>NC_142502.1:105863125-106177656 GCF_057876585.1 Rhinolophus sinicus
CTTACCTGTGCATGCTGCATCTTCCCCTCACCTGAATGCAGGGACCTCGAGGTCTTCTTGGCCCTAAAGGCCCACCTGGTATTCCTGGACCCCCGGTATGTAACTGTCCCTCCCTGACTTCTGACCCTGATTTACCCCTGACCTCTCTAAGTCTCCACCTTCCTAACTCCCCCCACCTCCTCTTCAGTTCCCCCTCCCTGGCTCCCCACCTAGCCCTGCTTCAGCCTCCATCCCCAGGCATCCTTGCAGGGCCCTATGGTACAGGGCGCCGAAGGCTCTGAGCATAGCCAAAAAACACACAAAAAAGTCCTCAAGAAAAACAAAACAAAACCCCACAAACCCACAAGCCCACAGACCCACGCCCTGCGGATCTGGGCCAGCTGTGTTTGCGTAGGTCTGGGATGAACTGGAGGTCTGACCGATGTGCCTCTGCCCGTCCCACCCTCTGGAATGGCCAAGCCTCTCAGAAACCACAGGTCCCTCCAGGGCCCAGGCCTGCCTTTCAGCCTTCTCACACCCCTCTCATGTTTCAGGGAGTCCGAGGCATGGATGGTCCCCATGGTCCCAAAGGGAGCTTGGTGAGTAAAAGGCATGGAGACCCCACCCAACATTTAGCTCCTGAGTTCCCTGCCAAAGCCCTCCTCCCTTTGCCACCATTTTGACCTCCTGCCTGCTCTGGTTCTTGCCCTCTTGGCTGTCCCTGCTGGGACTCAGCTCTCCACCCTAAGTTTGTCACCATCTCCTTCTGACCCTGGCCTGGTTGCCTATTTCTAGGGACCCCAGGGAGAGCCAGGACCTCCTGGACAACAGGGCACTCCTGGGACCCAGGTGAGCTGTCCTGTCCATCCCCTCCCTAACTTTAGTGACTTCCCCTGACTGGGGACAGGAAATTAGGGTCTCAAGTCTTTCCTGCTCATGCTGTGAGTGGAGGATGCTGGCTGGAGGACAGCGCCCACCTGGTGGGCCCCTGTGACTTCTCTCTCCCTGTGTGTAGGGTCTCCCCGGGCCTCAGGGTGCCATTGGCCCTCATGGAGAGAAGGTAAGTGACTAAGTGACCTGGGGGCAGGAGATGTGCTGGGGGTGTGTGTCGGGAGGGCCCTGACATCTGGGTGGGGTGTTGGTCATATTCAGACCTGAGCTCTGCTGATGCAGAGTCTCCTCGCCTCCTGCAGGGTCCGCGAGGGAAACCAGGGCTCCCCGGCATGCCTGGCGCAGATGGGCTCCCGGTGAGTGGGCCCTACTTCTTGTTCCAAGCACTCCTTGAACCTCCACCCCACTGAATGACCTCCAAGCATCTTCAGTGACTAGCCATACTGTGTGTCCCTCACACTGGGAGGTCACTGATGGTGCCCGCCCATGGTCTTTCGGCTTCCTTAGGTCACAGGGGAATTGGGGTTGAAAAAGTATAGAGAGGGGTGCAGGGAAGGTGACAGGGGCCAGTGGTCACATTCTCCTTCCCCTACCCTCAGGGTCACCCTGGGAAGGAAGGTCCTCCTGGAACCAAAGGAAACCAGGTGAGATCTGCCACACCTCCTTTCACTCCCAGAAGGGGTCTCCATCCAGATCCTGGGACCTCTAAGTCCTTGGGATTTCCTTGTCTCACCATACACGTATTTTCTGATGTTGTCACTTCCATTTATCCCAGCCCCTGAGGCCCCCACAGTGAAACCCTGTGACCCCTTTATAGATACCTTCCTTTCTTCTTCCAGGGTCCATCTGGACCTCAGGGTCCTCTAGGATACCCAGGACCTCGAGGTGTCAAGGTAAGAGACCACCAGGCTGGGAGGTAAAGGCCTGTGGTTGGGGGAACCAGTTGGGGTTGTAGGAGCTCGGTCCTTCCAACACAGCCTCCATCCCTGCTCTGTGTCTCTATCCTCCTCTCTAATTCTAGGGTGTGGATGGAATTCGGGGTCTAAAGGGTCATAAGGGTGAAAAGGTGAGCAATGTGCCCCTAACCTCCCAATACCTCCACCCTGCCCCCACCAACCTCTCTGTTGATCTCTTCCTCACTTCCTGTCCTCCTGCCTGCCTTTCAGCTCCTGAAATCCACCTTTCCATCCATATTATCCCAAATCCTCCATTTTAACCTCCTGACCCTTTGTCATCTGTGGTATTTTCTTACTCCCATCTTTCTCAGGGCGACGATGGCTTTCCTGGCTTCAAAGGTGACATGGGAGTGAAAGGTGACAGGGTGAGTAGAAGCACCCCCACAGGCCCCCCAGATTTAAGTCCAATGATCCGCCACTTTGGTGCCCTCAATTACCAGCCTATCCCCTGATACCCCGGAGTCCCCATCTCCAGTGCTGAGTACCCGTTAGGGCCTGATCCTAGAAGGATGACAACTCCACGGTCGATGTCCCTCCAGTCACAACACTCTCCCTGCCCCTGTCTGCAGTAACTTCTGGGATCCCAGCCAATCCCACTCAGCCGCACCAGGGCCTGCCTCTCCTCTTGGGGCCCAGCCCCGACCCCCAGTCCCCAACACTCACCTCTCCAACCCTCTCACTCAGGGCGAGTTTGGAGTCCCTGGTTCCAGGGGAGAGGACGGTCCTGAGGGGCCGAAGGGACGCACTGGACCCACTGGAGACCCTGGGCCTCCCGGGCTCATGGGCGAGAAGGTGACGGGATGAGTGATCTCTCTAGGGATGTGGAGGGGATGAGGGCCTGGCCCTGGGATCAGGGTCGGCATGAGGTGCCCACAGCTGGAGTCAGCTTGGCAGCTGAAGATGAATGTGCATTAATTATGCTCTTCTCTGTATAAGGCGTCTCCCAGGCACTGAAGGGTGGAGGGGCAATGGATAAGAAGTCAAGGCAAGGTCCCTGTCAGGGACAGTGTACAGCAGATTAATGGGCATGAGGCTTAGAGGCTGTCACAAGGTAACTGGAGGTGTAAGGCAGAGTGGAAATGTGTCACTCAAAGCAGTAGGAGTTCCGAGAAGGGAGAGAGTCAGGAGCTGGTGAGTTCCGAGACCTTCCCAGCTCATTTTCACTGAGCACTTACTGTGTGCCGGCCCTGTGCAAACTTGTCACATCCATCTTGCACTATTACAGCCCTGTGTCACAGACGCACCGGAAGGTTGACATGCTTGCTTGTCACACAGCCAGTGAGGGGCAGAGCCAGGGTTTGAGCCCAGGCAGTCAGGCTGCAGAATCCCGGCTCCCAGCTTCCACTCCACAGCTGCCTCGGGAGGACAGGCCATGGAGCACTGGGAGGCGGGCTGTGTGTGGGGGAGGGGGAGTAGTGTGGAGGTGGCCCAGGCTGTGTGGACGCATGTCAGGGGACTGGCCTGGGAGGATGAGTGTGCGCTGGGGAAGACGGAGCTGAGGTTGACAGCTGGGCAGGACTAGATCACAGCCCCAAAGGCTGATGGAGCCGCAGACTAGTCTCCAGACACAGGGAAGGCAACATCCCAGCCCTAGCGTTGGGGAAAATCTACTCTCAGGAAGGAGAGCTTAGAAAAGCCAAGCAGCCTGTGAGGCAGATGAGGGGCCAGGGGCTGGAGGTTTGGGGGGGTGGGGGGGTGTTGCTAGGTGGGGCTGGCTCCCATCTCTGAGGGTTGGGGTCTCCAGGGATGGAGTGGTATCTGTGGCTCCTCTCGCTCCTAATTGCTCCCTGACTCTCCACAGGGCAAGCTGGGTGTTCCTGGTCTGCCTGGCTATCCTGGACGCCAGGGTCCCAAGGTGATGTGACGCCTCATTTGTACTCCCTTCCCCCTGGCCCTTCCCTGATGCCTGATTTCAGGAAGCACGATTGACAGAGCAGGGGGCCCCTAAGAGAATTTTGCCCACCCTGTTCCACAGAGGAGGGGGCAGAGGCCCAGAGAGCAGAGGGGCTTGTCCAAGGCCACCTAGTCTGACGGGCAGAGCCCACGTCTCCCACACTGCTGCCGCTGTCACCTCTTCTAACCATGTTGGCCCTTCCTAGGCCCTTCCCTTTCCTGACTTCTCAATTTTTCTTTCTCCCTCTTCACCAGGGGTCCCTGGGATTTCCTGGTTTTCCTGGAGCCAGTGGAGAGAAGGGAGCCCGGGTAAGCTGGGGGAAGAGAGAGGGTGTGGAGGGAAGGGTGGCTCTGCGGGGAGCCATGCCCTGGTGACATGTTGTCTGCTTCGTTCCCACCAGGGCCTGTCTGGGAAGTCAGGGCCTCGGGGAGAGCGGGGCCCCACGGTGAGTGCAGGGGTGGGAGAGGCCTGTGGCTCAAGACCCAAAGGGGTGTGTTGGGTTTTTCTGACAACTCCTCTCTCCTCTTCTAGGGTCCGCGGGGTCAGCGGGGTCCCCGAGGTGCCACTGGGAAGTCTGGAGCTAAGGTGAGTGGTCCTGGCAGTGCTCCATCGGCCGTCTGCCCCTTAGCCCAGCAGCCCCGCGACTCCGCTTACCTCGGGGAAAGCTAGAAAGCAGATGCTCTGACTCTGTTTCCCCCACAGGGAACGTCAGGTGGTGATGGCCCCCACGGGCCTCCTGGAGAAAGGGTGAGTGTGGCTGGAGTCTCCCGGTCCCCAGCGCTCCCCAGGGAGCCTGAGCGGAGCAGCTCCCTCTCTCTCCAGGCAGGAAGCTGCTTTCCCTGCCCAGCATCCCACCCCATTCTCCTGACTTAACCCAGCTCTGTCTCTAGGGTCTACCTGGACCTCAGGGCCCCAACGGATTTCCTGGTCCCAAAGGACCTCCGGTAAGCTCACCTCTAGCCTCTGGCCTCCCTTGGTTCTCTGAGTCCTTCTTCCCCATTCCTTTCCCTGCCTAGAATGCACCTGATCTCTGAACCCCTTCTAGGGGCCCCCTGGGAAGGATGGGCTGCCAGGACACCCAGGCCAGAGAGGAGAAGTGGTAAGTGATGCCCTGACACCCGCAGACCCTCAGACCCCAGAGCTGTCTGGAAGGCCCGCCAGTGGTGGGGAGCATCCTGGTGCTTCCTGCCCAGCCCCCCGGTGACAGACTTGACCGTGCGCTTCCGCCGGGAGCCTGGGCTCCGTCCCCCAGTGTCCATGCCTGCCTGTGTGCTCTGACTGCTCTCTCCTCTCCTTCTTTCTCAGGGTTTCCAAGGGAAGACCGGCCCTCCTGGCCCGCCAGGGGTGGTGGGACCTCAGGTACGCCTGCCCTCTGGAGAGAGTGGACCCCAGACCTTGGAGTCAGTCTACCTGCCCTTCTTCTCCTTTTTCCCATCACAAGCCCCTGCCCTGGATCCCTGGGGCTGCAGTAAATGGTGGGGCTGGGATTTGGAGCACAGGTGTGGACCTTCCGTCTGTTTCCTGGGCCAGTTCTCATCTTCTCAGGTCTCGGAGAAGAGGCAGTTCCCCAACGGGGACACATGGCGGAATAGTTATACTGAAACGCAAACCCAGAGCAGCCACCTAAGAGCCCACAGGAACTTGCCAGTAGCTTTGGGCAGGGAGAAAAGGGCTCTAGAGGGGTGTTTCAGGGTGGCCAGGGTGGCTGCTTTGGGGGTCTGAGATTGGAGTCCCTCTGGCTCTTTCCCAGGGAGCAGCAGGAGAAAGTGGGCCCATGGGGGAGAGAGGTCATCCAGGCCCCCCTGGGCCCCCTGGAGAGCAGGGACTGACTGGAACAGCCGGAAAAGAAGGAACAAAGGTCAGTAAGGGGCCGGGCAGAGGGAACTTGGGGGACCAGGGTTGGTTGGGGTGCTGAAGTGTACAGGCAGTTGGGAATTTGAGGGGGCTCAGAGATGGCTGCATAACTCGGGAGCATGGCTGTGGTTCATCACCTTTCCCTTGTTTTTAGGGTGACCCCGGTCCCCCTGGGGCCCCAGGGAAGGATGGTCCTGCAGGGCTAAGGGGCTTTCCAGGAGAGAGAGGCCTCCCGGGTACTGCTGTGAGTACGACCCCCCCCAGACCACCTGTAACAAGTCACCGCGAATCCCGGCGCCCCTCAGAGTCACCCCACTCCCACATCTCTGAGCCTGAGCCCCACCCCCGACCCTGAATGCCTCTGACCCCCATTTCTGTGATGTCCCACCTTCCTGTCTCACATCTCTTGTTCTAAATCTCTGGTTCATAGGGTGGACCCGGTCTGAAGGGAAACGAAGGTCCGGCTGGTCCCCCCGGCCCTGCAGTGAGTCTGGGGTCCTATGGGGCAGCGGGGAGGGAGCAGGAAACAGGGTGGGTGCAGAAGGGTGAAGAGCGGCGTCGGGATCTAGGTGGGGCCGTGGACTAGGCCACGGAGTCTAGGGTCAGCCATAATGCATCTGATTTGGGGCTACTCTCCTGGGAACCATGGTCAGGGGTCCTCTGGTGTGGGTGGGCTGTGGTCTCCTCCATAGGGGTCTGACTCCATTTCCTTTCTCAGGGCTCCCCTGGAGAACGAGGTGCAGCGGGATCAGGGGGACCCATTGGCCCCCCAGGGCGCCCAGGACCTCAGGGTCCCCCTGGGGTAGCAGGAGAGAAAGGCGTCCCGGTGAGTATGGGGGCACTGAGTAGAGATACTGGGTGGGTTGGTGAGCTGCTGGGCTACGGAGGGTTTCCTGTGCGGGTGTTTGAGGGCGGGGCTCACCTCCACCTCACGCCTCCTTTCTTCTCTCCCTGCAGGGTGAGAAGGGCCCCATTGGTCCTACTGGCCGCGATGGGGTGCAGGGTCCTGTGGGGCTTCCTGGCCCTGCTGGACCCCCGGGCGTGGCAGGAGAGGATGGAGATAAGGTGAGGGAGCCCACAGCCCCTGGACCAACTTCTTTCTAGATTGCAGATATGGGCATGGCCCCGATCCGTCTTATTCTTGCTCTTTTCCCCTCTCCCTGTCTCCTTTCTCTAATATCTCATCCGCCTTCTCCTCCCAGGGTGAGGTGGGAGACCCTGGACAGAAGGGCACTAAAGGGAACAAGGGTGAACATGTAAGTGTCTGTGACCTTTGACTTTTGCCATCTGGCCTTCAACCTCATTCCCCCCTGGTCTCTCTCACTGTCTTGGTGTCTCTGACACTCTTTTCTTCCCCAGGGCCCTCCTGGACCCCCTGGGCCCATCGGTCCTGTGGGGCAGCCTGGGACAGCGGTGAGTGACTGACGCCCGGCCCCTCTCGCCGGAGCCCTGGCAGTCCCGTCTGCCTTCGGCTCTCCTCTCCCCTTGGGGTTGGGGATGGGAGTAGGGGCCCTGGGCCTGGTGCCCAGCTCTGTGTGGGGTTTGCGGACAGAAAACAACGGACCCATGACCATCTCTGTGTCCTTGTCCCTGCTCCCCCCACCTCAGGGAGTAGATGGGGAACCTGGAGCTCGGGGACCCCAGGGACACTTTGGAGCCAAAGGTGATGAAGGAACAAGAGGATTCAATGGGCCCCCAGGACCCATTGGTCTACAGGTGAATTTGGGGGCTGGAGACAGGGGCTGAGAGTTGGGGTCAAGATGGAGCTGATATCTGCCCCACATCCCTGCCGGTCCCCTTCTGACGAGGACTGGGGAGGGCAGGCATGTGTGATCTGGGGGAGGAACTGGGGGGGCCTAGGGTGGGTGGTCACCTGGGTCTGTACTGTGTTTCCTGCACAGGGTTTGCCAGGCCCCTCAGGGGAGAAGGGAGAAACAGGAGATGTGGGCCCTATGGTGAGTGTGACCCCACTGATGCTGTGTGACCCCTACTGACCTCAGCCTGACCTAGTCACCACCCCCACCCAGCCCCACCCCAGCACCCCACTGCCACTACTGTCCCCCTGCTCCCTGGCCTGCCTGCCCCTCCTCCTCTGCCGCGCCCAACCCTTCGTAATTCATGTGCATCCATCACCGTGTCTCCCTTTTCCCTCCCCATCCTGGTGTATCTGTTTCTCCGCAGGGACCACCTGGCCCCCCAGGACCTCGAGGCCCAGCTGGACCCAATGGAGCTGATGTGAGTCCTCCTGGCTTCTCGTCCCTGAGATTAATGTGGCCAGTCCTCTGCCTCCCTTTCCCCAGCCTGTGAAGCCCACGCTCATGTCTGGTGCCCTGAGAAGCCACTGGCCCCTCGGGAGGCTCCCACTGCCTCACCACTCTGACCTGGGGCCCTCAGCCAGGCTCCTCCCCTGGAATGGCACCTCCTCCCCTGAGCGGATCCCTATTTCTGTTCCTCTTCCAGGGTCCACAAGGTCCCCCCGGAGGTGTTGGGAACCTGGGTCCCCCTGGAGAGAAGGTAACTAGGAAGGGGGTGAATGGCCTGGTCTTGGGGGGAACAAGGGTTGGACTTCTGCCAATTTTGGTTGGGGGGTTGAAAAGAAAATGAACTGTGGGGAATATCAGGATTTTTTTGGGGGGGAGAGGAGGATTTTTGACCCGAATCTCCTTGCAGGGGGAGCCAGGAGAGTCAGGATCTCCAGGAGTCCAGGGTGAGCCAGGTGTCAAGGTGAGTGACGAGAGCTCTGGGGCACCCTCCCCATGCCTTTCACCCTGTCCCCCGCTTTTCCTGTGACCTCCTGGAGCTGGAAGTCCTCTGCAGCCCGGGGGTCTGTGCCCCGGCCGTTCTCTACGGGCCTGGTCCCTGGGTCTGCGTGAGCCCTGCCACCCTTTCCTCAAAGGGAAGAGGGGCCAGGGACCCCCTTATGGGCTTGCCTTTCTGTGTGCATCCCACTGTCACTGAGGGCACTGGGGGAGGCTGGAGGTGTCTTGGAGGCAGGGCTGCATCCTTGATCTTCAAGACCCCCTTGGGATCTGTACCCTTCACTCATCCTCCAGGGTCCACGCGGAGAGCGTGGGGAGAAAGGAGAGTCTGGGCAGCAGGGAGAGGCGGGACCACCAGGGCCCAAAGGCCCCACCGGGGATGATGGCCCCAAAGGGAACCCTGTGAGTCTGGGGGGAGGGGCCGAGAGGAGGGTCCTATGAATGGGAGACCTGGGAATATGTGTGTGAGGATCTTGGAGCGTGGGAAGCCCACGAGTGGGGAATATCTGGGAGGAAGGCTCTGGGAATGGGGTCTCCTGGGAGGTTATGGGGGCTGGGATCCAGAGAGAGGACATGACAGATGGCCTCTAGTTAACACCCTGCAAGCACTAGAAGGCATGTAGTGCACGAGGGGGGAAAAGGGTGCAGGAGACCCTCTTCCCAGGGTGCTGCAGGTAAGCAATGCCTCTAGAGATGGGAGTGTGGTGTGTGCCCCGGGGGGTCCTGTTGGCTCTGGGTGGGTTTAGGCGGCTATGAGCCTGACCTTTGTTCTCCCTGTGGATTAGGGCCCTGTTGGTTTTCCTGGTGACCCTGGCCCTCCTGGAGAAGGTGGCCCTCGGGTGAGTCTTCCCCAGGGAGGGGAAGGGGCACAGGTGGTGGGCTTCCGTAGAGGCTCACTATGTGGCCGATGGGCTTGGCTGTGGGAAGCTGGGCGCGTGGCAGGGCAGGTGCAGGGGTGGGAGGATCACCAATTGGGGTGATAGCAGCCAGATGGGGGCTCCCCTCTGACCTTGCTTCCTCCCTGCAGGGCCAGGATGGCGCGAAGGGTGACCGCGGAGAGGATGGCGAGCCAGGGCAGCCTGTGAGTGACCAGTGACCCCTGTCCCCCCACCGAGCCCAAGCCTTCAGATCCACGTCCCCTCTTCTTTGCCCCACTCCTGAGAGGCTCCTTGGCCGGAGGCTAAACACTCACCCACCCTTATTCACCCATCCTCAGGGATCCCCTGGTCCCACTGGGGAGAATGGACCCCCTGGACCACTTGGAAAGCGGGTAAGTGAGGCGGACACCTGGCATCTTGCGGGGCAGTCAGTGGGCAGGGCAGACTGGATGGGGCAATGGCAGGTGGGACGGGCAGGGAGATGCCGGGCATCTGGGTGGGTGCATATATACTTCAGCAGCGTTTGTAGGGTGCTGTGTATATTTGGGTGTTTGTTCCTGGGGTTTGGTATGTAAGTCCTTGCCAGGCTAGGTGGTGTGTACCAGCCAGTCAGAATGGACACTGGAGGAAGGGGCTGGCTTTCTGGAGGGCACTTGCCAGGCCAGGAATTAACTCTTTAGTTAGGAGGTGGGTAAGTGGCTCTTCGCCAAACGCTCAGAACTACTCAGCATTTTAGCAACTGACCCAGTTGCCCGGCTTCTCACCGTCTGTGAATCGGCCTGTGCGCTGCCTCCTTCACTCTTCCTTCCCATCTCCATCTGCAGGGTCCTGCTGGCACACCTGGTCCTGAGGGGCGACAAGGAGAGAAGGGAGCCAAGGTGAGGGGAGGCTGCCCTGGGTGCTGGTATTCCCTCCGTTGGCCCCCCCATGCTACCCCACGTCCCCCTCCCCCTCGCTGAGCCCCTTGTGGGGACGGGCTTCCCTAGACTCTTCCTGCTCCAAGGGCTGTTGGGGTTCGGCCCCTCCTCCCTGCTTCACCCTGTCTCCCTTGGACTCCCTGCCCCCACCCGCACCCACATCCTCTGCCTCTTAGGACACATTCCTTATGTGTGTTTCAGGGCGATGCTGGTGCTGTGGGTGCCCCGGGAAAGACAGGCCCTGTGGGTCCTGCAGGCCCAGCAGGAAAACCTGGTCCTGATGGTCTGAGGGGGCTCCCAGGCTCAGTGGTGAGTCTTGGTGTGGAGAGGCTGGGTTGGGAGGGTGAGAAGCCAGGGAGGAGTAAGGGATGGGGACACTCCTCCTGACCTCTGTGGTCCCTCCAATCTGCAGGGCGAGCAAGGTCGTCCTGGAGCCACAGGCCAGGCTGGGCCTCCAGGACCTGTGGTGAGTGGTTATGGATTGGTGGGGTGGCCTGGGGCAGGGGGCATCCAGCTGAAGCTCTGAGGAAGTGGGAAGTGGTGGGGAAGAGCTTGGGTTCACCCCCTGGAAAGAGTGACTTTCTGTCTCCCTACAGGGACCTCCAGGGCTTCCTGGCCTCCGGGGTGATGCTGGGGCCAAGGGAGAGAAGGTGAGTGACAGACAGAGTGGCCAGGTGTCTCTCCCCTCCCCCTCCCCCCGAAGCCTATAAGACCCTGAGTGCCCACTGCTCTGCGTCAGGCCTCCAGCACCAAGTCTTTGGGGGTCATTACTCAGAGGGCTGCTCACAGCCTCTGTTCTTTCCTCAGACCCTGTGCCTCAGGCTCTTCTGCCTTCTGGGCTCTGACCCCCATGGTGTCCTCTCTGTACCCCCTTGACCACCTGTCCCCTTCTTCAGGGTCACCCAGGTCTCATCGGACTGATTGGGCCCCCTGGGGAGCAGGGCGAAAAGGGTGATCGGGGACTTCCTGGCCCTCAGGGCTCCTCTGGACAGAAGGGAGAGACAGTGAGTAGAGGGCGTGGTCCTGGAAGGTGTGGGGGATGAGGTTGTAGATTCACGTTGGGAGTGGGAGAGATTGGGGATGAAAACTCTGTGGTGGGGTGAGGGAGGGGGAAGGGAGGATGAGCCAGTTGAACCAGGCCCTCCCTTTCCTAGGGTATCCCAGGAGCATCTGGCCCCATCGGTCCTGGAGGGCCCCCTGGCCACCCTGTGAGTATCCCATCTGTTCTTCCACTAAATCCCTTACACCCCACTGCTTCCTCCTCTGTAATCTCCCAGGGGCTTCCATGGCGACTGCCAGCCTAACAAGTACAGGCCCCAGTTTCCCCCATATCTCCTTACACCTGCAGTGTCTCCCCCATCCTTCCAGGGTCTCCTGAATGTCCCCATGTCTCCTTATGCCTGCCCCTCCTGTGGTCATCCCACTGTCCTGTGGACTCATGACCTTGCCGCTCCATTTCTCTATGTCCTGACCTTCCCCTGTGGTGACCATCTCTTTCTTGTTTTTCATTTCACAGGGACCTGCTGGCCCCAAGGGAGCCAAAGGAGCCACAGTGAGTGAACCCCAGCCAGCTCTGACCTTTGCCCTTCCCCCCAAGCTGGACTTGACTCTATCTCTGCAGAGCAAACATACTCCCCGCAGTGGAGCCCTTCATTCCCAGCCTGGATACTGATTTGACCTTTCTGTGACCTTGCTTGCATGCTTGACCTCTTGACCCTTCCACACCTCATTTACTCCTTTGACAGGGCCCAGCCGGACCTAAGGGAGAGAAGGGTCTCCAGGGCCCTCCAGGACACCCGGTGAGTTACGAGTCAGGGCCTACTTCTCCGACTGTCCCTCTCAGTCCCAAGTTTCTCTGCTTCACCCTCATACCCACCTTGTCTTTCACCTTCTGCATCTGCCCCTCCATCCAGGGACCCCCGGGTGAGGTGATCCAGCCCCTGCCCATCCAGATGCCCAAGAAGGCTCGGCGTTCAGTGGATGGAAGTCGTCTGATGCAGGAAGAGGAGGCCATGCCAACCGGGGGGGCCCCTGGCAGTCCTGGGGGACTAGAGGAGATCTTTGGCTCACTTGACTCCCTGCGGGAGGAGATCGAGCAGATGAGGCGGCCGACAGGGACCCAGGACAGCCCTGCTCGCACCTGCCAGGACCTGAAGCTCTGCCACCCAGAGCTGCCAGATGGTCAGTGCCAGCCTCAGGGGACACAAAACTATTAATAGCAGTGTGGGTGTGGACACGCAGAAGGATGTTGGGGAGTCTTGGGGAAGGTGTTGGGGTAGGGGTAAGTGTTGAGGGGGTAGGAATAGCAGTTACTTACCAACCAGGTCAGAAGTATTTCAATGTTTAGTAACTGATACGGCCCTACCAGTGTGTACCAGCTCATGCAAGTGTGTACATGCATGCTTGCATTTACATAGATGGACATGTGTGCGAACCAACAGCCACATTCATTGTACCAGCATGAGGGTGTCATTGTTCCTACCCCCTCCAATCAGGAGGCTGGGGGTGCTGCTGGAGTCAGGGGTGTCAGAGGTGGGGCAAGGGTACAGGTGATGAGGGAAACTGAAGCATGGTGGGCTGTGTTCTGGGGTTCTGGTGGGAGAACAGGACTGGGAGACTGAGCATTGTGGGGCAGGCTGCGGGGGTGGGGCAGTGGGAATGTGGGGGCAAAGAACACCGTGGGTCTGAGCCCTCAGGGCCCTGACCCTCGCCTCTCCCTCACCCAACAGGAGAATACTGGGTCGACCCCAACCAGGGCTGTGCTCGGGATGCCTTCCGGGTGTTCTGCAACTTTACAGCAGGAGGGGAAACCTGTGTGATGCCCAGGGATGATGTTACGCGGGTGAGAGCTGGCCCCAGCCCCATAGAGTGCCCCTATCAGGGTGCAGTAGTTTCTGGGTCTATGCGACAAGTTCCCTGGCCATTGCCCTTGCAGAGACTACTGGCCCTTCTCCACTCCTGCACCTTCTTCCTTTCCTTCTTACCAGCCCTCCCACTCTCACTTTGTCTCCTTCCCTTGGCAACCCAAGACAGATGTTTGCCTTCTGTTTACCCCCAGTCTCCTGGCGCCCACTCAGTCCCCTCATTTGTCCCCAGCCCTTTCCTCCCACCCATTCCCTGCTCACGTCCCTGGCCTAGCCGCGCTGCTTCTGTACAGGCTTGGCAGGCTGCCCTGTGCCCCTGACTGCAGCCCTCTCTCTGCCAGTTCTCCTACGTGGACTCAGAAGGCTCCCTGGTGGGCGTGGTCCAGCTCACCTTCCTGCGGCTGCTCAGCGTCTCTGCCCACCAGGACATCTCCTATCCATGCTCCGGGGTGGTCCGGGAAGGGCCCCTGAGGCTCAGGGGGGCCAATGAGGACGAGCTGAGCCCGGACACCAGCCCCTATGTCAAGGAATTCAGAGACGGCTGTCAGGTGGGAAGCAGGAAGAGCTGGCTAGGGGCAGATCCCAGGCTCAGGCTGCAGGAAGACCCTCTGGGCGGGGCCACCAGACAGAGCAGGAGTCCAGTGCCCTGGTGTCAGATAGGCCTGAGGGGGCTCAGATGGGGGTGAGGAGGGTGAGACGATGGAAGTGGAGCTCACCTGTGTGCACATAGCGGTGTCATCCCGAGTGAATCATGCAGGCTCATACACACATTTACACAGGTTGCCCCGAGGCATGGGGCGAGGGTAACCCATCATGGAGGTGCAGGGGCACAGATGCCCCCAATCTATACACACGCCCCCAGTCGCTTGGGCAGGGTCACACAGGTACACACATGTGGAATTATGTCGGCTATCATCATACAGACACACTCACAGACACCTGGGCACACATCCCCGCGAGTCACACAGACTCACACAACCACGGCAGACAAACCCAAAGCCTCACAGACTGGCTCACGAGCACACCTGTGCACACACGTACACACACATGCGCATACAACTTCCTAGCTTTCCCAATCCTGACTTGCTGGAAGAAAATGTAGCAAGTCTGAACATGTGACACGGTTGGGGGAATAGCTTCTCAGGATGCTGAGGGAGAGGCAAGCCTGGGCCTGGGGGGGGGTGGGTGTCCCATGGGGTGTGTGTGCCTCCACCAAACTCACGCCCCCTCTCCTGTCTCCTCTTCAAGACACTGCAAGGCCGGACGGTGCTGGAAGTGCGAACACCT
Organism: Rhinolophus sinicus; assembly: GCF_057876585.1. NCBI lineage: Eukaryota > Metazoa > Chordata > Mammalia > Chiroptera > Rhinolophidae > Rhinolophus > Rhinolophus sinicus. Next base: position 105,877,405 of record NC_142502.1, read on the forward strand.
GTGCTGGAGCAGCTGCCAGTGCTGGACGCCTCCTTTTCAGACCTGGGGGCCCCCCCGAGGCGGGGAGGGGTGCTGCTGGGGCCTGTCTGTTTTATGGGCTAGGACCTTCTTCTCTGTTTGACCCTGTCAGTTGAAACCAGGCCCACCTGGAATCCCACAGCATCAACTCTGTGCCACCTCCTAAGAGGGCTCCTCACCATCTAGGGGGCCTTGGGCCAGGGCACCGAGAGCCCCCAGTCAGGGGCAGACCAAGGGAGGGGTGAAGTGGCTACCTGGACACCCCAGGGGAGGGCTGGCATCTGGGGCTCTTGGCCTTCCCACCTGGAGCCTGTGACCTGATACACAGCTGACATACTTATTTAAAACTCACCTCCCAACCGCCCCAAACAAGAGGAAGAGAAGAGAAAGGACACTGTGTATTTTGTATTTAAAAGTAATTATATTAATTATTTAAAGAGTGGAAAACCAAATACAAAAAAGATAAAGAGAGAAATGCCAACCCAAATCAGCGGACTCTGGAGACAGGGCTCTCCAGGGGTGAGCCCGTGCCCTCGTCCTTGCCTCAGGGCTTCCCTCAGTGACTGTGTGGGGGTTTTCGGGCCGAACCCCAGCTCCCTCACACCCCACCTGTAGCACCCACTGTGAACGTTGGAATATATGCTCTCCTTTGCCTCAGGGCTCTGACTCTCTCTGCCCAGGTGGGACTCTCATCACCTACCGGGTGTTTGGCTCCCTCATCCACATACCTGCTGTCTTTCACTTGGTCTGGGGCTTGCGGGGACTTCCTGATATTTGGGGACCAGGCCACTCCCCTGGGAGAGAAATGGATTAGTGAGGGGTGTGTGCAGGACCTGTATTCAGTGGACTGTTGAAATACCAAAAACTTCCATATTAGCTGGGAAGTCACCATGGCCCTGAGCCCCGAGTATCCCATTGCCATCCTGGCCACCCACTCGCTCCCCTGGACACCCCCTCAGCTTTCCTAATCCTGCAATTGAAGGGTTAATGTGTGGCATATGAATGGAAGGGACATCCAGGACCTTGTCTAGCCCTATGACCAGTGTCCTTTCTGACTGATGGTTAAAACATGTGATTGTCTCCTAGGGTATATGTGTGTGGTCCCTGTGTTGTTATTTCAATCCCCACCCAACTGCCATCCAACACCCCTTCTTCCGGCTGAGCTGTAGCCAGAAATGGATGGCTTAACCCCTGTTCCCTGGAGGACCTGTCCAGCTGGGGTGTCATAATGCCTGGCTGACATGTGCAGAATCACAAATGGGTCCCCCAGTTCTGCCTGACAGTGGTGCTGGATTGGTTCTGGAGGAGGGTGTGCCTCAAACACAACCTCCCCCCATCCTCTGCCCAGCTTTAGGGACTTCAGGCCTGGAAGGAGCCTTAGATGGCCTGAACTCTGCAAGTGCGGAGACTGTGGCTCACTTCCATAACAGTTTCCTGCACCTGTAGCTCTGGTCACCTCTTCCCTCCTCCTCAGGCTTGTGATGTCCTGTCATAAAAAGCCAGGGCTGCGGCCGGCCCCCATGCTGGACGACTGTGTGTATTCGTGTCTACATCATTCCAGGCTTTGCCTTTGTGTCAAGATGCACAGCCCTTGCCCCATCTCCTCCCACTCTGTGCCGCCCCCACTCCCTCCTTCCTCAGCGGCCCCCCTCAGGGCTTATTCTGCATGCAGCTCTGTGCGGTCGGTCAGGGTTCCTGTCAGTCCCTTCTGCTCAGGCAGCCGCCGTCAGGCATCCCTAGCTGGCCTCCCCGCCTCTCCTGGGGCTTCCCATCCTTCCATGGCACTTCCTGGCTCCCGCCCGTCCTGGCAATAGATTAAAATTTATTCCAGGGCCTCATCCAGTAGGGACGCCCCTTTCCTTGCTGGACGCCTGGCTGCGGGGGCCAGGAGGGGGATGGGTGTGTGCAAGTGTGTGTGTCCCGGTTCGTGTCCGCAAACCCTGGGGGTAGGGGACCGGAAAAGGGTTGTCTTGCACCGCGACCCGGAGTCCGGGCAGGCACCCCCTTCTCCGTACTGCTGCTTCTCGTGGATCCCGGATGGCACCGCCTCGCTCGTCCCTGTCCCAAGGACAAAATCCCAATCTCTGAAACCCTGGAGTGTTGGAGTCAACTCCTTCTCTATCCAGGAAGCTCTCCTATGGGGGCGTCTAGAAGCTCAGCCTGGGCAGGAAAACCGGTCGCAGGTGGAAAACCCCTCCTCCGCGCGTCCGCGCTCGGGCTCCGCGCCTCGGGCTCCGCGCTTCTCTCCGCGTCTGCTGCCCCCTGGTGCCCACGCCAAGACCATAGCTCTTTAAAGGGCCAACGAAAACACTCCGGCCGCTAAAACGTCCCGAATCCGCTACACTTCCTTCACCCACTGAATCCTCACTCCTACTCCGCCCAACCCAGGAGGAGGCCAAATGGAGCGACAGTCCCCGATCTCGTCTATTTGGGATCAGGCGATGGACAGGATTTCTGGGATCGCCCACGCCCTCCGTCTCCCATCTTCTATCCCCGAGGGCTTCAGACAATCCACCTTCTATCCCTCCCTCCCAGGCCTCAGCTGAAGAGATAATCAGACCTAAATAAATACTCCCCACGCTCCTCGCCCGCACCCACTCCCAGCCAAGCTGATCCAGAGCTGAGGTTTCTCAGCGCCTTCTGCTATGGAGCCAAACCCACAGAGGTCGCCCCCGGAGCACAAAGGGGAATGTCTACAAAGGTCACTTTTGGAGAGGCGCTCTGAGCTCAGAGGGCTTTTCTCCATGGAAACAATGCCATACTGTCACTCAAATAACATTTATACATGGCGGTTAGGTCGCTAGGTCAGTCCACAAAAGCCTATTTAACTAGCATGCCAACTAACCCCACATAACACTTTTATGAGCGATTCTGTGCCAAGTTGCTGTTGAGGATGCCAGGACCACAGCCCTCTCTTTGCATCGGGACTTCTCCCTTTCCCGGGGCAAGCTGGGGCCTGGCTCTAAGGGAAGATAGGAGGGGTTTAAGGCAAGGCTCCAGAGCTGGGGGTTTGGGGAGGGACTGGGGGTTTTGTGCAGGTGCCTTGGCATTTTGGCATGGGGGTGCTGGTAGTGGGCAGTGGAGGCTTCTGGATGGGGTAGGGAGGATATAAAAGAGAAAGAAGCAGAGACTTTGGGGGGGTTACTTTGGGTTTGATTGGGTCAGAACATAAACTCTTGTGGGAGGAGCTGGGTTCTGAAACATCTTGACTGCCTCTCAAAGGAGTTTCTTGAACCCAATAAGGAAGAGGGAGTCATTGATGGTGTTTGAAAAGGTAAGTGATATGATGGAGGTGTGTGCTAGCAAGGTCCCACCCAGGTGAAGGAACTGGAGGAAGGCACACAGCCAACAGCCTTGGAGGTTTAGGAGAGGAGGGCTTGGAGGGGGAGACAGGAAGATTACAGCAGGAAAGCTGTGAGGATGGGGCCTCTAGCCTGTCACACCCTTGGAGCTGCTTCTCAGACTTGGGCTGATCTTTTTGGCCTCTGTGACTTATGGTCAAAAAGCAATTTGTAAAATTTGGACTACTTAGATCATGTACCTGGGAGCACTATATATCCCAGAAGGCATGAGCTACATATCTCAGTCATCCCTTGGCCATGTTGCATGCTGGGATTTGTAGTTTCTGTATGATGGGGCAGGTGTGGGGTGGAGATGAGATAGGGGAGGAATTGGGTCAAAGTAAGGCTCTAGCTGCCTCAGAAAGAAGTTCCTGTATAATAGGAGGTGGTGACTCAGTTTTGTGACTTATAGCCCCTATTCCTGCAAGTTTGATATGGTCAGCAGGGAAAGTCAGGGCCACATTCCAGCTTTTTCCTGGCCAGCTGTGCAGTTCACAGGGCATGATCATGTTTCCCTGTTGAGGTGAGAAGTCACTCCTGGGTGCTTGCAATTGGCTTTCTGTTGTCTTTTCTCTCATCTCTAGGGTAGTTTCATAGGAACTGGCACTGCCAGCAGAGTGCCATCTCAGTAGGGAAGACCTGTTCTGCTTGAATGAAGACCAGCGACATCTACAGGGGCGTCTCCTTTAGCGCTACCCCCAAACAGCCAGGATGGTAGCATCAGCCTCAGTGGGAGTCAGCACACCACACCACTTTCCCTCAGTTGGTGGGAGCGTAGCAATCCGTTTTGTTTACTTTGATCTGGCCTCCCTTTCTATTAATGACATCTTGCTTTCAGGCTGAAGTCTTTTGATTCTCAAGAAATAGATGGGTGGTTTTCCAAAGTATAACAGGTAAAAGCCATGTTGGATACCATGGCAGCTCATGATCCATGAGGTGTGAAGCTCATGATCCAGGTCTCCCCACTTCATCTCTAAGGGCCTGGATTCCACAGAGTCAGGTCATGGCTCTGTATTCCTGTTGTGTTCATGTCTCCCCAGGTCTGGGCTATACTGCTGCATCAGATGGTGGGGCAATTCTTCTCACTAAATATGGTATACCTATGTTACTAGTGCTGGTAGAAAGTTCTTAATAACTCTGCAACTTTCCACTTGTGGTTATTTTCATTAATACCTCAAGATTTTTCTTATTTTTCAAAATTGAAAATAGAAACAAATAAAAACTACAAACTAAGAAACGTGTTTCAGAGATATGAGGGTTAGGGAGAAGATGGGTAATGGCACCGTGTTTCATTGGAGCCCAGGTAGTCAGACAGAAAAGTCTGTAGTGGCAGATGGCCTAGGCGGAGCAGACTTGGGGCCGAGGGTGACACTGCTGTTGGCTGGCAGGAGACCTCTGTATATCCCTAATAAGAGGTTCCCCTTCATTTATCTTGCCAGGGGTGCTTTACTTCTAACTGGGCTGCTTATTTAGTATGAGCATCAGTTTTCTCATCTGCAAAATGGAATAATACTTGCTCTGTAAGGCAATAAGTCCCCCTTTAATTACGCCTTTGCCTTGGAAAGAGAAGGGAGGGGAACTGGCCATGCTGCCTTGGTGCTATCTCTTTGCCTTGGTTACTGCTGCCACACTGGTGTCTGGGGCACACTGCTCCCCTTTACACTTCCGGATCTTCGTGCTGTCAAGACCCCATACATCTTAAGTTTCTTTTTGTTACAAACAGCTGTTTGTTTTGTTTCAAACAGATTTTGTTACAAAATGTGATTCAGAACAGTTTAAGCCCCAAAGACAATTTATTATAAAAATATTGGGATACTCAGGATTGGAAAGAAGGGTTGACTCAGTTGGGAATAGCAAGGGCAGTTCAGTTCTGGGACCTCACAGGTTCATGGACTTTGTCCCTGGAGCATGGCCACAAACACCACCTGGCTGATCTGCTCTCTGTCTGTGTCTCTGGGCTGCAGGGCTCAGATTCCTAGAGTGCTGATCTGGTTGGTCTAGATTTTGGGTCACCTGTCTCCCTGAAAACCCACTTTCTATGGCTGGGGGCCCAGTGAAATTACATATATATATATATATATATATATATATATATATATATATATATATATAGCACTGGGGGTGGGGGTAGAGGAGTGTTGGGGGCCCTTTTCCCACATAAAGTGAGATTACTGAGACACCCCAAGAGGTGTCTGTTGCCTTTTCCCTTTGTATACATTTGACCAGCCTGATGGAACCAGTCTCTTCATGACCATACTTGCCCTCCCTGTCCACTCAGTGTGGCAACCCAAAGTCATGTTCAGCTGTTGTAGCCACAATGTCACGAGCTCTCTATCCTTGGAGTCCAGCATCTCTGCTCGTTTGTATTTTGCTATTTTGTTCTTTGGTACATAAATGTTCATGACCATTACATACAAGGCTGCATTACGACTTCTGTGGGCCTGACGCACTTTTGCCTTTTCTGGACCCTTTCCTCAAAAAAAGAAGAAAAAAATCAAAATTATATCTTATGACTGTGTTGGTATACAGATAAATATCTTAATATTACATATTAAGATATTTTCTTCAACTAAAAGTTTATTTTGTATTTTAAGAGAAATGTAAACATTTTCATGGATCCCCCAAAAGTATTGTGTCTATTGTACTGTGTCGACTGTACCTAATGGATATAAGTGGGCCTTGATTGTGTCTTCATTGCAGATTTTATACTTTATTAATAAAAAATTCCTTTTCCTGTTTACTGAATTTGTCTTGACTAATATATTTTGTCTATGTTTTAAAAAAACCCTTGCTTTTTCTCATTTGCTTTATCTGGTTTATATATACCTATTATCTATTTTTAAAACTTTTTGTCATGGAAAATTTCAAACATACATGCAGAGAATAGTAACATGTATCTTCTGATAGCCATCAGCCATAAATTGATAAAAATTTTCAACTCATGGCTAATCTTGTTTCACTTCTACCTCACCTACTCCTTCCTTATCATCTGGATGATTTTGAAGCAATCACAGATATCATATAATTTCATCTGTAAACCAGTATGTAGCACTGAGAAATAAAGTCTCTTAAAATTTATTAACAATTGTATTATCACATCTAAAAATTAATTATTCCTATTATCATCAAATATCCACTCAGTGTTCAGATTTCCTAGATTGTGTGTGTGTGTTTGTTTGAATCATGATACAAATTAAAGTTGATAAATCTTTAAAGTTTTTAAAAAGTCTCTTTGTTTATCTAAATAGTTTTGTTTGCATTTTATTATGGAAAAATTTAAACACATACAAAAGTGACATTATTTTTAAAAAGAATTAATAAATATTTTGTTTTAATTTTGAATATTGTAAATATCAATAATATAACACATACTATTACACATAAGTAAACCTTTTAGGGTCTGCCATAATTTTTTAAGAGTACAAAGGGGGCCTGAGAAAAAAAATTGAGAATCACTAATCTAGAGGAACTCTTAAAAATACTCATGCCCTGTCCCAACCCTCAGATGTGAATTCAATTCATCTTGTGTGGGGTCTGTGCAAAGGTATTTTTGTAAAAGTTTCCCAGGTGATTCCAAAGTGCAGCCTGGGTTGAGAACTTCTGCTCTGAACTAGAGACCTGTAAGAAAGAAGCAACGGAGAAACAGTAGCCTTAAATGACACATTAGACCAGATGGATTTAATTGATATTTTTAGAGCATCTCACCCCAAAGCAGCAGAATATACATTCTTTTCAAATGTACATGGAACATTTGCCAATTTAAAGCACATGTTAGGCCACAAAACAAGTCTCAATAAATTCAAGAAGATTGAAATCATATCAAGCATTTTCTCCAACCATAATGGTATGAAACTAGAAATCAATTACAAGAAAAAGACTGAAAAACAACACAAACACATGGAGGCTAAATAATATGCTATTAAAAAATGAATGGGTTAACAATGAGATCAATGAAGAAATCAAAACATACCTGGAGACAAACGAAATGAAAACACAATGACCCAAAATCTATGTGACACAGCGAAAGCAGTCCTAAGAGGGAAATTCACAGCAATACAGGCCTATCTACCTCCAGAAACAAGAAAAATCTCAACCAATCTAACTCTACACCTAAAGGAACTAGAAAAAGAACAGTTAACAATGCCCAAAGTAGGTAGGAGGAAGAAAATAATAAAGATCAGAGCAGAAATAAACAAACAGTCTAAAAAAACAACAACAATAAAAAAGATCAATGAAACCAAGAGCTGGTTCTTTGAAAAGATAAACAAAATTGATAAACCTTTAACAAGACTAATCAAGAAAAAAAGAGAGAGAACACAAATAACTAAAATCTGAAATGAAAGAGGGTAAGTGACATAAATATAAAGGATTATAAGAAAATACTACAAATAATTATATGCCAACAAATTGGACAATCTAGAAGAAATGGATAAATTCCTAGAAACATACAATCTTCCAAGACTGAATCAAGAAGGAACAGAAAATCTGAACCGATTAATGACTACTAATAGTAATGAATCAGTAATCAAAAAACTCCCCACAAACAAAAGTCCTGGATCATATGGCTTCACAGGTGAATTTTACCAAACATTCAAAGGAGAATTAACACCTACACTTCTCAAGCTATTGCAAAAATTCAAGAGAATGGGAGGATCCCACCTCATTTTACGAAGCTAGCATTACCCTGATTCCAAAACCAGAGAAAGATGTTACAAAAAAAGAAAATTACAGGCTGGTATTCCTGATGAACATAAATGCAAAAATTCTCAACAAAATATTAGTAAACTGAATTCAGCAATACATTAAAAAGATCATACACCATAATTAAATGGGATTTATTCTTGGGATGCAAGTTTGCTTCAATATCCACAAATCAATTAATGTGATATACCACATAAACAAAATTAAGGATAAAAACAATCCCATTTACAATGCATTAAATAAAAATACCTAGGAATAAATTTAACCAAAGGGGTAAAAACCTGTGAAAATTATAAAACATTCAAGAGAGAAACTGAAGAAGATAAAAATAAATGGAAGCATATACCATGCTCATGGATAGGAAGAATTAATATAGTTAAAATGTCCATACTACCCAAATAAATCTAAAGATTCAGTGCAATCCTTATGAAAATGCCAATGACATACTTCACAGAACTAGAAAAAATAATCCTAAAATTTATATGGAACCATAAAAGACCCTGAATAGGTACAGCAATCTTGAGGAAGAAGAACAAAATTAGAGGTATCATAATACCTGATACCATACTATACTACAAAGCTGCAGTAATCAATACAGCATGGTACTGGCATAAAAACAGATATATAGATCAATGGAACAGAATAGATGGCACAGAAATAAACCCACACCTAGATGGTCAATTAATCTATGACAAAAGAGGCAAAAATACACAACGGGGTAAAGACAGTCTATTCAATAAACGGTGCTGGGAAAGGACAGTTAGATATGTGCAAAAAATGAAACTAGACCACCTTCTTACACCATATACAAGAATAAACTTAAAGTGGATTAAAGACTTAAATGTAAGATCTGAAACTATAAAACTCCTAGAAGAAAACATAGGCAGTAAACTCTCTGACATTACTCTTAGTAATATTTTTTTCTGATATGTTGCCTCAGGCATGGGAAACAAAATTTAAAATAAACAAATGGGACTACAAGGTTTTGCTCAGCAAAGGAAACAATCAACAAAATGGAAAGACAACCTACTGAATGGGAGAAGATATTTGCCAATGATATACCTGATAAGGGGTTAATATCCAAAATTTACAAAGAACTCACTCAACACCAAAAAATTTAACAATCCAATTAAAAAAATTGGCAGAGAACCTGAATAGACATTTCTCCAAAGAGGACATACATGTGGTCAATAGACATATGAAAAGATGCTCAATTTTACTAATCATCAGAGAAATGCAAATAAAAAACGCAATGAGATACCACCTCACACCTGTCAAAATGGCTATCATCAATAAATCTACAAACACCAAGTGTTTGCGAAGATGTGGAGAAAAGGGAATCCTTGTGCACTGTTGGTGGGATTGTAAATTGGTGCAGCCACCATAGAAAACAGTATGGAGACTCCTCAAAAATTAAAAATGAAACTGTCTTATGACCTAGCAATCACAGTTCTGGGTACTTATCTGAAAAAATTTAAAACACTAATTTGAAAAGCTATACACACCCCTATGTTCATTGCAGCTCTATTTATAATAGCCAAGATATGGAAGCAACCTATCTTGGAAGCAACGTCCTTTAGCCAATGGACGATTGGATAAAGAAGAGGTTGTACACATATACAATGGAATATTACTCGGACAAAAAAATGAAATCTTAACATTTGAGACAACACGGATGGACCAAGAAGGTATTGTGCTAAGTGAAATAAGTCAAACAGATAAAGACAAACACCATATGATCTCACTTACATGTGGAAGCTAAAGAACAAAATAAACATACAAACAAAACAGAAACAGACTCATAGATACAGGAAACAAATTGATAATTGCCAGATGGGAGAGGATTTAGGGGACTGGGTGAAAAAGGTGAAGGCATTAAGAAGTACAAATTTGTAGTTATGAAACAGTCACGGGGATTGATACAAAGTACAGCATAGAGAATATAGTCAATGATATTGTAATAACTACCGATATGTATAGTGCCATGTGGGTATTAAACTAATCAAGGGATGACTTTGTAAATTATATAAATGTCTTACCACTATGCTGTACACCTGAAACTAATATAAAATAATATCAAATGTCAACTATAATTACAAAAATTAAAAAAGGTGGGGGCAACGGTGAAGGAGAATAAGAGATTCAAATTTCCGGTTATAAAATAAATGTCATGGGGATGTAACGTACAGCATAGGGAATATAGTCAATAATATTGTAAAACGTTGTACGATGTCAGATAGTTACTATACTTATCATGGTGATCGCTTCTTTAGGTATATAAATGTTGAATAACTATGGTGTACACCTGAAACTAATATAATATTGTATGATAGCTATATTTTAATAAAATATTTTTAAAAGAAAAAAAATAAGCAAAGGAACACAGCGAGAAAGGCAACGAAATGCCCCAGGTCTGAAAGAACCTCCTGGGACCTGCTGTATCCAGTAGAAATGCTTGCAAGAGCAGGAGACTCAAATAACAGTGGCTAAAACAAATAGGAATTTATTTTTCTCATATAACAAGAAATCCGAGGAACACAGCTGCTGGTGTTGGTATGACCATTCACTGATGCTGTCGAGGCCCCAGACTCTACATCTTACATTGTCACCCTTCCTTTCTCACGCTTGTCACCTCATGTCCTTAAAGTGGCTGCTACAATTCTAGACATCACTTCAACAGTCAAGACAGAAGAGGTAAGTAATTATGGTAGCCACATCTGGGCCTTCAACAAACTTCTGCTTCTGGGTCACACAGCCACCCCTAATTGCAAGGAAGGTTGGGGAGGGGAAAGGGGGGTCCGAATGGGTGTGGGGTCAGCCAAACAACAATGTCTTCCACATACTAGTTGAACCAGTATGTGGAAAGTCAATGTCCAACGTCCTTCCCTGGGCAGGACCTGCCAAGCTGAAGAATGGTATTCATTAATTAATTAATTGATTATTTTTCACCCCCCCTCCCACCCTCTTCAGCTCTGCCAACCGCAAGCTTGTTCTCTATATCTATTAGTCTATTTCTGTTTTGCTTTATTTATTCATTTTTTTGGTTTGTTTTTTAGAGTCCACATATGAGAGAAATCATACGGTATTTGTCTTTCTCTGTCTGACTTATTTCACTTGGCAAAATCCCCTTTGGTATCCACATTGTTCCAGATGGCAAGAGTTCATTCTTTATTATGTTAATTTTAGACTGAATTGGCCATCAAGTCAGTAAAATACCACACCACTGGGTGAATGCTTATGTATTTTCTTTGGCTAAACTATAAGCACATTTTACTGCTGCTCTGTTTATGTCACTGTCAAACATGACATTCACCACAAAGAAAAGATGCATCAGGGTACCTGACATGACTTCGCTGTAGAAATGCCCAACAGAACTTTGCTGTGTCTTTACAGAGCAATTTTATGGTTCCTGCAAATGCTTTAAAGATTCCAAGTTTTGTACCCAGGAGATACAGATGCAACACAGGAAACTTGGAAGTATAACCACCATAGAATTTTGTTAGTGATTAATACTGCAAATAAATCCATGCCATGTCATTTCTGAAATCAGTAGTGATGGCCTCAAACTCAGCACATGCCTACTGGCACACGCTGCAGTGTCTGGTAGTCACATCCCATCAGCCGCAGCTCCTGGGGCTCACAGAACTGCTCTTGCTCCTTCCTAACGAGCACCATGGAGGTGTATGACGTTGGACAAGGCACCATGGAACGTGTGATCACCAAGAAGATAAATAGCTTGCGAGAGAGCTGCCAGTGAGGGACCTGTGTCAGAAGTGGAGGAAGCCATTCTATCATTTTACTGTATCTGAAGCTTGAGGGTGAAATGCACATGACAGCTCGATTTTATATTTCCCTGAGTCTACTCTTGTTATAATTTGTGAACCAGAGATGCTGCTAGGATGAGGTTGAGCTGCGAGAAACAGAAAACTCTGAAAACAATAGTGGCTTAACCAAGGTAGACGTTTATTTCTCTCTCACGTAGAACCCCAGCCCTATGTGGTGTTTAACAGTCAGGGATTCAGGCTCCTACCTTGTTTTCCCACCAGCCTCAACACGGCTCTTCCCTCTCACGTCCAACATGACTCCTTGAGGTCCAGCTCTCACGTTTGCATTCCAATCAGCAGGAAGGAGGAAGGGAAAGAAAGGCCCACGTCCCTCTTTATGAGGCCACTTTCTAGAAGTTGCACACAGCAGGCCTGCTTCCAGCTCTTTGAAAAGAGCTTGTGTGTGGCCACATGTAACTGGAAAGGAGGATGGGAAGCTAATACTTATTCTGGAAGTCCATGTGCCCAAGTAAAATGGAAAATTCTATTAGGGAATCGTGGAATTATGGATATCAGGGTACAACCAGCATTCTCCGCTATGCTGCGTCTGTAAACAATTTCTTGAGTAAGACCTGGAAACGGGGATTCTGCAGTGGCTGCCTTTACCAATAAATCAGTCCCATAATTTCCAAAAAAGTTGATTGTTTAAGAACATATTTTTTGCTCTGGTGGGAGAGGATTCTAATGTAATCTACCGTCTAGTGGTGACCCGAAGTCCAATAGCTCTAGGCAAAGCATTACAGCAGGCATTTAGAAACAAACAGGCTATTTGTTTTATTTCACCAGTAAGCCTCTCACAAGGGATTTCTTGAAGTATTTGGAGGCTGTTACGGGCACCTGGAGCTTGTGCCTGTGTCACAGCAGCATGCTTTCCTCCATGACTCCAACATGGGTTACCGTGAGTGATGTGCCTGCCTCTGAGTGTCAGGGTGCGAAGGTCACCGACCTTCTTAGAGCTACAGTCTATATCACCTCAAGATGATTTTAATGGGTTAGACATGTCAGCCTATTGAATTTTTAAAAGGGCATGTCACATTCAGTACTCAAATCATTCCACTCCAGTGGTCTATATACCTGTTTGACCTCTTAACAGTGCTGTCCAATCTAACCCTCTATGATGGTGAAACATTCTACAGCTGTGCAATCCAACCCTAGCCGCACGTGGTTACTGAGCACGTGAAACGTCGTTAGTGCACCTAGGGAACTTTATTTTGAATTTAAAAGAATCCAACCCCATGTGGCCAGTGGCTACTGTGTTGGCACAGCTCTAAGGCATCTTGTTTAAGGACTCATGTGAATTTGGATCCATTTTTAGTTATTTGATGAAGAGATCCAAGTTTAAGACAGATGAGGGATATGCAGTCTTCAGAATTCCAACATGCCAGATAATTTCCGTTTTTCTTTTTTGTGTTGGGAGTTTTAAGGGCAAAGTCTTTTGCTTGATGTTGGTCAGAACTTTTTCTCCCCAAAATGTTATTGAAACTTTTGCAGTTTTATGATCTATTCCTTTTTAATCATAAAATCAATAAAGGGAGACAGTTTTTGGGTGCAACTGCTTTTTAAAAAATCAGGCTTGCTGAGGTAAAATTTCCATGCAGTAAAATCCATCCTCTCCTTGGCTGTATCATTCTATGAGTTTTGACCAATTCATGTGTAATCACCACCATAATCACCATAAAGGATATTCCCCCCTCAAAAAAAAATTTTCCTTGTGGGACAATTGTTGTCAAGTCATCTATGGTTAATGTGTCATTAATGCAATGAACAATTGTAACACGTGAATTGGATTTTAGGTCATCTGTTTAAATTCTGCTTTATTGGATTATGCCTCAAGGCAATATAGTAAATGTGACTTGTTGGGGAAGCCAAGGGCAAGCAAACTGCTGGTAGGGACATAATTTATTGGTATTGAAAATAATACATCGGAGGCGTCATCAAAATGGCGGCGTGAGGTGAGCCTCCTGAAATCTCCCCTGGAATTTACAACAGATTGAACAGCTATAACTCCACAAAGGACTCCCTGCACAGCAGACAGGCAAGACGAAGAGGCCCACCTAAAGGTGGGCAAATCGCGCAAGTGGGGGAGGAGGGAAGGGAGGAGTGAGGAGACGGAGCCGCGCGGGCGCAGGACGCAGACCTCGCTCGGTGCTCCGAGCTCGCTGCTTCCCGGAACTACCGCAGCTGCGGGAGAGGGAAAAACTCGGACTGCTAGGGCTCCGCTTGTGGCCCACAGGGCTGAGGGGACAGCATATAACACGGCTGAACCCAATGCTCACGGCAGAGACCGCCGAGAAAAGACTGAGTTAAGAAGGCTGAAAATGGTGGTTTAAGCCCTCACTGCCAAGCAGAGAACAGAAGCCTTAGGCATTGAGACCAGCCGCCCCCTCCCACCCCTCCCAGAGCTCGCCCCGCCCCCACCTGCCCAGTGCTAGAAGTGGAAGAGTAGCAGTGTCAGATCAAATGAACAGAATATTTGTAGTTCTGAGAACTGTGGTCCCCGAGACACAGACTCGCAGCCCAACTAGTTCCGGCAAAGGGGAGGGAGCTGTGGAAGCAGGACGGGCTGTGGTGGTGGTCGCCACCATTGCTCTGGGCCACCTCTCACAACTCACCTCGCCCCTGGCCCCACCTATCTGGGCAGATCCCTGCAGGAGTAAACAGAACTGCTGAAACACACACGGGCTCTGAATCTAGTGCAGGAAGAGCTTTGGAACTTCAAAAGCTCTCCGCATACCCACACGGACACTGCGCTCTGTGACCTAGCGAACTATTAACAGAGGAAAACCCTGTGTCCAAGGGAATCCCCCCATTGTGTGAGAAGCTGGAATAGTGCAGAGAAAACATAGCACTACAGTGTGAGAGAGAAAAAAAGGCTGCAGTCGGAGAGAAAATAAAACATTCTACCAACAAGTACTGGAAAACAAAAGAAAGACCTCTTCCTATCAACCTGTTGCAGAAGCCACTCCTGTAGATGTCTAGGAAGAGAAATAAAAAATCAGTAATTGCCATGAATAACCAAGGCAACAAGACAGCTCAGAAAGAAAGTGAAAAGTCTCCAGAAAAAGAACTAAAAGATATGGAAATATGTGACTTAAATGACAGAGAATTCAAGATTGCAGTTCTTAAAAAACTCAACAAGATGCAAGAAAGCACAGAAAGGCAGTTTAATGAACTCAGAAACACAATCAAAGAACAACATGAACATTTTACGAAAGAGATTGAAATTTTAAAAAAGAACCAAATAGACTTTCTGGAGATTAAGAACTCAATAGAAGAAATTAAGAATGAAACAGCCAGCTTAGATAGTAGAGTTGACCAGAAGGAGGAAAGAATCAGTGACATCGAAGATAGAAACCTGGAAATGACACGGATGGAAGAAGAAAGAGACTTGAGACTTAAAAGAAATGAAAGAACTCTACAAGAACTTTCTGACTCCATCAGAAAGAGCAATATAAGAATAATGGGCATACCAGAAGGAGAAGAAAGAGAGAAGGGAACAGAGAATATATTCAAATAAATCGTCGATGAGAACTTCCCAAACTTGTGGAAAGAACTGGATCCTCGAATCCAAGTAGCAAATAGAACACCTAATTACCTCAACCCTAGCAGGCCTTCTCCAAGGCACATTGTATTGCACAAGGGGCTAATATCCAAAATATACAAGGAACTCATGCAACTCAACAACAAAGAAACAAACAACCCAATTGAAAAATGGGCAGACGACCTGAAGAGACATTTCTGCAAAGAAGACATACAAATGGCAAATAGACATATGAAAAATGCTCAACATCACTAATCATCAGAGAAATGCAAATAAAAACCACAATGAGATATCACCTCATCCCAGTCAGAATGGCTATCATCAACAAGACAAATAGTAACAAGTGTTAGAGAGGCTGTGGAGAAAAAGGAACCCTCATACACTGTTGGTGGGAATGCAGACTGGTGCAGCTGCTATGGAAGGCAGTGTGGAGGTTCCTCAAAAAATTATGAATAGAATTACCATATGACCCAGCAATCCCTCTCCTGGGTATCTACCCAAAAAATCTGAAAACATTTATCCATAAAGACACGTGTGCTCCAATGTTCATTGCAGCTTTGTTTACGGTGGCCAAGACATGGAAACAACCAAAATATCCTTCGATAGGTGAATGGATAAAGAAGTTGTGATATATATATACACAATGGAATACTATTCTACGGTAAGAAAAGATGAAATAGGACCATTTGTGACAACATGGATGGATCTTGAGAGTATAATACTAAGCAAAATAAGTCAGACAGAAAAAGCAGAGAACCATATGAGTTCACTGATATGGGGTATATAAACAAAAAACAACAAAAGAACAAGACAAATGAGAAACAAAAACTGATAGACAGACAATAGTTTAGTGGTTACCAGAGGGTAAGGGGGGAGAGGGGTGGGAGATGAGGGTAAGGGGGATCAAATATATCGTGATGGAAGGAGAACTGACCCTGGGTGGTGAACACACAATGGGATTTATAGATGATGTAATACAGAATTGTACACTTGAAATCTATGTAATTTTACTAAAAATTGTCACCCTAATAAACTTAAAAAAAAAATTAGGAAAATAATACATCAGCCAGAGGGATGCATGCATGCTCATTAAGATAGGTTTAACAGCATCATTTACTAAGGAAATGATATCATGTATAGTGCTAACCACATTTTATCTGTTTATTTTTTATAATTAGATGAGGTAAATATATATAAAGTACTTACAACTGTCCCTGGGACTTAGTAAGTACTACAAGAGTTCTATTGGTGAGATGGATTATCTCACGTTCCTCCAACTGTTTCTATCACAATTGTTATTTTACACACTATCCTAGAAACTTGTCACTGTTTCATATTTACGTTTTTTTTGGTGGTGAAGTGGAATTCCAGAGGTTCAGAGTGGGAGCTTTTCTATTTCCCAGAATTATAGTAGTACACTCAAATAACATACCTGGGGTAAGTAAAATCACCATAGAAAGTTCTTTCAGTTTTCTGTAACCTCCTTTAATGTTATCACAACCTATCACCCTAGATACTTTGTCCTCTACACACCCATTCAATATTCAAAATCACCCTTCTTATTAGGTTTTCATAATTAAAATTTGCTATTGATCCTGTATCCCAAATTTCCTAGAATTCTTCAATATTGTCCATTGTCCTCAGTGTTTTAATGGAGCCTTGAGTGTCTCCAGACAGGTCCAATGTGGAGGGAAGGACACTGGGGCTACGTGTGCTCTCCTACTGGAGGATCTGGCTTGATCTTTAGGGCAAAGCTCTAAAGTCAGGGGGAATTAAAGAGGAGGTGTGTTGAAGTGCCCCCTTTCTGTGTACACGGACAGAAATGTCCCGTTCACATTTACAAGCTCTTTGTCTTGGTGGTTCCCTTTGGTTTGGTTCCCAGCACTTTAAAACTGCACGAGTTGAGGGTTTGCCCAATTATGTCCATAGCTGTAGCTTCTGCATCTGCTTCTGCTAGAATTGAACTGTTTTGGATGCTTCCTTCACTTCTTTTGTAACTTTATTAACTTGCTAGCAGGACTATTATGTTTTCGGGATTCTGATACCCCCAAATCTAATGAGCCATGATCAGACAAGACACTGTATCTCCATCCTCCCTGGCTTTTTCACTTTTCAATTCTCTAGCAGTTTCCCCTGCAGGTGGTTCTGCCTCCATGAAAACCTGCTAAGACAGGGCCTACATTTTTTCAGAGAAAAGGTGTAAACTCTACTCTGCCTGTCCACTATGGCAGCCACTAGTCACATGTGGCTATAATAATTTAAATTTAAATAATTTATAATTAAATGAAAATTTCAGCCCCTTAGATGCACTAGCCACTAGTGTTTTCAGTCCTCAAGAGTCACATGTGGCTACTCTACTGGACAGCTAAGATGTAGAACGTGTCCATCACAGCAGGAAGTCCTACTGGACCGCCCTCCTGCAGTTGTTCTCCGATGAAAAAAATGGTGTTCTTTAAAGCTGGAAAATTTTACAGCTACTCGGATTCTCTGCTTCTGTAGACCTTCTTCTTTCCAAGGCTGATGATGCTGAAGGGTTGTCTTCTGTGAGGAGGCTTTCTTTTATTCAATTATTTAAAAATATAGTTAGGGCTCGTTTGGCCACAGAGCAATGATTAGCATATTTTCATGGCTGCTGTTAAAGGCATAGCCAAACCACAGAAGCACTGCTGCTGCCAAAGCCTCTACATTGGGCCATATTTATTTTGACTCATGTCTTTTTTTGTATGCCTAACTTTTACTCTAACTTTTTCATTAAGAATGTTGGAGTATTCCCAGATTTTTGACAAATTGCCTTATTTCTTCTTCCAAGTCTAGATTCCACTGTTGGCCTCTAGGTGGAGATAGGACCCTATTTAATATTCTCCAGCTTTAAAGAACACCGTTTTTTTCTAGTGATATATATATAAAATTAAATTTGTTGGGGTGACATTGGTTAGTAAAATCATATAGGTTTCAAGTGTGCATTCCTATAATACATCATCTATATATTGCATTGTGTGTTCACCACCCAGAGTCAGTTTTCCTTCAATCACTGTATATTTGATCCCCTTTACCCTCTTCTACCACCCCCTCCCTCCTTTACTCTCTGGTAACCACTAAACTATTGTGTGTAAAGGACACCATTTTAAATTCAGATTCTTTGCAATGGGCAATATGGCTTTTTCCTCAAAACCTCAGAACACTTCTCATGAGAATTAAAACACCTCACAATTTTAATTCTTCACAGTTGTCCAGTAAAAACGGGAAAGGAAATAAGTACCAGATCATTTCCCTACTGTGTTTCCATATGACAATCCTTCACCCTCAAGAGGGCAAGCTTCAAAAAGCGATTCAGTGGTTAGATTTCTGAGTTAACACACAGCAGGTACTCTGATGACAGCATGTTAGGAGGAATCTTGGCCAAAGAGAAAATCAGGGAGACCGCTTTCTCCTTATCAAACCTTAAATTAATCCACTGGTTCTGCTTTATAAGCAGAGGGTGAAATGTTCAAGACTCCAAGATAACTGTAAAAATGTTTTTTTTAACTAAGTTCCTTTTAATTATTACTCAAGAAAATATTAACTATCAGGCATTATAAACACTAGTTTCTCAGTCCTCTGCTGACAAGGTCTGTTTGTTTCTTCTCAAAATCCCAAATACTGAAGCCTCTATCATCTTAGGCAGTGTAGGCAACGAGAGGTCCATTTGTAATCAAAGTCCATGGATGGGAAATTCTTTGGGCACAAAGTAGACTGCCTCTTTCTTTTTACCATGATGATTGACAGTAGACATATCGAATTACAACTTCTCTTTCTCATTTGGGGCCCTGAGAGATGGGCTACCTCTATTCTCAACTAGAAATATCAGAATAGAAAGCATATGTAATTTCTCATGGCAGTGAGCAAAAAACAAAAATTTCATAGAACAGAATACTTTCATCTGCATCCTTGGTTTGTAACTTCAGCTTTTCAAAAACTGCTTAAATGCTAATAGGATTCATACAACATTTGTAATACTAATTTCATGATAATGAAAAATAATTACATGAATTTAGCTCTGTCTTCTGTCAATGTTTCCAGAAAACTAGGATTTAAGAGTGTTTTCTGTATCAATATATAACTTTCATTGATAAAAATGGATACTTATGTTATCTTGAAAATTGTCAACAAAATGGATGGTTTGTCCCTGTGCAGGAAAGCACTTACATAGCAGGCCTGACTGCTATCCTTTGAAAGGCCTGCTTACAAGATGGCCCCTGGCTGGCATCCAGGAACTTGGATTTTGGGAGGGTTCCCACCATTCCCAGAACTGATAAGAATGTGCCTAAACTGTACAAACAATATGGCTTGTGCTGACACCTGCTTTCCTTCCAGCAGTCCAGAATTTTGGTACGTGCTAGGCAGAGGGTGCCTACGTGACCAGCCGCCAATAAAAACCCTCAGTGCTGAGTCTCCTCTGAGCTTTCCAGGAAGACAGTATTTCATGTGCATTGTCACAGCTTGTTGCTGGAGGAGTTAAGTGTGTCCTCTGGTGCCAATGGAGAAAACCTTGGGCTGCACCGGGTTTCTCTGGGCTTCGTCCCATGTGCCTCTTCTCTTTGCTGACTTCATCTCATGTCCTTTTTCTCTAATAAATCACAACCATGAGTACATACAACTATATGACGGGATCTGTGAGTCTTTTTTTTTTTTTTAAGATTTTTTTTTTTATTGGGGAAAGGGAACAGGACTTTATTTGGGAACAGTGTGTAATTTCAGGAGTTTTTCCAAGTCAAGTTGTTGTCCTTTTAATCTTAGTTGTGGAGGGTGCCGTTCAGCTTCAAGTTGTCCTTTCAGTCTTAGTTGTGGAGGGCGCAGCTCAGCTCCAGGTCCAGTTGTCGTTGCTAGTTGCAGGGGGCGCTGCCCACCATCCCTTGTGGGAGTCGAGGAATCGAACTGGCAGCCTTGTGGTTGAGAACCCACTGGCCCATGTGGAAATTGAACCGGCAGCCTTTGGCATTAGGAGCATGGAGCTCCAATAGCCTGAGCCACTGGGCCAGCCCCGGGATCTGTGAGTCTTAGTGAATCATGTAACCTGGGGTGGTCTTGGAGAACCCCGACAACCCCTTATTTGGGACTGGTATCTCACAATAGTTAAAATCACCAAAAACCTACTCTTAGTTGTAATTTATAAACATATTTCATTAAAATGGTTTCCCATTCCCATGTAAGAAGGTCAGTTAAGAAAGGAAAACTCTTTAAGCTTGGTTAAGGCCTTGCTGTTTTTGACAACTGATATTAATCTCTGAGTTATAGAAATCAGAAGTTTTTCTGATCACTGTTATATAGAATTTGGACTTAGATGGCACACCGTACCATGAAATAACTGAAGCAAATATGACTTCTGTCTTGGTCTTAAACATCAATTAAAATGATTTACAAAAACCATAATAAGCTGTATTCTAAAAGCAGGCCTTTTTCAGGACTATGTCTGAAAAAACTGGTATGTACGTATCTTTAACTCTTTTGAAACTGGAGATGTGCTTCCCAGTGAATGACTCAGAAGGGAGGAGTTTAGGGTGATCTGATGGACAGAGAGTTATGGGACGCGTCTACCTCTGTAAGTTGATGCAAATAATAATATAGAAAGAGAACTGTGTTATGCTCTTATACCTGTTAGTTATAATTCTGATCTTATGATGATTTTTACTTGGAAAGCATATTCTTAATAATTGACATGCGTTATCAGTCCTGTATGAATTGTAGTGGCAAATTCAGACTCAGTGTCACTTCCATCTGGGATTATTAGAAGTAATAGTTCCACTCCTCACTGGTAAGAGTACAATAGGAATTTGTACCTACAACTAAATAAAGCAAATTTTAGGAGGTCTGTTACCAGCCGCTTTTCTATTCAACAGAAAGGATTGTTCACCATGGAGAAGTTTATTTCTCCATGCCGGGATAAAGCAACAATGGCATCCCCAGGCTCTTCACTGGGCTCAGTGGTCACCAAACCCTTCAGACATGAACATGGCCACATGAACGTACCCTTCCTCAAGAAGAAAGGAGGACAATAATATTGGATTTAGGTGGTTCATGCTCCTCGGGAAAGGGCACTCTACAGACTGGACAACTTGAGAAACAGGAAGTACTTTTAATTAAAATGCAGAGACTCAGAAACTGATGTCAGGGGTACAGGTTAGTCATAATGGCCTGTTTGGAGGTGGGAGCTTGCTGGGCAACAAAAGTATCAGAAATCCTTGTTCCAAGGCTTCCTGTGATGTTTGGGATCAGTTCAGGAGCCCTGGGAAGAAGAAGAAGAAGAATTAAAAACAACCCAAGCTCAGAGGCTACATTTCCTTTCCCTCTAGAGTCCTAGGAGGAGAAAAAATATAGAGAGAGGCTGAGTGTGGGCCTGGTGAAACATGGAAGAGAGTTTCCTTCAGCAATGGGGCAAAGTCATGTTCACTGCTTATACCCACCAATCTATGAAAATGGGACCAAGAGTTGGGGGCAACTGGCTCAACTTGAAAAAGAGAGACAGCCACTGAGAGTTTCTCTTTATCCTCAGGGCATTTCCTATGACATATCGTGAGCATAGAGTACTCATTAGGTGTTCCCAAACTCATGTTGCCGTGAAATGAATTGCACCACAAGAAGGAAGAAGGGAGCAGAAATACCACCTA
The DNA here is from genome assembly GCF_057876585.1 of Rhinolophus sinicus. Taxonomy (NCBI): domain Eukaryota; kingdom Metazoa; phylum Chordata; class Mammalia; order Chiroptera; family Rhinolophidae; genus Rhinolophus; species Rhinolophus sinicus. Next base: position 105,899,474 of record NC_142502.1, read on the forward strand.
CTGGTTGAGGTCCTGGTCTGCCTGAAATGAAAGTAAAAGGGACGACGAACTCAGTAATCGAGAGAGTAAAGAGCAACAACATCTTAGAAAATTATACAAACATTTGTATCCCATCCCCATGTCACTGGGAATTAAAGCAGGGCCTAATCCGTAGATGTAAGCCTACCCCAGGCTTTAAAGCACACCCTGCAGAACAGGGTAACTATTCAGCAGTCTCAGGTGTGTTACTGGGCCAAGAGCTCAGTGTAGGCAGCTTGCTCCCTATAGGGCTGTCACTGCCTTATCAGAGTCTGATGTCAGTGGCCTCGTTTTCTCTGCCATTTTGCTTTTCTGTCTCATCGTCATCACTAAAGAATGGGAGAATGAGATAGTGGAAAGGCAATATCAACCACTTTCCAGGAATTTCTTACCTTGTCAGCCTTTGAAATGGAGAATGAAGCTCAGCATGAGGGCAGTGAGCCCCAGCACCAAGCCCCCAAGTCCAGTCAGCATCTTGCTCCAGGCAGAAGCTGACTGTGCCTCTGGGAAGAACAGATCTTGGGTCAGTCTTACCTCCTGCGCTGCAACCCCCTGGCCCTGTCTGACATTCAGAGCCTGAGCTAGTATACTGTGGAGAAAAAGGGAGAGGATAGAGCCAGACTTGGAACCACTATGGAGAAGGAGCAGATGTGGAAAGCACCCCAAAACTCTGGGTTTCAGACTAGTGACGTTCACAGGAGGCAAATACTAATTCTAGGTGAACCCATTTAAGAGTGTTTCTTCTAGGTGAAGTCCAAGCTTAATGAATGGAAGGGAGACTGAAGGGAGAGGCCAGGTCCCATGTCTGAGGGCTGATTGCTTTTCTGGGGTTTTCTGACAAGGAGAGATTCTTTAGGACCACTCAGGGCAGGGATAAATGTCCGCTAGAATCACCAGACCTCCACTGCCCCCATTCCAGACCACACTTAAGGGGTTGATGGGGACACATGGGGGTAATGTGACTCCAATGTGTAGTGAGCAGACCCCAGAGTATCATCGGGGAGTAACTCACTCCACTCTACAGTGACAGGACTGTCCAAGCTGGGTGCTCCACGTGGCAGGTGTAGACATCTCCCCGCTGGGGGGTCATTTCCAGCATCACCAGAATCTGGAAGGTCCAGTCTCCATTATGAATTGGGTTGGTGAACACAACCCCAGCTGTTTCCTCCTGTCCATTCAGGAACCAGCGGACTTGAATGTCACACGGATAGAAATCTGTCACGTGGCAGACAAGCAGGTTGGGGTGCTGCAGGGCTCCCTTCTTGTCACGTTCCGTTTTGGCTGGACTAGGAATGGAAAATGAATCTTGTTATGACAACTGAGACAGCTGACGTAGTGCAGTTAGCGATTTTCTTGACACATTGACTTCTAAATGTTAAAGATGGGTATATCATCTATTAAGCTGTTTGGAGGCAGAAGATGAGGAACAGAGTAGGAAAAACAGAATAAAACATTCAATGTTCCAAGAATGACCTTGTCATACATAATAAAGAAAGAGTAGAGAAGAAAAGGAGACAGTCAGAGGTGGCACTCTGTAACACTTGTGCCAGGCATGTAAAGCTAGTGACTAATGTTCTTGGGACAGAAATGTTGAACCAGCTATGAAACTACCTAAATTTACATTTCCCTGTCTTCTTCAAAAGGATGCATAATTCTTCCCAATATTATCTTGAAGTCAGAGTATATTTAGTCGCCAGTATTGCTTTGATCTATCAGTCTGATGTCCTCATTAAAAAAAAAAAAAATGAAGAAATGAAGTACCTTGATTCGTTCTTCATTTAACCTGTATGGCTCCTGGCCATCTCTACCAAAAATTTTGTAGCAAGATCCACAAACCCAATATTCTTAGCTCTTTAGTATTGGTTTAGCAGGGAGTCTGGCACCGTCCCATGTGATCTGGCCATTGAAGCCCTTTGGATTCCAGCCACCCAGCCTGGGGCACACTGGGGCTTGGAGATGGGAAAGAGACCCCTCCCCTCCTCTGCTGCCCAGCCAACCCCTTCCAAGGTCTTCTCTTTCCCACCCAGCCCCTCCCCTCTGCGCTTCAGCGTGAAACCTTTGTCCAGCTCGTAGTTGTGTCTGCACACCGTGTCCACCGCGCTCTTTCTCAGCTCCAGGAACTCCCTCTGGATATTCCAATTCTTGGCAGTTATGCGCCCGAGCTCGGTCACAGCCACAAACACCCTCACGACGCTGTCAAACTGGATGTACACTTCTCTGTTGTAAATCTATTGCTCCAAGAAGCGGTGCGTCCCATTGAACTCAAAGCAGTCGCTCCTCCTCTGGTACACGTAAAACTCTGGAGAGGGAAAGGCCAGGGCAGGGCAGAGCTGGGAGAGGCCCCAATGCCCATAGGACACTCTGCCCTCTTCCCTGTGTAAGCCCTTCACTGGGAAGTTGAGTGGCTGCATCCAGGGCCATGTATTTCCTGTCTTTTGCCTCTTTTCTCCTGGGTCGCCATCTTCCTTCCAGCACAGTGTCCAGTTACAGAGCTCAGAGGGGTCACTCTGCCCTCTGTCCAGCGGCACTGACCCAGGGCCTCGAGCATGGCCAAAATAAAGACTTTGTGTTCACCACGTTCTCAGTATTTTCTCTATCTCTATCTCTTCACCTCACCTCCACTCTCAATAAACCAACAAATCAATACCATATTTATTACTGTTGATGTAAAGGTATTTTGCTAACTACCCCTACACCTGTCACCATCCAGGATTAAATTATAAAATGTACATTTTCTTATCCTCAATCATGTGGTCTTGGATAAATCACAGAACCTCTCTGACCCAAAGTTTTCTTACCCAATAAATGGGGGATTTAACCGAATAATAAAGAGCCGCACTTTAGAGAACCTAAGGTCTAAGAGGCAGACAGCAGGTGAACACAGCATGGACGTGGTGACAGGAGGGGTCTCAGAGGGATGGGAGCAGGGGTACAGGAGCGCAGGGAGAGCGTCTTAAATTTGCTTAGAGTTGGAGGCAGAGGGAGATAGAGGGCTTCCGGGCTTCCGAGGGAGTTGGCATTCCACCTGGGGTCTAAAGAGGAGCAGAATCTCACCAGAGAGGAGAGAGCAGTATGCCAGAAATGCCCAGAGACCAGAAGGGGCAGCAGGAGAGTGAGAAGTGTGTGGCTGAGGTGACAGGAACCAAGGATGGCAGGCAGTGGTGACTGCTCGCTGTCTGTACCGAGAACCGAGGAGTTTGCGGATGTTTCCTGCAGGGAACAGATAAGCTGGGGCGTGATTTCATCTGGTCTGCTGTTCATCAGGAAGGCCATCCTGGAGGGAGCATGGGGAATGGATTGGATGTGTTTCCAATAACAGGAAAGAAGTGATGAGGGCATAGACCAGAATTAAGAATATGAGAGAGTGTGGGGACAGAGCCCCGGAGAGTAGTTTACAGGCTCTCGGCCTCACGTGGAGGGGTGCTGGCTCGGGTGGTGAATGGCTGTCGGCTGTGGCTGATTGGCCATCGGCTGTGGCCAGTTAGCCAATTGGCCGCTGGTATAACTGCTGCGACTACGGAGGATTGCCGAGGAGCCGAGCAGAGCCGTAGAGAGCGGAAGAGGAGAGCCGAGGAGAGTGGAAGAGGAGAGCCGAGAGAGAGGAACAGAGGAGAGAGTGGAGAAGAGTCGTCGGTCGGTCGGTTGGCGGAAAAGCGGACGGCAGGTCGGCGTCCGGTGGGCCCAGCCTCCAGTGAGACCGTGGTGGTATGGCTCCCCTACCTATGGCTCCGTGGGTGTTCCTTCTTGGCCTCACCGTATCCTGCGTTCTTATGCGGGAAGCGGGACCAGAGACCCCACAGGCCGCCCTGCACGACAAATGGCGCAGCGAGCAGGGTCTCCCGCACGACAGAGAGATTATGAAGCAAAGACTATAGGATATAGGGCGAGGAAGGACTGCCTCTTTCCTTCCATAGCACCGAGGGGCAGTAAGTGTAATGTTTAAGATCATGGACTGTGGGGAGAGAGGCCCTCGCTCCTCTTCTGTCTCAATGACTTATTGACTGTGTGACCTCAGTGAGACATAGTGTCCTCAGTACTAAAACGTGGACACTGAGGTTTCCCTGACAATGTTGTGTGGCTTAACTGAGACCAGGAAGGTGAATACAACACGGCCTACAACAAACTAAATCTTCCGTTTACAATGACTGTGATCGCATACAGGCTTTTCTTCATGAAACTGGAGTGAGAACACAGAGTGACAAGACTCTTTCCACACGACATTCTTGCCTGGCTACTACTCGTCTCTCTGCTTTCTTCACATTCAAGCTCCTTAAGAGTATTAATCATCTGCCAGGTCCACTTCTTCCCGAACTTTCCCTCCTCAAACTCACACAACTGAGAGTGTGCACTCCCCACTCCTCACTCTTCCAAAACTGCCCTGACGAAGGCACGTGTCAAGGGCATCTCATGATCTGCCCATGTGTCCCTCACATGTTGGTGTGTCCTCATGCGTGTTCCTGACACACCTGCACATTCTCACCTGGGGCTATTTCACTCACATCGTTCCTTAAATATCAACCATAATAAGAAGCTCATATGGGTAAACTTCCACCCTTGTTCTCTTTTCTGAGTTCTACATGTGTCTGTCCACATGGCCACTGGACGTGACCTGCTGGATGTCCCACAGGAGCGTGGGCTTCTCCCTCACAGCTGCTTTTCCTCCCAAGTTCTTGGTGAATGGTATCACTGTTCGCCCATCCTCTAGCTAAGAATTGCCAGTCACCCGGACCTCATTCTCTTCCTCACTCACTACTTCTGATCAGATACGAAGACTGTGATTTTGCCTTGTGTCCCCCCATCCACTGTAATAGTTAACACCGATTGCCGTCATTCCTAACGTCGCTTAATTCAGTGGTCACTTAACCCTTCTCCCTGGCTCAGCTCTGCCTCCTCCGGTTCATCCTCTGTCTAAGCCTGAAACACTTAAGGTCACACATTGCCTCAGTGTGACCCTAACATGGTGAGCAAGGCTTTTTATGATTCGATCCCTGCTTATCTAACCAGTGTCCTCTCCTGCCCCCAGACTCTTTTATTCAGTCATTCTTATGGGTTTATCTTTGTGATATATTTGCCTTTTTGCACTGCATATTTCACATTGCATAATATTTGCATATTATCCCAATAAAAATAAACAAACATGCAAAACATATAATATTTTCTGGTCCTAATGCCCAAACTAAAAATGCCTAATTCCAACTTATCCTTCAAGACCGAGCTGGTGTCAACTTTTCTGCGAGATTTTTTCCAGTTTTCTGCTTCTACTCCCCTCCACTTTAACTCATCTTATGTGTTGTAAATGTTCTCTGTGTATAAGTCAACATCGTGATTCTGACACTGTTTACAGACTGAACTCATAATCCTTATTCTCCCCTTGAAGTTGTTCTCTTCCAACGATCCCTGGCTGAGTGAACACCACCATCCATTTTCAGCAAGCTGGAAATGCAGTAGTTAACTTTAACCCTTTTTCCTTTTCCCACTCCAACCAGGTCCTGGGAGTTTATATCCCATGTTTCCCCTACTATACGACCTCTTAGAAAGCCTGCATAATACAATCAGTGAAGTATTGGCACAAAACATCAAGAGTGAGGCAGAACAGAATGGGAGCTCAGTGTTTATGAACATGTGAGATTGAAAACACAACCAAAGGAGCCCCTGAGCATATGGGGGGAGAAAAGTTATTTGGTAGATGGGGTTGGGAAAACTGGTTTATTATATGGAGGGGAAAAAAATCTAGATCTGTACTTAACATAAAAACTTGGACCCTAGATGGATTAAAGACCTAAATAAGAACAATAAACTATAAGGTAAATATAAGAATGTACGGGAGGCTATAATTATGAACATGGAGATGAGGAAGTATTTCTTAAGCAAATATAAAAACACAAGGCAAAAAATAATCAAATGGATTACATTAAAATTTAATACTTCTGTTAAGCAAAGGGTATCACTAATAACTTAATAGACAAGGAATCAAAAGAGACTCGCAATGTCTAAAACTGAGATAGGATTAATATCCAAAATATATAAGCAACTCTTAAATAAAAAAGCAAAATAAAGGACTGCAATAGAAAAGTGAGTAAAACTGGAATGGGAATCAATAGGATAGGAAACTTGCAAGGCTAACTATAATTCACCAGTGGAAAGAAAATTGCAAATTAAAAGAAAAGAGAGAGAGAGACTGAGATCGATTAGACTTTGAAAAATTAGAGCTGGATAACTCCAGGCCCTGGTGGACGGGGCATGGAGAAACCTTCATAGATTGCCAGTGGACTGTAGACCACCACAGATGATCAGAATAGCACTCAGGATACTTGGTTAAAATGCTGTATGGCCCAGCATTTCCATAATTTGTTATACATCAAAAATGTTCACACTTGGGGCGGCCAGATGGCTCAGTTGGTTAGAGCATGAGCTCTGAACAACAGGGTTGCCGGTTCGATTCCCACATGGGCCAGTGATCTGCGCCCTCCACAACTAGATTGAAGACAAAGAGCTGCTGCTGAGCTTCAGAAGGGGCAGCCGGATGGATGGCTCAGTTGGTTGGAGAGCGAGCTCTCAACAACAAGGGTGCGGGTTCAATTCCCACATGGGATGGTGGGCTGAGCCCCCTGCAACTAAAGATTGAAGATGGCAACTGGACTTGGAGCTGAGCTGTATCCTCTGCAACTAGATTGAAGGACAATGACTTGGAGCTGGTGGGCCCTGGAGAAACACAGTGTTCCCCACAATAAAAAAAAAAGAAAAAAGAAATGTTCACATTGGTCCATAAAAGGACATTATTTGTGAAACTGAAGATTGGCAGTGATCAGTCGGTTTGCTCAGCCCTGGGACAGTAAATACCTAAACTATTGTCAACACGCACTATGGAAGGTTATGCAGCCATTAGTTGAAACCGTATAGCTGTACTCTTCACTACTTAGTCAGATCTTAAAACCATTATGCTGTGTGAAAAAACAAAACAGTATACTTTATAACATTATGTAGGAACATTAAAAACACAGGCACAGGGCCGGCCCAGTGGCTCAGGCGGTTAGAGCTCCGTGCTCCTAACTCCGAAGGCTGCCGGTTCAATTCCCACATGGGCCAGTGGGCTCTCAACCACAAGGTTGCCAGTTCAATTCCTCGAGTCCCGCAAGGGATGGTGGGCTCTGCCCTCTGCAACTAAGATTGAACACAGCACCTTGAGCTGAGCTGCCTCCCGGATGGCTCAGTTGTTGGGCTCAGTTGTTGGTTGGAGCGCGGGCTCTCAACCACAAGGTTGCCAGTTCAATTCCTGGACTCCCGCAAGGGATGGTGGGCAGCGCTCCCTGCAACAGAAATTGAACATGGCACCTTGAGCTGAGCTGCCGCTGAGCTCCCGGATGGCTCAGTTGGTTGGAGAGCGTCCTCTCAACCACAAGGTTGCTGGTTGGACTCCTATAAGGGATGGTGGGCTGTGCCCCCTGCAACTAGCAACGGCAACTGGACCTGGAGCTGAGCTGCGCCCTCCACAACTAAGACTGAAAGAACAACAACTTGACTTGGAGAAAAAAAAGTCCTGGAAGTGCACACTGTCCCCCAATAAAGTCCTGTAAAAAATAAAAAATAAAATGAAAGACTAAAAAAAAAACACACACAAAAAAACCCACAGGCACATAAAAATACATATTTTGAAAGAACACATACAAACAAAGACTATGTAGGAAACCCATTGGAATGGGTGGGTGCTTTCTCTATCTGTGTGTCTTTAAATCTAATCACAATGATCACACTGAGGACATAGACAATGTGATTTTTTTCATGTCTGTTCTTGTTCTCTACACTTGAACATTTTAAGGCAAGTTGTTCTCTTATTCATATTTCTATACATCACCTAACCTAAGCCTTAGTAAATATTTATGAATCAAACAAAGAGTAAGCAAATAATTGATTTTATTTTTAAAAAGATGTTTCCAGCTTTTCTCTTGGCAATCAAAAATTGTATATGTTTAAGGTGTGCAACTTGATGACCTGATATACGTGTACAATGTAAAACACTGTACCACAATATTTCACCACAACCAAGCCAATCAACATATCCATCACCTCATACAGTTTCCAGTTTCCTTTTTGTCTCTTTTTTTTTTTTTGTATTGAGACTACCCAAGGTCCACTTTCTTAGATTTCAAGTACACAATAAAATATTGTCATCTATAGTCACATTGCTGTATGCAGTACTCCAGAACTTATTCAGCCTGCATAACAGAAAGTTTGTACTCCTTAACCAATATCTCCCCATTTCCACCTCCCGCCAGCCCCTGATGATTACCAGTCTACTCTCTGTTTCTGTGAGTTTGACTAGTTTAGATTTCAAAAGTATGTGAGATCATTCAGTACTTGTCTTTCTACATCTGGTTTATTTCACTGAGCATAATGTCCTACATGTTTATTCATGTTGTCGCAAATGGCAGAATATCCTTCTTTTTAAAGGCTGAATAATATTCCATTGTGTATATAGACCACATTTTCTTTATTCATTCATCAGTCTATGGACATTTAGGTTGTGTATATATTGGCTGTGTGAATAATGATGCAGTGAGCATGGAAGTGCAGATATCTTTTCAAGATCCAGAGTTCATTTCCTTTGGCTAAGTACCCAGAAGTGAAATTGCTGTATTATAGGGTAACTCTATTTTTCATTTTTTGAGGAATCTGAATATTTTTTCCATAATAGCTGTCCCAATTTACATTCCTACCAACAGTGTACAAGGGTTCCCTTTTCTCCACATTGTCACCAACATTTGTTATCGCCCATCTGTTGATAATAGCCACTCTAACAGGCGTGAGGTGATATCTCATTGTGGCTTTGATTTTCATTTCCATGGTGATAAGTAAAGTTGAACACCTTTTCAAATACCTGTTGTATTTCTTATTTAGAAAATATCTATTCAAGGCTATTATCAACAAGGAAAGCAATAACAAGTGTTGGTGCAATTGTGAAGAAAAAGGAACCCTCATGCACTGCTTGGTATAACCATTATGTAAAACAGTGTCAAAAAATTAAGAATAGAATTACCATATGACCCAGCAATCCCTCTTTTGAGTATCTACCAAAAAATCTGAAAACATTTATCTGTAAAGATATATGTACCTCTATGTTCATTGTAGCATTATTCATGGTGGTCAAGACATGGACAATCTAAGTATCCTTCGATAGATGATTGGATAAGGAAGATGTGATATATAATGGAATAATACTCAGCTATAAGAAAACATCAAATACTGCCATTTGCGACAACATGGATGGATCTTGAGATTTTCATGCTAAGTGAAACAAGTCAAAATGGGAGAAGTCAAGAATCATACAATTTTACTCAAATGAGGGATATAAAACTGAAAGTAACAAATGAACAAGACAAACAAACAACAAAATCTCATAAACACAGACAACAATTTAATGGTTACCATTAAGGGGAGGGATAGCAGAGAGGTAGAAGAGGGTAAAAGGAGTCAGTCAAATTTTCCCAACATCACTTATTGAAGAGACTATCTTTTCCCCATTGTATGTTCTTAGCACTCTTGTTGAGTATCAGTTGACTGTGAATGTGTGGATTTATTTCTGGGTTCTCTCTCTCTCTCTTTTTTTCTTGCCTAATTGCTTTGGCTAGAACTTCCATAACTATGTTGAAAAGAAAAGGCACGAGTGAGCATCCTTGCCTTGTACCAAATCTTAGATGGAAAGCTTTCAGTTTTTCCCCTTTGATTAAGTAAGCTGTGGGCTTTTCATATATGACCTTTATTTTGCTGAAGTAAGTTCCCTCTATACCTATTTCATTGAAAATTTTAATCATGGATGGATACTGAACTTTGTCAAATGCTTTTTCTGTGTCTATTGAGATGATCACATGGTTTTTTTCTTTCATTTTGTTTTATCACATTGATTGTTTTCCCTACCATCCTTGCATCCCAAGGATAAATTCCACTTGGTCACGGTGTATGATCCTCTTAATATGCTCTTAAATTTGGTTTGCTTTTCTTTTTTTTTTTGAGGATTTTGAATTTATTTTCACCATGGATAGTGGCCTGTAGTTTTCTTTTCTTGTGTTGTCTTTGTCTGGTTTTGTTATCAGGGTAATGGGGGCCAGAGAGAATTGATTAGAAATGACTGGCTGCCTGGAATCTAATTGGGAGTTGTTTGCTGAAGGAGTCTATAAATTGTAGCGTCTCAATATGACTTATAAAATGCATCATAAGTGGAAACTCCAGACTGAATTTATCACGCAACTTCTCAGACCCCAGAAATAAGGGCAGAAGGAATTGGAAGAGTGTGTCAACCTGAGGCTCACCATGTCAGCTGTCAGCTCAGGGTTGAGCTCAGGAAACCCAGGCTTCAGATGAAGTCTTCTGAATGCCTTTCCTGCTGCTTAGAAGCCTCCCCGACTGGATGTCCAGGAACCTTCAAAGTCCAGTAGGAGGAGGAGGAGGGTGTGAGGGTGTCTGGCCATTGTCTCCGTGACTGCAGACAAGGCCAGAGTTAATCTGGGTGATCTGGTCAGGCCCTTCTCCTTCCACAGTGCTCTGCATGCCCCAACTTGAAGCTGAACAACCGGTAGCTCAGATGGGGAGGGAGTGGAGTTGTCATTAGGAGACCCCACCCCAGCCTCAGGGAACCCATACAACTGTTAGCCTAAGAGGGTTCCAGCAGCATTTCATTTTTCTCTGATCTTCTGAGCCTGTCTTCCTGCCCCGTGCCCTGCCCCTCAGCCTCTGAGTTCCTGGCCTCATCCAGTTTGGGGTCTCTGTGACAAATGTCTTCTACCTGCCCTCCCCACTCCACTCCCCCATGTTTAATTCCATTTCCTGCTCCACTAATAGGTTTCCCCACCTGTTTTTCAATCAGAACACATTTCTGTTAGTTCTGAATAGGAGTTTAAATTTTTTCTTTTAAACAGCAATTGACTTTTGTCTGTCTGATGAAATGTTATTTGCAAAGCAGATAAATGTCACACAAGGGTCCCACAAAACAGCTTTTTTTGTGTATGTGAAAAATATTAGTTTGTGAAACTCTTGAAAGCATCTGACCTTTCTAGAGTAAAGCCTGAAAACTTGTGTAAAGTAAATCAGAACAGACTATATTAAGAATACACAATTATCATAGGCTGTAGATAATGTGGGCAGCACAGTAAGGATATCCACAGACCAGCTGTGTGACCGACAGGACAAATACAGAACCTCTCAGAGTCTCAACCCTTTTACTTATAGAAAAGAATGTTACGTATTTTTCTACTTTGAAGAACTACTGTTAAAATTAAATAAGATGATGTAAATAGAGAATCTATTTACAATCTAGAGAATAGTTTTTGTCCCTGCTCACTGGAGGTGAGAGCCCTTCCCCTTGTCAAAATGTTATGGGTTAGATTATGTGGCAACAAAGAGAAACACAAAGGACAAAGCCCTAGCTTGTTCAGAATGACTCAAAAGGAGCTGCCCTTGGGGCATGGCCTTAATGCTTGAAAAGGAGCTTTTATAAACTTACCCCTGATAGTTTCTTTGTTTGCACCTCTTCTTTCACTTGGGAAAGGGAGATAAAAGAAATGGAGTAAACAAATGTTTGAATCCCCTGGCTTCTGCTGCTGCCCAAATGGTGTGATAGGGTCTAGTCCCAGGGTTTAAATACCAGGATGGTGAATGTCATGCACAATGGATTTTTTCAAAAGGCTGTTAGAGCTACAGGTCTGTTGCACCAATGGGGCGGATGTTTCCTTTCTCCACAATTTTCTTCATGACCCAAAAATCACTAGTGTTTTCCCAACAATTCCTGCTTCGTCCAGGCCTTTTAAGCCAACTTCTCCCCTTTCCATTTCTGCTCTGTTGGAAGTTGAAGAAACCCTGAGGAGTTGGAGGAAGAAGGAAATGGAGGAAACTGCCCAACCCATTGGAAACCAGGCCCTGGACTCCACATTTTAGTCACCAATGAGTTCCTCAGCGTCAAAACTATGCAGAGAGCTCTGCACCTTCTGTTTCTTTTCCCTCAGGAGTCTCTCTCACATGACGAATAACACTCATCTCATTGCTTTTACTAATCTGAACCCACTGCCCTCTCTACCTCACCCCACTTCACCCACCTTCACCCACCTTCACGCTGCTCACTGTTCAGTCCACAGAACACCTGAGCCCTCATTTTCAGTGATTTCATACGACGTCCACCATTACCCCCCGCTCCCGAGCACAGCATCTCCTGTGCCCATGCTGCACTTGCTCTCCTCTCACCCCTGTTGGACACTGTCCCATCTCACCAGCTACTTCCATAGCCCCCTCCTGCTCTCTAAGACTCAAACTTCATTTCTTCTCTCATCTGCAGGTACAAGCTCCACAGCTGAGCTGCCTTCTCCAAATCTCTGTCCATCCGAATGCTAACTGTCAGAAAATCTTCCCCTTCCCTCTATCTGAGAAATAGGTACAATGGAATGGAGTTTGAGCAGATGAATTTGAGAGTTTCAAATGCCAATAACCCTGGAAATTTGGGAAAAGCCTTAGAGAATCTGATTCTCAGGAGGAAGTGGGTCTGGCTTTACGAGTGGAGATGGAGAGGTTGGGGAATTTTAACAAACTACTTCACTGTTCTATCATGCATGGGCTTGGTAGTAAATTGGAACAAAAAGATTCCATTTCCTATTTCTCACTCCCTCTCTGGCCCTGTGCTAATGTGCTGGATGTGGGAGTTCTGGACATGGGGACATGGGGGGCAGTCAGCTGCAGTGGGTATCCTGCTGGCCTTAACCACAGCTTGTCACCGTCATCCTCCTCTGCTCCTCTGGCCACCACTGGTCAGGGGGTGGGGCTCTTGCCTGGTTCTGTGGCAGGGGCCTCCACCTGGATCACTGATTCTACAGCGTGATCTTGGATCCCGGGCACTGCAGACTAAACATGGTTTCCCCTTTCCGACTTTGACATTGAAATGTCATCTTGATGACCCCTCTGTGAGAGCCTTGTCCCTCCAAAGTCATTCCAGACCACCAGGTACCATTGTGCCCTACAGACACACACACTGATTTCCTTATCTCTCTGATGGCAATAGCGGTCCCTGGGCAATGTTGGACCCCCAAAGCCTTTCTGTGGAGTGGGCCCACATGGAAAGCCCCCTAAGGTCATTTTCCTGAGCTGGGCCCTCTCAGAGCAGCAGCTCTGCACTTACCTGGGGTGTCTGTGCCCTGAGCCACAGGGGAGCACAGCATTGCCAGGGACACCATCAGAGCTGCTGTCCAGAGGGCCCAGTGACCTGCAGGCCCACCATCCTGGAGCCCGGGAAAGGCGGGGGCCGAGAGAAGTACAGTCAGAGCAGCTCTCACTCAATGGGCCTCACTCCTAAAATATTAGAGATGATGAGTCAGGACAGACTCATACATCCCTTGGGTGTGGCCAGATTCCAAAAAAGTAACCAATAGTAGGAACTGTCACTCTTTAGGCAGAGGTTTGGTGTAAAGCATAACATATTTCCAGGTGTAAGATTCACTGGAGAGAGTATAAGAAAAGCGATCCTCATTTTGAGCAACTGGGTAAGTCACACGTTTTCATTTTTAATATGTTTTCCTTGCTCTGGTACAGACATCAAGGCGACGTCCGCCCTCCACAGTGAATGCCACCCCCCTTGCATTCCCCAGAGCAAGTCCTAAGCAGTATGTTCCAGATCTAGAGGATAAGATTGCCCAACCAGAAGTCTGAATTAGTCCTGGGGCTGCACACACAGTCATGCCGGGTCTGGTATTCGTCTTCTCCTCTCAGAGGTTCTGTTTGATCACAGAGGTAGGTATCAAGGGTATAGAATAGGCTCTCCGGGTTTTAATACCAGAGAAGACATGGAAGTAGGTGTACAATTTTGGGCAAATTTCTTGTCCTTTCTAGGCCACAGTTTCTCATTTTTGAAATGGGGATGACAGCACCTGACTTCATGGTCACTCTGTGAGGGTGAAGTGAGAGCATACATATAAAATGCCTCAGAAACTTAAAGATCTGAGTGTTTTTGAATAGACCAATGAACTTATCAAGGACCATCCATTTTTTGCAATTCAATATTTTTTTGGTAACTTTTAAACACCAAATAATCCCCAACAAACACATTTACAGATAGTTCCTGAAATGCAGTAAAATATGCTCCCCCTGAACACAAACTTAAGAAAGAAAATGACAAATGAATATAATTTTCAACAAATTTATTAAGTACTTAAATACATAAAGTTATTTGACTTAGATTTTCCATTAGGAACAAGGATGCAGTCCATTAATAGTAATGTGGTTAGACACAGGTTTAGAGTGAAATTCCCTGGCTGCGAAGCCCCTTTCTTGTTGTTTCCTGGCTTTCTGACTGTGGACAAGTTATTTAACCAGCTGTGGCTTAGCTTCCTCTCATGGAGAATGGAGATTATTGTGGAGCCTATGTCATTGGTTAGTTGGGAAAACAAATTAGAATAATATGCAGTATTTGTGAATCTCTAAAACAGAGCCTTGCACATATCAGGTATCAAGAAACGTTCATTAATATAATCAAGGCTAGTTCAGAACACCAAATAAGAAATACTCAAGGATCAACTTCAATGACATATTTCTAAACAACCCCATTAAAAAGAAGGTGATTATGTCTCCATTTCAGTTTTCCACCTCTTAGTCCCAATCCCACGTAGGTTGAGGCTTTCTGGGCCATGTCAGTCCTGACAGTTGTCTCACTTCCTCTCTCAGCCATTCTAGCATATTCTTTCCCAGCCACAGAGATGTCCCTCCTGACGTTTTTGGGTTGGCAGAACCCCATCAAGCTGTTTCACCTCCACCCCTCCTCCCTCCGCGGGGTACGGAACTAAGTCCAGGATTTGTCCCCCTGCTCTGCTCTGCCTCATTTACTCCTCAGTGTCTGGCTCACGACAGCCACTGCAGGTGCCACCTGAAGACAGAAGGAGCCAGACCAGAGTCATGATCCTGAGGGCCATCACCCTTGCTGCCCTGCTGAGACCCATGGCACTGGGGCCATGAGGGGTGAGTGCTCAGGTGGGCCAGAGCGGGGGCGGGGGGGTGACTACAGGAGGTTTTGTAGCCCACAGGTGCTGTTTCCACCCTGTGCCTCTTCTCTCTTCTTTTTCTTCTTCCGTGAGGTCATCTTTTACTTCCTCTCCTTCTATCAACAGTAATGGCCATCGTTTATTGAACACCTACCAAGTGCAAACTCTCATTTCATTTTCACAACAGCGTTTCAGCAAGATGTTTATTATTCTCATTTTAGAAGTGAAAAGGCTGAGGCTCAAGGAGAATAATAAATGTCTCATGAGCCCCATGTCACAGCGCTGATGACTGAAGAGCCTCAGCTCTGCATCCTTCTCAGGAAGGTCTCGCTCTTCGTCTCTCTGACATTTCAGAGATGAACTTCTTGATAGGAGTCTGCAGCGTCTGTTTTCCACTTTCTCCTGGTTCACTCAGTTCTCAGCCCGCTGCGTTGTCCCTTTGCCTCCCAGCTCTGATGCCTCCATACAACCCAAGCCAGCGATCACTTCTCTACGTATATCTTACCTGCGTTATTAGTAATATTTGCAATGTGACCATTTCCTCCTTCCTGGACCTTTTCTCTTGTTCCTTGTCTTTTATGAACACACTTCCTCCTTGTTTCTTCCTACTCTTTAAGCCTGTCGTTTTCAGCCTTTTAAAAAATGTCCATGTTTGCCAGGACCACACACTCAGACCCTGCTGTTATGACTTTTATATAAGTTTCTTGGGTGACCTCATCCAAACGTATAACTTCCCCTACCATGAGGACTCCTACTCCACGTCACTCATCCAGTTTAGCCCAAGAGCTAGCCACTTATTTCAATTTCCCTCAGATCAACTCTATGTTGTCCCCTGGAAATTCAAACTCAGAATGTCCCAAACAGAACATTTTCTCTTCTCTCAAACACTTTCTTATCCTCCATTACCTTTTCAGTCACCGAAGCCACAATTCTCCATATAGCCTGGTTCTCCTGGGCTCCTTCACATCCCTGCTTCTACCACAATGATTACTGATTCCCGTGGCTTCTCATCTCTTTGCACCATCCTAACCCACCTGCTCTCCTCCTTACCCCCTGTTACTGACCCATCTTCTCACGAGTCACTTCCCACTTGATTGCTGAGAAGTCCTACTGGTCTTGCTTTCAAACTAGCTGCCTCCAATCCATCTTCCCTGCTGTTGCCACCTCCAGGTACAATTCTGATCCTGTCACTCTCTTGATTCAGAGCCTTCCACGATTTCCCAGGGGCTGTGAAATAATGTCCGAACACCTACAGTCAGCACACAGGGCAAGTCGCAAGGGAGCCCCACACCCCACTCAGCTCCATGGCACGACGTGTACTTCTCCAAGCTCTTTCACAGCTCTCCACTCCTGAGCCCACTTCTCCTGCTAGAAATGCCATTTCCCCCTATTCTCTCTTTGCTAACTGCAGATGAACACCAGCTCTAAGGAGCCCCACTCAAATCTCATTTTGACTTTGATGCTGTCCTTTTGCTCCCAAATATGTGTAGACCTTTTCATTATTCAGCAGTGATCAACACATACTCGTATGTACAATAATTGTTTTTTCTTTGTCTTTCTCATTCTTTGGATTCCGAGCAGCTTGAGGACAAGGACCCTGTCTTCGGAGTTTTACCTTTAGAGCCTGGAGAGTGAAGCTTCACAATAAGTGTTTCTTTGAATGAAAATTAGCATTTTTGCTTCAAAATGCACAGACACTTATTTCTAAGAATTTGTGAAAAAGATAAAAATGAAATATCCTAAGTTTAACAAACCACATCCATATAGCTAAGTCTGTACTCCATTTTCTCTGTCTCTTTTTTCTTTCAGCTTTTTTTCTGTAGGCGAGTGATTCTCTAGACACTAAATTAAATGGAGGACCCCAAGCAGTCATATGTGACAATGAATCCTGTCACTAGAAGTGTCTAAGGAGAGAATTGGTTTTCCAGTGTTGGGGCTATTCGGGGGAATCTTTAATTAGTGAGTTAGACCACTGAACCCTGCAATGTCATTTCTACTTAGTTCCTCTACCTTTCTCAACCCCTAACGCTCTCATTTTTATTGTTTTACTGTAATACTAATAGATTTTTTTGGGGTCAACCCTTTGTTGCTTCTTACACATCAGTTAAAACTAAGATACTATCCCATAGGTGTTTTAAATGCAACAACTTTTGTTTCCAATGGAAACTGCACTTAAAAACATAAATTCAACAAGAAAACTTGTGAATGTTGTGTTAGTATTAATACTTTTAAATTTAATATGCCTAAAATGAATGTGTTACGAACAAAATTACATAACCTAACATTTTTTATTAAGTGAAGAAAGTAACTTGAAGTCTATCAATAGCACCAAGACTCTGGAGATCTTTTCATTTCCTTCACTACTGAAAAAAATTTCCACTCTGAAAAATTTTTATTCCCTTCTCCCCTCTTCCCTGCCCCACTCTGTGATTTGAGAACTAATTATATGTCTGATCTTGTAAGGACTCTGAGATCTTGTGGGAGTGGTGTAGGGAGGACGATTCAATATTACTTCTACCACGAGTTGTGTTATCTTGAGCCAGTTATCTAACCTTTGTGGTCAGTTCCCTAAATATGCAAAATAAGGCTCTCCATAATGGGGGTAGTGGTGAAGATTCAGTGAATAAGTTGAAAACATAGTAAATACTCAGTAAATATTATCTTATTGTGCTCAATATTGTTACTGTTGTACTGGAGTGACAGATGCTTAAGTCTTCAGGAACAAGAGAAACAACATGAATTTTCAAGAAGTCATTTCTCTCATTTTTGTCTCCCTTCTCTTCTCTTCTCTTCTCTTCTCTTCTCTTCTCTTCTCTTCTCTTCTCTTCTCTTCTCTTCTCTTCTCTTCTCTTCTCTTCTCTTCTCTTCTCTTCTCCTCTTTTCTTTTCTTTTCTTTCATGTTGCATTTCTCATATTCTGTGGTATTCCTTCATGTTCCCGATAACCTTCCGTTTATTTACTTGCTTTCTGTATTCCGTTTACTTTTCCTACTTATCGGCCCATTCTCCAAACTCCCTTCTTCCACATCATGCAGTCCATGTGTCAACCTATGCCGAGTTTGTCCAGACACACAGACGCTCTGGGGAGTACATGTTTGAATTTGATGAGGATGAGCAGTTCTATGTGGACCTGGATAAGGAGACTGGCACCTGCCGGCATTTATTCATGCCTTTGACTATGATGCTCGGAGGGGTATTGCTGACATTGTCATGGCGAGGAAGAACTTGGACACCTTGATCCAACGGTCCAACCACACCAGGGCCCCAAGTGGTACTGCTTTCTCTTGCTTGTTCTTCTATAGCCCAGCTGCAGGGGTGGGAGAGCCCCTCTGCTACACAGAGAATGGGAATCCAGATGCCCACTCATGATGAGTGGGCAGTATTCGGTCCACAAAGGATGGCACAAGGGCTGTCAGAGGAGGCATTTTCTTCTTATTCAAGAAATGTTGGGTTGAGGGAGTCCAGGTCAGGAGCATGAGAAGCTAGGATTCTGGCCTGGGAGCCCTAGGAGTTGGGGGAAAAGCCTGAGACAGGTGACCCCTAATCAGGAGAACATTGGGCTTGAGGTGGGGGAGCCTTTGAGATGCAGCCGAAGGCAGTAGACTCACCAGGTCCTGTGCCTCCTCAGAGCCCCCTGAGGTGACTGTGTTTTCCAAGGAGCCTGTGGAGCTGGGTCAGCCCAACACTCTCATCTGCCACGTGGACAAGTTCTTCCCACCCGTGCTCAATGTCACATGGCTGAGCAATGGGCAGACGGTAACTGAGGGGGTGGCTGAAACCATCTTCCTGCGTAGCAGAGAATTCAGATTCCACAAGTTCCACTACCTGACCTTCCTTCCCATGGCCAATGACGTCTACGACTGCCGGGTGGAACACTGGGGCCTGGACGAGCCGCTCCGCAGGCACTGGGGTATGGAACTCTCTCCCCTTACCAATACCATCCTAATATCATCTTATTTCCAGGAGCCACCTCCCTCAGCACCTGCTTTCCTTAAAACCATGGTTTGTTGTCACTTTGTCCAAATGTCACCATCCCATGCTTTCTAATTCTAATTCTATGTCCTCACACCTGAGGTCAGCTTCTGCTCTCTGCACCTTCTGACTCCATCTTTCCTCTGTGCCCTAGAGGCCCAGGAACTGATCCAGGTGCCTGAGGTGATGGAGACTGTGGTTTGTGCCCTGGGCCTGGTGGTAGGCCTGACAGGAATCATCACAGGCACCATCATCCTGAAGACCAGGTGACCTGACAGCATTTGCGGGTGCAGGGGCCCCTGTGAGTCATCTCAGATGTGGGGGTATTAGGGACACCGTGGAAAGAGGAGGTGGCATGTTATGGGAGGTGGATGTGTTACCTAGCAAGGGTCCACTGCCCTATGTGCATAGAAGCCAATACTATGGCACTGGCTTTTGAAATAAGAAAAGGCTTTTATTTGTGAGTTGATTGGCAAGGAGATAGGAGGCAAGGCTCCAATCTGTCTCTCTGACCCAGGTTTTGGGGCAGGGTTTTAATGGGTAGTAGTTAAGGGTTCACAAGTGTTACTTGTAAATGATGTATCCAAGGTTTAAACTTTGGTTCTGGGTCTTCTTAAAACAGGATAGACCAGTTTGAGCTGCTTCTGCTTTACAGATGGGAAGGAGAAATGCTTCAATGGGGGTTCTTTGGGCCCTTTATGGTTTAGAGTCACTGAGCTAGATGAAAACAATAACAAATACTATGATAAAGAACATCAGTGGAGTTCCTTACTGTGTACCAGGCACTATTTTATATGATTCTTATGTGTTCACTTACTTTAGAGGGGACACAGACATGAGGAGAGGTGAAAAAATCTGTCCAAGATCACACAGCTTGAAATCACACAGCTGGATTTGAACCTGGGCATGGGGGGAAGGGGCTCCAGAGGCTTATTATTGTACTGGAGTGACAGACGCTTAAGTCTTCAGGAACAGGAGAAACAACATGAATTTTCAGTAAGTCATTTCTTTCATTGTTATCCAATATATAGATTATATCATTGGCAGCCAGTATATCTCTACCTTACAATCTTCAAACCTTGATTTTCTTCTGTTTTTATAGTGATGTCTAGAACCTCCCATACTAGTTAGACATTTTTTTTAAAAAAAGCAATCTAACTTTATTTTTTAAATAATTGTTTATTTTTTCAATTATAATTGACATACAATATATTAGTTTCAGGTATATAACATAGTGATTAGACATTTATATGTTATAACTTACAAAGTGATCACCCTAATGGATCCAGTACCCATCTGACTTCATACATAGTTATTATAATATTATTGACTATATTCTTTATGCTATACTTTACATCCCCATGACTATTTTGTAACTACCAGTTTGTACTTTTTAATCTCTTCCTCTTTTTCACCCATACCTCAACACTCCTCCCATCTGGCAACCATCAAAATGTTCTCTGTATCTATGAGTTTCTGTTTTTTGTGTTTTTTTTTAAAGATTTTACTGGGGAAGGGGAACAGGACTTTATTGGGGAACAGTGTGTACTTCCAGGACTTCTTTCAAAGTCAAGTTTTTGTCTTTTCAATCTTAGTTGTGGAGGGTGCCGTTCAGCTTCAAATTGTTGTCCTTTCAGTCTTAGTTGTGGAAGGTGCAGCTCAGCTCCAGGTCCAGTTGCCATTGCTAGTTGCAGGGGGCACAGCCCACCATCCCTTGCGGGAGTCAAGGAATCGAACCAGCAACCTTGTGGTTGAGAGCCCACTGGTCCATGTGGGAATTGAACTAGCAGCCTTTGGAGTTAGGAGCACGGAGCTCCAACTCCCTGAGCCACCGGGCCGGCCCAGTTTTGCTTGTTTTTTCAATTTTGTCCTTTAGATTCCACATATAAGTGAAATCATATGGCATTTGTCTTTCTCTGTCTGACTTACTCCACTCAGCAAAATATCGTTTAGGTTCACCCTTGTTGTTGCAGATGGCAAGATTTCATTCCTTTTATGGTTGAGTAATGTTCCATTGCATATATGTACCACCTCTTCTTTATCCATTCATCCATTGATGTATACCCAGGATGCCTCCATATCATGGATATTGTAAATAATGCTGCAATGAACATATGGGTACACATGTCCCTTCGAAGTAGTGTTTTGGGTTTCTTTGGATAAATACCCAGAAGTGGAATTACTGGGTCCTACTTTGTCTCTTTTATAGCTTTTGTATTAAAGTTGATTTTATCTATTTTAAGCATTGCTACCCCAGTTTTTTTGTTTCTATTTTCTTTCTTTTTTTAAAAAAGATTTTTTTTTAAAATTGGGGAAGCGGAACAGGACTTTATTGGGGAATAGTGTGTACTTTCAGGACTTTTTCCAAGTCAAGTTGTTGTCCTTTCAGTCTTAGTTGTGGAGGGAGCAGCTCAGCTGCAGGTCCAGTTGCCATTGTTAGTTGAAGGGGTGCAGCCCAGCGTCCTTTGCGGGAGTCCAACTGGCAACCTTATGGTTGAGAGGACGCACTCCAACCAACTGAGCCATCCGGGAGCTCAGCGGCAGCTCAGCTCAAGGTGCTGTGTTTAATCTTAGTTGCAGGGGGCGCTGCCCACCATCCCTTGTGGGAGTCGAGGAATCAAAACGGCAACCTTGTGGTTGGGAGCCCACTGGCCCATGTGGGAATTGAACTGGCAGCCTTCGGCATTAGGAACACAGATCTCCAACAGCCTGAGCCATTGGGCCAGCTCCTGTTGATATTTTCATGAAGTATTTTCCATCCCTTTACTTTCAGTCTGTGTGTCTTTCAATCTAAAGTGAGCCTCTTGCAGGTAGCATATGTAAGGGTCTTGTTTTCTTAACCATTCAGAGACCCTATCTTTGACAGAGCATTCAATCCACTTACATTTAAAGTAATTGTTGGTAGATATATAGTTATTGCCATTTTGTTATTCATATTTTTTATATTTCTTCCTCCTCCTCCTCCTCCTCTTTCTCCTTTTCTCTCTCTTTCACCTTCTTCTTCAATAAGTCCCTTTAACATTTCTTGTAGTACTGGTTTGGTGGTGATGAACTCCTTTAGCTTTTTCTTGTCTAGGAAGCTATTTATCTGTCCTTCAATTCTAAATGATAGCTTTGCTGAGTATAATAATCTTAGTTGTAGGTTCTTGCTTTTCATCACTTTGAATATTTCATGCCAAATCCCTTCTGGCCTGCAAAACTTCTGTTGAGAAATCAACGGACAGTCTTATGGGAACTCCTTTGTAGGTAACTAACTGCTTTGCTCTTGCTCCTTTTAAGATTCTCTCTTTGTCTTTAACATTTGGCATTTTAACTATAATGTGTCTTGGTGTGGGCCTCTTTGGGTTCATCTTGTTTGGGACTCTGCACTTCCTGAACTTGTATGTCTATTTCCTTCTTCAAGTTAGGGAAGGTTTCCATCATTAATTATTTCTTCAAATAGGTTTTCAATTCCTTGCTTTCTCTCTTCTCCTTCTGGTAGTCCTATCATTTGAATGTTGGTACACTTGATGCTATCCTTAAGAGGCCCCTTAAGCTATCTTTGTTTTTTGCATTCTTTTTTTCTTTTTGCTGTTCTGATTGGGTGTTTTCTGCTACCTTACCTTCTAAATCACTGATTCAGTCCTCTGCTTCGTCTAATCTACTGTTGATTCCCTTTAATGTATTCTTCATTTCAGTTATTGTATGCTTTATTTCTGGAGATTTGTTTTCTATCTCCATTTTTATGTTTCCTAGCTCTTCGTTAAAATTATCCCTGAGTTCATCGAGCATCTTTATAACCAGTGGTTTTTTATTTTTAATTTATTTTTTTAATGAGTGAGAGATTTTCTTTTTTAAAAATTTTATTGGGGAATATTGGGGAACAGTGTGTTTCTCCAGGGCCCATCAGCTCCAAGTTGCCCTTCAATCTACTTGTGGAGGGTGCAGCTCAGCTCCAAGTCCAGGTTGCCGTGTTTAATCTTAGTTGCAGGGGGCGCAGCCCATCATCCCATGTGGGAATTGAACTGGCAACCTTATTGTTGAAAGCTCATGCTCTAACTAACTGAGCCATCTGGTCGCCCCTCTGGAAGTTCAGTGGCAGTTCATTGTCTTCAATCTAATTTTGGAGGGCGCGGCTCACTGGCCCATGTGGGAATCGAGCTAGCAACCCTGTTGTTCAGGGCTTGCACTCTAACCAACTGAGCTATGCTTCTGCCCTGTAACCAGTGTTTTGAACTCTGCATCTGGTAGATTGCTTGTCTCCATTTTGTTTAGTTCTTTTTCTGGAGCTTTGTTATATTCTTTCATTTGGGACATGATTTTTTGTCTCACCATTTTGGCTGCCTCCCTGTGTTTATTTCTATGTATTAGGGGCTGCTGATATGTCTCCTGGCCTTATGTAGTAGGTGCCCTGTGTGGCCCAGTGGTGCAGTCTCCCTGGTCACCTAAACTGGGTCCTCCAGGTATGTTTGTTTTGTGGGTTGTGTGTGCCCTTCTGTTGTAGTTGAGCCTTGGTTGCTGTTTGCATGTCATTAGAAGAGATTGACCCATGGGTTTATCGGTTGTGAGGACAGTTGTGACTACAGTGGAGGAGCTGTTGTACAGGGGCTTACTCTATGGAGTAGGATTCACTTTAGCAAGGCTCTGGTGCCTGCCCAGCCTGCCTTTTTGGTATATCATCCTCGGAGGCAGCTGAGTGGTGGGTACTCTGTTCAGTCTGAAGCTGGCCACGGGGGACCCTACTGCATGTCAGGTCCAGCAGTGGCCTGTGTCTTGCCTGGGACCACCTGGCATGAGCCACAAAACAATCTGCAGATGGCCGCCATCCACACTGGGCTCAGAGGTGCCTTGAGAGGCCGAGTAACAAACTGAGACTGGCTGCCACTAGTGGCAGGTTTGGGGTTCCTCAGCCAGAGGTGTAGGCCACGCTGAAGTCAAATGCTGTTTGTTTTGGGTTTAATGAACCTTGAGAGAGTTTAGGAAAGTCTGCAACATGAGCCAAGACAACCCATTTGTATGGAAAAGCCACTGGAAGCAGCTTGGGTGGGCCTGCAAGTGGGTGGGGCAGGTTCTCAGGGAGTCATCAGGGCAGAGTGAACAGAGTTAGACAGTTTGATGGAGACTCAGATATGGCACCCACCTGCATTTGCGTACCAGGAGTGGGGAGGCCTCAACAAAGAAACAATTGATTCTGCCAGCACTTCTGTCTGGGAGAAAGCTGCCCCTCCAGCCTTCATCCTGAAGCCAGACAATTCAGTTCCTCCCCATGTGTCCCTGGTGCCTTTTGAGCTGTTGCCCAGTGCTGGAGCTCAGAGTGAGTCTGTTGGCAAATAAGTCTCTGCACAGGCCTTTTAAGAGGAATGCCTGGGACTCCCGCCACTCTTCATCTCACTCAGCCACAATCTCCACTGGTTTTCACAGCCAGAAGTTGTGGGGACTTCTCTTCCTGGCACTGGAACCCTGGGCTGGGGAACCTGGTGTGGTGCTGGGACTCCTCGCTTCTCTAGGGGGGGCCTCTGCAGGTGAGATATCCCTCCTGATTTTCAATGGTCACATGTGGGTATGAAACCAGCTCGTTCCTCATCTCTGCCCCTCCTACCAGTCTTGAGGTGGCTTCTTCTGTATATCATTAGTGGTAGGATTTATGATTAGCTAGACTTCAGGTGATTTTCAATGATGGTTGTTCTGTAGTTTAGTTGTAATTTTGATGTGGTCATGAGAAGACGTGAGCACAGTGTTTACCTACTCAGCCATCTTGATCAGAAATCCTAATTAGACATTTGTAATAATAAAGGGCATCCTACCTTTTGCATAATCTCAAAGGGAATGTATCTAATTGCTCTATAAATATATTTGCCATAGATTTTTGGTTTATAATCTTTACCATGTGGTGAAATTTATCAGATTCTGTTCATACATTTATTGAGTTGAATTCAGTTGACATTAATATTAATTTTCTTTTTTGGTTTACTAATTTTTTGGTCATATTGTAAGTTTCTTGACATTGAACTATCATTGCATTCCTAGGATTTTTGTGTAGGTCTCAGCCTATCAATACTGATGCTATGAGGTAGGAATGCCTGAGGCACTAACGTGGGCCCCACAGACATTCCAATAACCAGAGCCAATGTTGTGGCTGGACTGGCCCTTGTGGTTCTATTATATTGCGAGATGTATCTCAGCAACAACCATCAGGGAACTTTGAAAAAACAAAACAAAACAAAACAAAACAAGATTTATTACTGATATGTCGTGGAAGATATACAGCATCATGCCCAGGGCAGCACAGTGAGGTTTCTGGCAGGGAGGTAGAGAGAGGTCGATTTGGGGGTTTTCCTTTATTGGGGTTGAGGGTGTGGTGCCAGGGTTGCACAGGTTGACTATTTATTGGTGAATTTAAAACAGTAGAGCAAGAATTAAAGCATGGGAAGGGAAAAGCAGGGTCACTCAAGCAGTCAGTTATCTAGGTCACCCAGAGGTTTCTAAAAGGGGAGCTTCATGGGTGGAGCGGTCTGGCTTTTTCTGGTTGTGTAGCTGGCAATATGTATATTTGAGGTAAATGTCTTTGAATAGATGCCTCTGCAATCAAAAGCTTAATGTCAGGCACTTACATTACAATAAAAAAAGCTAATTGTAAGGCATTTACATTATACTGGGATAAATCTTATTTGCTCAAAATGAATTATTTTTGTAATACTCATACACTGTTGGATTTGGTGACATGGATGAAATTATTTCATTATTTTCTTCTTTTGTACTATCCTTAGCTCTCTCTGGAAATAAAGATGCATCAGCCTCATAAAATGAATTGGAAAGCTTTTGTTTATTTCTATGTTTTAGAATAACACATAAAGGAGAGGGATGATTTGTGTGTTTTTTTTTTTCTTCACAGTAACAACCAGATTTGTACTCCAGTCACAGAGTACAGGCATTGGATCTTAACAATCATGTATAAATAAATAATAATAAGGTTTTGGAAGCCAAGTGTTTTAAATGAATTAAAACTGTGTTATCTGTAACCTAGTAACAACTTGAACAGATTACAGATGGGTAGCAAACCCAACAGTAAGAAGAATCTAAAAGACTATAACGGGTATGTTGTCTTTCCAGGGATTTTCATTGTTTCTGTCAGGGAAAGAACGCTTGCTGCTAGAATGGCTCCTGTGATCCCCAAATGTTTGTTCTATATACCGTGGGTGCATTACCAAAGATTAGGGGCAGATTTTTTTCTGGTCAGGGTAGGACTTACCAGGTTCCAGTTTTTGGGAAGAGCTGAAAAGAGGGCCAAAGAAATCTGGGACTTACTCTCCTTAGGGATGCCACTGACATGTCCCTTCACTACAGCCTGTTTGCTTTTTGCCTTGACAAAGTTGCAAGGATGTAGTGTTATGGGACACCTCATTGATCTAAGGGCTGTCACTGAGGAATGATTTGTTTATGAAATGTGGTTGAACTTTTCCAACTGCAATGTTATCAGGACAAGGACCATTGGGAAGGTATTCTTTGCTTCTCAGTTCAGTGTCTTTGATGTTCATTACTCTTTTAGTTTTCTATTTCTTTCTGTAGTTTTGACCTTTCTAGAAATTTATCCATCTCATCTAAAATTTCCGACTTATTGGCATAGTGTTATTCATAACAATTTTTCTTTTCATTTAAAAATGCATGTATATATAATTATTTCTCCTTTTCATTCTGAATCTCCTACATGTTCCTGAACAGTCTGTCAGAGGACTATAAGACTCTTTAAATGTTCCACTGAATCAAAATTTGATTTTGTTTATCTTCCCTACTTTTTTTCTATTTCATTGATCTTGCCATGTCTTTGTTATTTACATACTACTTTGCTTTTGCTGTTTTTCTACATTTTCAACCTCTTACTGGAAATGATTAGCTCATTTATTTTCAGGCTTCCTTTTCCTAATAAATTTGTTTAAAAGCTAGACATTTCCTTTGAGGTATTGCTTTTGATATATAAGTTTTCATTGAGTACTAAGTCTTCCATCATTTGTGCTTTCATTCCTCTTGTTATTTCCTTGCATGTTATAGGTATATGAAATTAATTAATTTATATTTTAAAATTGATTTAGAATTCAATTGCATTATGGCTAAAAACAAAGTTTATGTGATATTAATTTTAACATACTGAGGTTTCCTTTGTGGCATACTAAATGTTAAGTTTTCAAAAATATTCCATGTTTACTTGAAAATAATGTGTATGTTATATTCTCTTTGTTGGTTGTAGAGCTCTCTACGTAACTAATTATTTGAGCCTTTTGATTATGTTATTTAGATCACCTATAACTCTGTTTATTTTCTCTTTGCTTCAGCTCTTAGTTTTTGAGGATATGTTAAAATCTCCAGCTACTATTTTAGATTGCCCATTTTTAGTCTTTTCCATGTACTTCTGTCATTTGTTGTTCTTATATTTTAAGGTTTTATTTTCAGGGGCATATGTGTTCGTGACTATTATAGTTTTTTTTTCTTTTGCTTTTAATTTTCTTTTGGCAGATACTAGATTTGTTATGTCAGCTATGTTTGTTTCATATCTGCCTGAAATATATTTTTTATTATTTCAACCTTTTTATATTCTTTTATTATGTTTGAATTTGTTAGATCTTCTTGAACATACAATCTGAGGGTTTCTTCTTTTTAGTTGGTTAACCAATTTATTGCAATTATTATTATATTAAAACTTTATTATCATATTATTAAATGTTGTATTTAATATACTTTATTCTTATTCATTTTTCTCATTTCTTCTGTTATGCCAAATTCTGCTGTTATAAAAGTTGTATGTTCTAATTATACTTATAAAATGGTTTATCTTAACTTACATGTATTTACTGTATTGATTTTAAAAAAGCCTGATGAGTTCCTATATTCTCTCTGCTTCACAAAAAAGACAAGTACTTTGCAGTACTTTTGTTTTCCCCTATTATTACCACTTACCACCTCCTCTATGTTGATATTAACTACAGTTTTAGTTTTTTTAAATTATTTATTTATTTATTTATTTATTTATTTATTTATTTATTTACTGGGGTGCAGTGTGTTTCTCCAGGATGTCAAGTCATTGTTTTTGCAATCTAGTTGTGTGTGTGTGTGGAGGGGTGGGATGGGGGTGCAGCTTAGCTCCAAGTCAAGTGGTTGTTTTCAATCTGGTTGTGGAGGGCGCAGCTCACTGGCGACCTTGGTGTTATGAACACCCACTCCAACCACTGAGCCAACCGGCTGCCCACTGGCGGCTCAGCTCCAAGCTCAAGTTGTTGCTTCTCACTGGTCCTTGTTGTTAAGAGCTCGTGCTCTAACCAACTGAGCCATCCGGCCGCCCTTTTGGTTTGTTTTAAACACAGTTTTTCCTACCTTTTAAAAAATTCAGTCTCCGTTTTTTAAGATAAACTTTGTTGAATAATTTCTATTTTTTATTTCCCACATTTCTTATAGCATCCTCTTGGATGTGTTTCTCTTGTTTTTTTGGCAGAGAGGGGGGTACTTTTTCTAAAAATATTTTAAAAGTGGTTCCTTGACTAGCCAAATATCTAAGGTTGAAATGTTCAAGAATATCTACATTGCATTAAAATGACCTTTGTTGGGGTATATATTTTGGGATCGAATGTTCTTTTTCTTAACGTCTATGAAAGTAACAGCCCATTGCCTGCAGGCGTTACGCGTTGTTGATAATGATGTCTATCTCATTCTTGTTCTTTTACAGATGGATCTGTTCTTGTTCTTTTATGGATGGAACTTCTCTCTCTGCAAGTGTTTAGAATTTTCTTTGTTTTTGAAGTTCTTACAGTTTCCTTATAGTATATCTAGATATGTGTGCTTTTTAAATATATGCATTTCTAAATAATTTATTTGTCACTCAATGCACCATTTCAAACTAAATTATTTCATCTTTCTTTAAACCCTCGACATCTATTCTTTTTTCCAGACATTTCATCTCTCTTTACTTTTCATCTCCTACTTTCTTAGTGTCTAATTATCAAGATATCAGACTGTCTATTTCTATTCTTCATGTCTCATAGCTTTTCTTTTATATTTCCTATTATTTATTCTCTCATACTGACATCAGGATTTTCTCAGTCTGACTGTGTATTTATTAATTATTCTCCAGTTGCAAAAGTCCCACTAGTTATCTCATCTAAATGTTCTTTGTTCCAACCATTATTAAAACTCAATATTTCTGCTTGATTTATTGGTTTCTTGTTTTTACTTCAAATAACCAATATCCTTCTTTACCTCTCTCCTTAAACCCTTTTTACTGTGAACAGAAGACATATGTAAGAAATACACAAAACAATAATGTTCAGCCAATGATTATCAAGCCAACACTTACGTAACTAGTATCTAGGTCAAGAAATAGAACATTGCCAGCATCCCAGAGGCCCTCTTTTGACCAGCAGATAATTGGTGAACTTTGCAGGAACCAGAAGCTCTTTATATCTATAATGCCTAGCATAGTTCCTGGTACATAGTATATGTCAGTATATGTCTCTGGTGTAAATGAGTAATTAATTACTTATTTAATGTGTACTCACTGAATACTTTCTAACCTCCAAAGACTTCAACTCATTTGATTCCAAATCACATATCCACGTGACTTGCTTTGGACAATGGAATGTGAGAATTGATGTGTTATTTCCAGGAGGGATCATTAAGAGCCAGTGTACAGATTCACTAGGTTCTCTTCACTCAGCTGGAGAGATTATGCGAGCAGATGCTGAGATAAAGGTCTGTCAGCCTGGCTCCCCGAGTACCTGTGATCGCCAGAGCTGCTCTGCTGACTCTCACTGGACATGTGGCATAAGCAAAAACTAGACATCAGGGAACTTTTTACTTCAGCTCTGTTATATTACTCTTACTATACAACAGGCATAGAAAGAGCGGCGTTCAAAGAGACTTAGAAGAAGCAGAGCGGCAGGAGAATTACAAAAATATTTCATCACACAAGTCAAGGGAGCAGAAATTTCAGGAAGGAGGACATAGTTAATAGTGTTAGATGTTCATAAGCCGTAGCTAAGGTACATGTCACTGAGCCTGGTAGTAAACGGCTGTTGGAGCCCCGCTGAGCAGCCTCCCACGGTGTGCATCTCCTCCTCCAACTTCCATCAGCTCACTGTTGGGCTTCGCTGGCTTTGGAATTTCAGAGCATGTGGGCTGTGGAGACCTGGAGGGAGGGAAACGTCATGTCCCTCAGGTGCCCCTGACTTCTCACTGATCCTCGGGGCTAGTAACATCTGCCGGGAAGACCACCTTCTCCTGAGGGGCCAAGAGGGAAGAAAATGAAGGGAGCGGCTGTAAAGGCGTAGAGGATGCAAAGCTACATTGGGAGTCCTAACCCCACTACGTTTGTCCTGCTGCAGGTGACAAGCTTTCCGTGACAGAAGAGGACATAGGGGACACCCCAGGGTCAGGTCTACTTTAAAGCTTGAACCCCTTTGAATCTCTGCTCAACACCCCAAACCCCTCCAATTCCTGCCTGTGTGTGATCCTACTCACACGTAAACCTGCAAAGGCCTGACACATAGAAAGTACTTAATACATGTTGAAACTTGAAGTGTGGTGAAAAGTGGTCCCCACCCTGGATGGTCTCTAAGCCCCAGTCTCCTCTGGGACTTCTCCCTACCTAGCATCCTTCCTGAGACATCCCAGAGACCTATAAATACCTGTGTGTCAGAGCTAGATGTGTCTGGTGCCTTCTTTGCGACTCCAGGGACTTTCTCCGGTGTCTCTATACTTCACTTCCTATGAACATGCATCCTGGAGCTGCAATATAGGTGCAGACACTGGTTTCTGACTCTGCCAGGAGGTAGGTCTAGAGAATGTTCACTCCGCCCTGGGTACATCTCTAGCCTATAGTGTGGGGTAGAGACAACAAGGATGGTTGGTGCTCACTACGCGGCTGATTTACTCTGAACTATTCCTCACATCATCTCTGTGCCAACGCTCACCTCCTTTGACCCTCCTGTCTTATTTCACCCAGAATTCTGATTGCTTCTGGACTCTGACTTCTGGGGCTTCCCACCTCTTCTAGGCCCACTAGACCCACCATTTTGCAGGAATTTCTCATAGTAAAGGTGTTAAGTCTTTAGTGACTCAATGTTTTCTTTTACACCATAGCCCTCTCGCAGAACACAGAGACATCTAAGGTGGGGCTGGGTCCAGGAGAAGGACAAGCGCAGTGTCATCTGTACTGTATCCACTGATATCCCCGCCCCACCCCATCAAGCTTTACTTTATTCCTCCCATTTCTTCCAGGAGCATTTGCAATCAGCTTTCAAGATCCCCAGTATGTTATCTGGTTTACTGATGTATAAATCCCAGTTGTGGATTAAGGTCATATCTCTCCCACAAGGTACTTGGGCCCAGAGCAAAGTGTGGAAATATGGATGAGAACCTGTTTCAGTTGTAGAATTTTAACATAAACTACTATACCATTCTGTCATGCATGATCTTGGTGGTGAACTGGAACTAGAAATTAAGAAGTGCAAGGAGGAACTCAGAAGTCATAATTTTAAATTTTGCATAAGAGAGGCAGCTTGAGGAGGAGGCCATTTCCTGTTTCTCACTCCCTTTCTGGCCCTGTCCTAATGTGCTGGATGTGGGAGTTCTGGACGTGGGGACGTGGGGGACAGTCAGCTGCAGTGGGTATCCTGCTGGCCTTAACCACAGCTTGTCACCATTATCCTCCTCTGCTCCTCTGGCCACCACTGGTCCGGAGGGAGGGGCTTCTGCCTGGTTCTGTGGCAGAGGCCTCCACCTGGATCACTGATTCTACAGCGTGATCTTGGATCCCGGGTACTGCAGACTAAACATGGTTTCCCCTTCACAATCTTTGATATTGAAATGTCTTTTTTGTTGCTTTTTTTTGTTTGTTTTGTTTTTTGGTTTTTTGAGGTATAATTGACATGCAACATTATATTAGTTTCAGGAGTTGTTAAGAGAGTAAGTCTTAAAAGTTCTCATTACAAGAAAAAAATTGTAACTATGTACAGTGATGGATGTTGATTAGACTTATTATGATGATCATTTCGCAATATATACAAATATCAAATCATTATGTTGTACACCTGAAATGTCATCTTGGTGACCCCTCTGTGAGAACCTTGTCCCTCCAAAGTCATTCCAGACCACCAGGTACCATTGTGCCCTACAGACACACACACTGATTTCCTTCTCTCTCTGGTGGCAATAGTGGTCCCCGGGCAATGTTGGACCCCCAAAGCCTTTCTGTGGAGTGGGCCCACATTCAAAGCCCCCTAAAGTCATTTTCCTGAGCTGGGCCCTCTAAGAGCAGCAGCTCTGCACTTACCTGGGGTGTCTATGCCCTTTGCCACAGGGGAGCACAGCATTGCCAGGGACACCATCAGAGCTGCCATCCAGAGGGCCCCAGTGGCCTGCAGGCCCACCATCCTGGAGCCCGGGAAAGGCGGGGGCCGAGAGAATTACAGTCAGAGCAGCTCTCACTCAATGGGCCTCACTCCTAAAATATTAGAGATGATGAGTCAGGACAGCCTTATGGTGTGGCCAGATTCTGAAAAAGGGGCCAATTAGTAGGAATTGTCACTCTCCGGGCAGAGATTTGGTGTAAAGCCAAACTTTGATTGGATACTTCATGGCATAAGATTAATCAGAGACAGTATAAGAAAAGGGATCCTCATTTTGAACCCCTGGGTGAGTCACAAGGCTTGTGGTTTTTGTTTGTTTGTTTGTTTGTTTGTTTTGTTTTTAATGTTTTCCTCGCTCTGGAATGGGTCCCAAGAAATCTCATTCCCACTCCATGGTGATTGTCGCGCCCACCTCCCTTGCATGGACATGTTCTGGGAATGAGCAGGTCCTAAGCTGTGTGTTAAAGGTCTAGGGGGATTAGACTTCCTACCTCAAAATTCTGAGGACCATCTTTTCTTTGCATTTCAATATTATTTTTTAAAATAATTTTTAAATACCAAATAAATTCCCCCAAACAAATTTGTGGATGGTTCCTGATGTGTGGTAAATATGCGCTTGCCTAAACACAAAACCTAAGAGACATACTGACACAATGAATATGTTTCCAACAAAAATGTTAAGTACTTAAATAAAATGGGGGTAAATTAAGCCAAAGCATTTAAAATTATTTAACTTGAGGTTCTATTTGAGTGAGGATTCATTGTGGCAAGGTGATTAGACACAGGTTCAGAGTGAAATTTCCTGGCTGTGAAGCCCCTTTCTTGCTACTTCTCGGCTTCCTGACTGTGGACAAGTTATTTAACCAGTTGTGACTTAGTTTTCTCTCATGTAGAATGGAGATTATTGTGGAGCCTATGTCATTGGTTTATTTATAAATCTAATTAGGATAATACTCAGTATTTGTGAATCTCATAACACAGTCTTGCACATAGCAAGGTATCAAGAAATGTTAATTATTATAATGCAAGACTAGTTCAAAACAGAAAAACAACAATTGAATAAATATAACAAATTAATTTTAATAATTTCTCTCATTTTCTTAATAAGTACCAGTGGCTTTTACTACAGTTCTACACAAATTTACAATAAAACAAATAATTTATAAAGCAAAGAGTAAATTTTACATTCTGGGAAAATGGTAGGGAAACTAATATTTTTCTCTTATAAAACTAATAATTTTATAAAGAAGATAAAAATTTCAAGAAGAAATAAAAATAAAAATAATTACAAATGAAATAAATAAAAAAAATTTACATTCTGATTATATGTCTGGAAACATCAAATTATTATCATATTCCTCCAAAATTATCAAAGATATGAAAGAGTAAATATCATGTCACTTGATAACAATCAAATTAATTCCTGTTGATACTAAGAATTAACATGAAATTATGAAAAAAATGATCCATTCAGAAAAATCACTACAAATAAAAAATACTCAAGGTTCAACTTCAATGACATATTTCTAAATAATCCCATTAAAAGGCAGGTGATTATGATGTCTCCATTTCAGTTTTCCTCCTCTTAGCCCCAATTCCACGTAGGTTGGATCTTTCTGAGCCATGTCAGTCCTGACAGTGGTCCCACTTCCTCTCACAGCCTGTTCTTTCCCAGCCACAGAGACCCTCCTGAAGTTTTTGGGTTGGCAGAGCCCCATCAAGCTGTCTCACCTCCGCCCCTTCTCCCCCAACAGGTGTGGGGAAATAAGTCCAGGATTCGGCTCCCCGCTGCTCTGCTCTGCTTTGTTTACTCCTCGGTGTCTGGTTCACAGCGGCCACTGCAGATGCACCTGAAATAGATAAGGAAAAAACACCAAAACCGTGTCCTCGTCCTTGAGTTATGAGGATTAAATGAAGCCGTACATGCACTTGGTTACAGGAGCCGTGGTTGATGTGCCACATCCGGGGCTTCTCTTCCTGGACTCCTTCACTTAATGTCTCTATCCTTTCTGCAAGCCTCCCACTATACTTACTTCTGGGTCAGTCACACCCAGTCTGCACCTTCAGCCTCCACCTCTCTTGGAAATGGGGGAGCTGGTCCAAGATGCAGAGCGTGATTTGGGACGGGAGCTACATGAGGGGAGTACAGCCCTGGGAATGGACCCTGGCAAGGGTTGGGGAAACAAGATGCAGGTGCTGCTCCTAAGGACACAGGGAGAGAGAAGCATCCACTCAGCCCATCAGAGATCTGAGCTCTCAGCACGTGCCTTGGGAGACAACACTCTATACTTTGTGTGAAAGAAACGCTTTGACCAAACATGTCCCCTATCTTGACCTTAGGATAATTTAATATGGAACACAAAACCCACCATCAGTTTGGATTTAAAAGCAGGCCTATGTCTGAGACCGAGTGCTGCATATATTGCTTTGAGCCTTTTAAACAATGGGGTGCATGTCCCCTTGTGTGAATTACTGACAGGAGGTCTGGGGGGGTCTGATGCATACAGACCTAGAGGTTAAGTCTGTATCTTTTATATGTCAGTGCATTAAAATCTTAGCCTTTTTCTTTTCTTTTTTTTGTCAAGGATCGTTCATTACTGTACGCAAAGAAAAACGTTTACGTTTATTACATTATGTTTCTAACTTTAAATTCTGATCTTAATTTAATTTCTAAATGGTAATGATAAAACATGCTCTTAATAAGTTATATGTTGAATCAGTGCTGTGTGAATATGGGTTGTATAACCCAGAATGATGGTCTGCTCATCCTTGAATAACTAAGAATAGTGGTCCCCAACCTACCTGGATGAAGGTAGCTTCATGTTTGTTACCAACAATCTACAGCAATTTCACAGGGGCCCCTGTCCATATCGCCACCTTACCCAGTAGCCAGGATATCCCCTCTCTTCATGTTTTTCTTCTTGCCCATGTATAAACAATAATGGATTTCTTCATTAACTCCTACTGTTTACCAAAATCCTCAGACATGAAAAGCAATGGCAGAGATGACTTGGTTCATATTCTTAAGAGAAAGCCAACACTGACATTGAATTTTTATTATTTGTGGAGTTAAAAAGAAGGGAAGTTGGATGGAGTTCTTGTGAGAGAAATTTTGCATGGAATTAAAAAGAAGAACTATAGAAACTTGTTTTAGAGCAATTACTTGGCATTAACATCCTCTTGGGAAGCTGGGGGTCTGTCCCACGCTCTGAGACTGAAGAAACCCAGAAAAACACTGGTTCCAAGACATGTAAAGTCTTTTGAGTCAGATTAGGAACACGGTGGAGGTAAAATAAAAAGTTATCCTAGGTTGCTGACCCCTCTTCCTCTGAGTCCCAAGAAAGAAAAACTATGGCGAGAGACTGAGTGAGCCTGATGGAAACCAAGAGTTTTTCTGGGTTTCCTTCATCAATGGAGCAAAGTAATAATGTTCATTTCTCACACTCACCCAAGGGCTGAGATTGAAAGACAAGTTCAGGCCTAAGACTCTTCCCAGTAAGTGCCTCAGAGTCACAATGAAGTGAAAAGACTTACGTGCATCTGCAACCCCACCTCCCTAAGAAAAACAAGGCAGGAATATTACCTGTTTTTCATGGGCCTTGTGGAACTAAAATGAAAGGAGGAAAGAGAATGTATTCAGCCATTAATAATACCTTAGGCAATTAGATAAACTTCTCCAACTCATCCCATGATTCTATCACTGGGAGTTCAGGCGGGGGCTGTGTGAAGACTAAATGAACCCCCTGCATGAACCTGAGCCCCTGGCGACCTCATGCATTTGGCTGGGATAATGGACCAGCCTAGGGATTTCTCTCTTCCTATACGCCATCTTTTTTCCCTGACAATCTAATTTCAGTGGCCTCCAGAACTCTCTGGCATTGTTTTTCTGTATCAGTCCCTTACCATGGAAGATGGGTGAATAAGTCAGGGGAAAGGCAAACCTCAGTCATCTCTCAGGCTTGCTCACCTTTCTTGCTCCTCGG
Source organism: Rhinolophus sinicus (assembly GCF_057876585.1). Lineage (NCBI taxonomy): Eukaryota > Metazoa > Chordata > Mammalia > Chiroptera > Rhinolophidae > Rhinolophus > Rhinolophus sinicus. The sequence goes on from NC_142502.1 coordinate 105,935,821, forward strand.
ATGCACAAAGATGCTCTCTACAAGGAGGATGCGCCCCGCTCAAAGCCTACGGTCTAGCCAACATCTTGCTCTAGGCCGAATAGACCTCAGGGTCAGTCTCACCTCCACCTGCTGACCCCCTCAGGTACTGTGTGAGATTCTGGAGCCTGGTGTAGAATACCAGCATGAGAACCAAGAAAGATACACACCTTTCTTAATGTAGAAAGGACCCCTAAGTCCTGGGACTTCGGGTGTGGCCTCAGAAACAGCACACATGTTGATTCTGCTGATTCAGAAATGGCTAAGAGGCTGAAGGAAGAGAACAGTTCCCAGGTGTGAGGGCAATTCAGGAAGGTGCCTGAGTTTCCTATATTTTCTGACGAGTGCGGAGATCTATGAATCCTTAGCACCCCCTGGGTCAGGGATGGGTAAGTCTCCATTGCCCCCAGCTCTGAACTATTCTCAGGGGCTTGTATAATAAAAAGGTTGGGGGCAGATATGACCCCAGCATATAGACCCATAAGGCAAGATTAGTGGACCCCAGAACCAAATCATCCCTGCACTTCAAAATGTGGAGGCCGGATGGTTATCAGGGAGTAACTCACTCCACTTTACAGTGACAGGACTGTCCAAGCTGGGTGCTCCACGTGGCAGGTGTAGGCGTCTGCCCGCTGGGGGTTCATTTCCAGCATCACCAAGGATCTGGAAGGTCCAGTCTCCATTATGAATCAGGTTGGTGGACACAACCCCAGCTGTTTTCTCCTGTCCTTTCATGAACCAGGGGACTTGAATGTCACCTGGATAGAAATCTGTCATGTGACAGACAAGCATGTTGGGGAGCTGTAGGGGTCACTTCTTGTCAGGGGAGATGTTCACTTTAGGCTTAACTAGGGTGGGAAATGTAAAAAAAGGTAATGGCCTTTGAGATTATTCTTTCGTAGACATTTTCATTATAGAACTGATCTCTAGATATTTAAAACATAAATGCTTTAATTACGTACTGAAAAGACGGAAGTAGAGCTTCAAATGGAACATGCATGACCTTGAATTACATACTAAGGATTGAGAAGAATGGGAAAGTGACAAAGGCAGCACTTTGTGGCACATTTAGCAGAAACTTTAACTGTAAGTCATTGGTTAATAGACACTGGACAAAAAAATGTTTAACCAGCTGTGAAACTACCTATCTATCTTCTCAATGCAAAATTAATTTAATAATTAAGTAATTAAAAAATTAAATATACAGACAATGGCATTCTCTTGTCATATCAATCTAATAACTTTATTTTATTAAAAAATATAAAGAAAATATGCAGACTGAGTCAGAGTTGTTCCAAGATTTGTGCCTGAGAAGCCGCAAGCCCAAAGAACACACCAGGTGGCTGGGTGCGGGACATAGGTTTATTGAGACTTATGACTAGGGAGAGCCTCTGGTGGTGGCCTGCCAGAGGGGTAGTGTTCTGCCCGCGGGCGGAGAAGAAGCAAAGTTATACAGGTACCGCAAACAAAGCACATCCCATGACCGAAACCATCTGGCAGGTCCTGCAAGCCTGCTCTTGTACACACAGCGTCCCAAGGAGCCGGGAGACCATGACTACCTGCAGCATATGTGACTGTGGGCCAGGTCCTTACAGCAAATGAAGCAAGTTTGACATAACTTGTTTTAAAAATAACTTAAAAATTTTCTGGACTCCTATACAAAACCCCCAAATGTTCATATTTACACTGATATCTCCAAACCCAATATTCTGAGCCCTCATGTTTGATTAGTAGGAATTCCAGTCCTGTCTCAAGTTCCTCCTCTACAATATGTCCTCTCAGGTCCCTGAGGGATCCCACAAATGACCAAAGGTTATCGGCACCTCTGCAGCTCTCTATTTGATGTCCCTTCTTCTCCTTGTGCATCTTCTGTGCTGCTCAGAGATTAACTTCTAAGCGCTGCCTGCTTCCTGGGACCTCCAGACACCCAGCACAGTTATTTCTTTTGGAAATCTGCCATTAGTACCCCTCTTCCCTCCAGAGGGCTGAAAATGCCCATGTGACCCTAGAGAACAGGCTATTCAGAGAAATGTCCCAAATCAGAGCTTCTAGGTCCTTCATGATTTAGTTCTTTCCTTTATACTGGCTTTGTACACAAGCACCTTAGTGTGGGGGTGGGTCGGGTAAAGGTGCGGTAACTGTACCTGCACCCGTTACTCCCTGTGAGGGTTTTGCCTTGTGCTCAGCCTTCTTCATTCAAAGTGACTTTCATTTAGGGACACTTTCTTTTTTCAATCTAAGCCTACTTCAACCACTTCTGTAATTCACAGTCAGTTCTACCCATGTTTGAATCCCAGTTGTGGATTAGGTTCAATTCCTTGCCCATAGGACACCTGAGCACCATATACCTGGATGTCAATTTTAAGGTTCCAGAACATTCCATGATTAGGTACTCTGCCTAGACTAGGAGCTGCTGGAGCTAAGTCGAGAGGCCAAATGGTTACATCCCTGAAATGTGACATGCAGCTCACAAGTCCGCCTGTTGAATGCCCACAAAACATCTCAACCACTTCTCAAATTCTGTTAGGCATCCACATTAGAATTTCCACAATTCCCTCTTCCCCCCTCACTGCTGTTTTCTTCGTCATTCTAATTTATGCTCTCATTACATATCTCTAAACAATAACAATAATGATTTCTTACCCCATCTTCCTGATTCCAGTTTCTACTCTCCCCAATCCACTTCGCATTTCTCTGAAAACACAGCACTGATCTTGTCATTTTCCTATTTAAAAAAAAATCCCCAGGGGTAAGTGATATCAGCAAGGTGGTGAAAGAGGAGGTTCTGGATTCCCCCTCCCCCTGCAGACACATTAAATCAATAGTTACACATGGATCAATTCCCTTTGCGAGAAATCCAGAAATTGTTCAAAAGAGTCTTGCATACCAGGAAAGTGAGAAAATACCTACAACGAAACTGATAGGAAAAACTTGCCATAAACCCCATGACCAGCACAGCACCATACAATCAGGGGGAAACCCCCAGTTCTCAGCTTTTCTTTAAGGAGCAAAGAGTTTGGACCGCACATCTAGCACCCTAACTTTTCTGGTGCTACCTGAGGGTCTGGTTTCTAACTCACCTGTCTCGGAGAACTAGCAGGCCCAGTATTTGCTAGTTTTCAAGGGACACAGAGAACAAGAGGCAGTTTTGAATGAGGGTGTGAGCACTTCCTGGAGCTTCTCTCTCTGGCTCAGCACAGAGAGAGCAAGTGGTAAAGCCCAGCTCCTAGATTTTCCTGGGAAGGGATGAGACTGAACATCTAACACCCTAACTTCTCCAGCTGCTGACTGAGGGTCTGACTTCTAATTTGCCTGTCCTTGGCAGGGGGCTTGGAATTCCCTAGTCTCCTGGCAATTACAAAGAACAAACGATGGTTTTCAATGGGCCTGTGGGTTCCTTCCCACCTCCCCTTGCTCCAGTGATTAAAGCCCAGCTCCCAGATTTTTTCTAGAAGGAGTCAGACTGCACATCTAGTGTCTTGACTTTTTCCTTTGCTGCCCAAGAGTCTGGCTTCTAACCCTCTTGTCTCTGGTTGCTGATGGGGCAGGTGATCACTACTAATCCTCTGGGGAGCTTGACCGGGTGTGTGGACACTCCCCATGGCTCCTCCCCCCTGGGTGGCTCCAGCAATAAAATCAAGCCTCCAGCTTCTCCTGGAAGGAGCTGGATTATACATCTAGCCTTCCAACATTTCCAGTTGCTACTGGAGGGATTGGCTTCTAATTCTCCTGTCTCTGAGAGCTGACAGGTCTGGCATTTTCTAGAGCGCAAAGCAATGGTATAAAAGAGTGTTTGAATGGGAATGCAGGCATATGCCACAGCTCCTCTCCCTGGATCAGTGCAGAGTGAGCAGCCTCTTCCTGAGGAGGGAAGGAATCGGACCACACATGTAGTGCCCAAACTTTTTCTGCTGCTCGAGGGACTGGCTTCTACTTCACCTGTCTTGGGTCACTGACAGGACTCATCACACTCTAGAATCCTGGGGGCTGCTAAGACCAAAATAAGAATAGAGGAAGTTACTGCAACACAATGAAAGTCATATATGAAAAGCGTACAGCTAGCATCAAACTTAGTGGAGAAAACATGAAAGCTTTGCTTTTAAGATCTGGTACAAGGCAAGAATGCCCACTGTCACTACTTCTATTCAGCATACTACTGGAAATCCTAGCCAGAGCAATTAGACAAGAAAAAGAAATAAAAGGCATCAAAATCAGAAAGGAAGATTCAAATTTTCTAAAAATGGAACTAAAATGGATTAAATACTTAAATGTAAGTTCTGAAACCATAAAATTCCTTGAAGAATACATAGGGGAAAAGTTCCTTGATATTGGTTTTGGCAAGTGTTTTTTATATGACAACAAAAGCACAGGCAACAAAAACAAAAAATAGAGACATTGGATTGTATCACATTAAAAAGCTTTTCACAGCAAAGGGAACAGACAACAGAGTTCAAAAAGCAATACATGAAATGGAAGAAAATATTTGCAAACCACATATCTGATAAGGGTTAATACCCAAAATATATAAGGAACTCATACAATTCAGCAGCAAAAGTACAAGTATTTTGATGAAAAAATGGACAAAGGACTTGTATAGACATTTCTCCAAAGAAGACATACAGATGACCAGTAAGTATGTGAAAAGGTGTTCAACATTATTAATCATCAGGGAAATGTAAATCAAAACCACAATGAGAAGAGAGATCACCTCACACTGGTCATAATGGTTATTATCAAAATATAAAAGATAAGAGTTGGTGAGAATGTAGAGAAAAGGGAATCTTTGTACATTATCAGTGAGAATGGAAATTAGTGCAGCCACTATGGAAAATGGTATGAAAGTTCATAAAAAATTAAAAATAGAACTACCATATGATCCAGCAATCCCACTTCTTAGAATACATCCAAAGGATATGAAATCTGAATTTTTTATTTTTTATTTTTATTGGAGAAGGGGAATAGGACTTTATTGGGGAATATGTGTATTTCCAGGACTTTTTTCCAAATCAAGTTGTTGTCCTTTCAATTTTAGTTGTGGAGGGTGCAGCTCAGCTCCAGGTCCAGTTGCCATTGCTAGTTGCAGGAGGGGGGGAGCCCACCATCCCTTGCAGGACTCGAGGAATTGAACTGGCATCCTTGTGGTTGAGAGCCCACTGGCCCATGTGGGAATCGAACCGCAGCCTTCGGAGTTAGGAGCATGGAGCTCTAACCGCCTGAGCCACTGGGCCGGCCCCGAAATCTGAATTTTTGAAGAGATATTTACACTTCCATGTTCATTGTAGCATTATTCACGATAGCCAAGACATAAACACAACGTAAATGTTCATTGATGGATAAATGGAAAAAGAAAATGTGATATACACGTACACAATAGAGTATTATTCAGCCTTAAAAAGAAGGAAATCCTGCTATTTGTGATAATATGGATGAACCTGGAGGACATTATGTTACGTGAAATAAGCCGGACACAGAAAGACAAATACTGTATGATCTCACTTATATATGGAATCTAAGATAGTCAAATTCACAGAAACAAAGAGTAGAATAGTGGTTACTAGAGGCTGGGGGAGGTGGAAATGGGGAGATACTGGCAAAGGGTACAAAGTTTCAGTTATGTAAGATGAGTAAGTTCTGCAGATCTCTGTACAGCACGGTGATTATAGTGAACAATACTTGAAATTTGTTAAGAGGGTAGATCTTAAGTGTTCTCACACCCCCCCCCCCCAACACACACACATAGAAAGAAAATGGTTACTATGTGAAGTGATGGATTAGCTTGATTGTGGCATTCATTTCACAATGTATACATATATCAAAATATTGAGTTGTACACCTTAAATACATATAACTCCTATTCATCCATTGTACCTCAATAAAGCTGGGAGTAAAACAAGTTCACGGTCTGCCAACACTTACCTGACTACATGGGAATCACCAGGGAGCTAATTAAAAATATAGATTTCCATGAACCAATCCTTGTGGGGCAATCCATGTAGACATTCTCTGACATTAGGTTTTGACCGCATGCTTCCTGTGGATCTTAATGTCTTGTAAGAGTCTGTCATGTGCTAATGTGTACTAACAAGAGGCACACTGGACTGAGGCTGTGTCAGAATTATGGCCCCCAGAGATACCTCCCTCCTCTGTCTCGTGCCCTGTCTAATCCAGAAGATTCAGGCACTGGAAGGGAAATGTCCCATTCCTAAGACATCTGCGGTGCCCAGTTCTGTGATTCCCTGGAATGAGTCTGTGAAGATTCAGTGATGTGGAATACCTGAGTCTTACCTGTATCAACAGGAGATCCTGCAAAACTCCACATCCAAAGTGGTGGCGAGGAGATGGGGATTTCAGAAGGTAGCCGAATTCATCATTAAGCACATGGATACAAACACTGCAGGGCGTTACCAGGGCTGACACAGGAAAACACTCAGCTGGTCAAAGCATAGTGAAGCTCTGGAGATGGTGGTGACAGGCTTGAATGACAAACCCTTTCTCCCTTGTGGTGATGAGCGGAGAGAATATTTCCCTCCAGGGTGGTTTAGCACACATCCCACTTGATAGATTTTTACTGACCAAAGAAAGAGCAGCTGCCTTGCCACAGCACCAAAATGGGGAACACCAAGGCAATTTCACTCCGGGTCCTGTGAACCTCAGCTTCTCAGGGAACTACAGGTGCTGTGGTTGGCACAGTGGCAGCCCTTACGTGTGGTCAGCCCTGGACTTGTAGTCATAGATACCGTGAACCAAGGTTACACGATGGAGAATTAGATCCGAATGGGAGCAGCAGGGCTGGTCCTCGTGGCTCTCTTGGCCATACTGGCTGAAAACTGGCACAGCCATAAGCTTCCACACAAAGCACACTTAGAAGACTTACCTGAACTGACCTCAAGTACACAGAAATGTCAGACAGAATAGACCTTTGGAATACCCCCTAATGACCACCAGGTAGACACTGCAAGTGGAAAGGAATAATTACTTGTGAGGGCCTGCAAAGCTGCTTGGAGAACACAAGGGAGAAAGAGGCACTAAGAAGCTTGGGTCCATTTCCAAGCCAACCAAACGGTATTTTCTTATATGGGTCTGATATATGTGCACCCCACCTTCCTGGACGTTGGTGATAAAACGCTCACTATAGTCTTGGTTTAACTCACTTCCTGTGATAAAAATAATGCAAAGCATTCTCACTTCTCCTTGCAGACTGTTTTTCACCCTTCCTCTATAAGAGTTCTAGCTCATAACTTCAGTTTGTCTTGACTTCATCAGCAAAACCAAATATCCTTACATCCTCCTTTATAAGACCTTAACACTTAGAATTCCATTAATTATTAGTACTAATAATACATTAATTATTAATACTGTTTGCTAAACACACCATATATTCCATGACAGGTGTGCTTCTAGTTTCCCTACACTAAAAACTGTGTATTAATACAAGCTTTCCCCATTGTTAAAAAGAACTGACTCTAGGTGGTGAACACACAATGCGATATATAGATGATGGATTATAGAATTGTACACTTGAAACCCATATAATTTTACTAACCAATATCACTCCAATAAATTTGTTTTTTTCAATAAATCTAATAAAAATCAATTTAAAAATAAATAAATAATATAATAATAAAAATATAGATTTCCAGACTTCACTACCCACCGAATCTGAATCTCTGGGCAGTGATTCTGGGGAGTTTGTACTTTAAGGACGCTCCCAGGAGATTTTGGCTAGCTGAGCTAGTCTGGGACCAGTTGGCAGAGAAGATACGCCCAAGTTCCTTAGGCTGGCATCAGGGCTCTCCGCAGTCTGGCCGCTGATTACTGCTAGAGAAGATGATGCCATGTAGAAGATCTGTGACCTTACAAAGTCTTGGTGACACCGGTGACAATTTTGCCATGCCTATGTCTTGTCCTTGGGCATTCCTCTCACCTTAGCAACTGCCTAAATACATGTCACTCTTAACTCCTACCCACTTTGTCCACCATCTCACTCGTAGCAGATGACCTTGCCTTCCACTTGGCAAGAAAATAAGAAACGAAAAATGTGAGCTCCCACAGCCTGTCCCTTCTCCCACCCCTCATCCTTTCCTTTGTTTCTGTGACAGGGGCCTTGTCTCTGTGATAAGGTTCACGGCTTTGCTCAACCTCAGCTTCTTTGACACTTTTCTGCCTGGTGCTCCTAAAGCCCGCTCTTTACTTTCTGGACCCTTTACAGGCTTTTCCTTTTAGCCAACATCACATTTGTCCACGTTCCTAGGAGTCAGTGCTTTGCGCGCTCTGCTCTCTTCTCACTGGATCTCCTCTCCTGGAGGATCTCATCTAACCCAGAGCCTTCTACTCAGCTCCACGCCCTTTATTGTAACTGTCCATCCGACAGGCCAATGGCGTCGTCCCTCAAGCATCTGAAACCCAAACGCTGCCCCCTCCCAAGTGTTTCTCCTTTACAGGGCCTCCATCTCCCACAGTGCACACCTGGAAGTTATCCCCTCACCCCCACATCCAGTCAGTGGCCAGACCTGATATACTCCGGCCGATCTCATCTCATTTCATGCTCATATTCGTTCTGGTCCTCGGACTAGCTCCCTCCCCCAGCAATCCCCAGCTTCAAAGACCCCCTTCCTACTCCATGCGACAGCTTGCGGGCGGTTATGTGGGCCCGGTTGCCCCTGCTCGCTGGGCGGGGCGCCCGCGGCTGTCGGTGAGCCCCAGCCTGCAGCCCTCACCTGGGCGCTTTCAACACTAAGCCTTCGCTCAGCTCATGGTTGTGTCTGCACACCGCGGCCGCTCCAGGACCTGCTTTTCTGCCCCCGGTCCTTGGCGATGGCCAGCCCCACTGCGGTCGCCGCCTGTGCCCCCAACGTCGCTTTCCAAGCTCAGGAACTCCTCTTGGTTGTAGATGTCTGTGCGACCGGCGCTGCGTCCCGTTAGACGCCTGGCACTCGATAAGCCTCTGCAATGGTCTTTCCGGGGACCCGCACACCCTCCGAGCTCCCCAGGGGGCCAAGCAGAGAAGCAGCGACAGTCCCGCGTCCTCCCGCCCCGGCCCATCCCATCCGCTCCCCGGCTCTGTGCTGCGCCCCCGCCAGGACTCCAACCCCCGGTGCCCGGGCCTGAGGGCCTGAGAGCCCTGACCTGGCGCCCCGTGGTCTTAGTGCCGCCTAACCTGTCAGCTGGGCTTTGTGTGCGTCCAGCTTGCCCTGTGTCTCCGTCTCGCATTTATTGAGAGATATGTTATATCTAATGTATAAGGTTCTAATTATCCTCCCTCAAATTTCCTGCTTCAGGGCTGGAATTTTAAATACTATCTCTTCTAACAGTGAGTTAGGGGAACGTTGGCCGGTCACACAAACTTTCTAAGTTTCCATGTTCTCACCTCTGAAAGAAGGGGATTTAAGTAATGGGTTTCTGAAGTCCTTCCCAGCTTTGAATAATTGGAAAGGCCATTCACAGGGAAAAGAAGTTAGTAAGTAAATAAACAAACACGCACACATATACATAAATATATAAAATGTGGCTCGATGCTACGGGGCGATTCAGTGATCTTTAGAAGGTGATGTTGAAAAGCGATCAGTTCTGCTGGCAGCTGGAGGTGGTGGGACACGAAGGCTTCCGAGGGAGGTGATGTTTCACGTGGGGTCTCAGGGAGCAGTAGAATGTCACCAGCTGGGAAAGGCCTCAGGCAGAGGCACAGCAGGGACAGAAGGAGCTGGGAGTGGTGCTGTTCTGATACCCTTCCTGCCACTGGCGTCTTGGTGACACTCTTGGCTCAAATGTCATCTCCTCCATGAAACTTTCCTTTATTTTTTTCTCTTTTCCCCAGTTAGGTGCTCTCTCTTCTGTGCCAGTATTACATCTTGAATATACCTCAATTTTGTTGTGTTGCATTGCTAGAAATGTGGAAATAAATTTCTTAGAGCTTGGTATAAGAAAGGCTTCCTAGCTTGAAGTTAATGTATCTTTTCACTTTTCATGCATGAATGTAGTGAGACTTGAGTTCAAAAGGTGACCTGTGGGGGTGGATGCCATGTTCCTGGAGGCACCGATGATGTCATTTTTCATATAAGAATGAAGCAGCCTTGGGTGGCTAGATGGCTCAGTTAGTTAGAGCGTGAGCTCTGAACAATAGGGTTGCCGGTTCGATTCCCACATGGGCCAGTGAGCTGCGCCCGCCACAATTAGATTGAAGACAACGAGCTGATGCTGAGCTTCCAGAGGGGCGGCGGGATGGCTCAGTTGGTTAGAGTGTGAGCTCTCAACAAGGTTGCCGGTTCAATTCCCGCATGGGATGGTGGACTGTGTCCCCTGCAACTAAGATTGAAAACAGCGACTGGACTTGAAGCTGAGTTGTGCCCTCCACAACTAGATTGAAGGACAATGATTTGGAGCTGATGGACCCTGGAGAAGCACACTGTTCCCAATATTCCTCAATAAAATTTTTTAAAAAATTAAAGGTTTATTAAAAAAAAAAATGAGGCAGCCTTTACCACACTGCTCTTCCTAGGGGAGTGGCACCAACAGAGTTCTGGCAGGTGCTATCTACACAGAAGTGACAATGACTTAGCACATTTCTGTTTGCTTCTGTCTTTGTGCTCTGGGCCTGCTCTGTTCTTGGTCATATCAAGGAATCAAGGTGGTGTGATTGTTTTGCATACCTGTTTCATTCTCTTCAAGTTAATTATCAAGTCAAATACCTACTGTCTTCTTTTCTTACTGAATGTCTAACATAGTACTTAGTAAATATTTTTACATTAGTGATTGACTGAACCACTAAATAAAATGAACTTGGAACATAAGAGGGAAATCGAAAATGTTTATTACATGTGTTTTTTATATAGCCATCTCTGCCACCTCATTAGAAAGAATATCTCAAATGTAAACAGTAGGTCTAATGTATCACGCAAATGCTGAGATATCATTTAATTACAAGTGTGGTGGGCTGCAAATGTGTTTTTAAGTAGGGTGCTCACCTGTTTTTCACCACGTCAGAGGGAGGATGAGGAGTGCTGGGAAGGGGTGAAGCCAAACACCAGAAGTGTAAATCCCCAGATGAAGATGTGCTGCAGTTCCAGCCCTAATTATTGGAGAACCTTCCTGAGGGTAAGAAACATAGGAAGGAGGTTTTAGGAGCAAGAAGGGGGCTGTTGTAGGGGTAATCTGACTGCTACGTCTGTCACTGTAGTGATGGCCACAATACCTTCGGTTCATCTGGTTACTTCTGTTCTGCCTCACTGCGTACTAGAATCTGCGCAGCTGGAGGCAGAGGACAGAGGAGAAAGGGCAGGGTAACCTAAGGGGCCACCATCAAAGCCTTTAGTCCAGTGTCATTGCTAAGGGCAGATCCCACTTCTTGGCTCAGATATCCTGAGCTGCCTCCTCTCCTGGTGCCTTGTGCCCAGTGCCCTGAGCCCACAGCCCCTTCAGTCCAGAAGTCTTTCTCATTCTGCCAACCACATGTCTCTCTTCACCCAGCTGCTCTAGTTTAGAATGTGTTTCCTGTATTTTTAATCAGTCAGTCCTTGGTTCTCCTCCACATTTATCAATCAGGGAACATTTGCCAGTTTAGAAAAATAATTTTGAAACTTTTGGGGGCAATATTTACCTTTTTAAAATGGAATTTTGCCGCAAAGTAGACAAACGTGATGCATGAGTTCTTTGGGTAATTTAAAATCTTCATTTTTTTTTTTTTTTGGTATATGAAAATTTTTATACTATTTGTGGAACCCCTGAAGCAACTCTGGGTTGTGCAGAATAGTTTGAAAACCATTGATCTAGGTGAAGTTGTCTCTTATTCAGAACAGAATATTTTTAAAAATATTTTTAAGGGGATATAATAGAGGCATGTTACAAGTATGGCTTAAGTCCTAGCTCTACTACTTATTAGCTCTGTGACCTTGAGCAGGAAGAACCTTTCTAAGTTTCCATTTCTTGACATGTAAACTAGTAATAACACTGTTTACTTTGACGAACTAACTGACAATTAGGTAAGCTGACATGGATAAAATATGTAGCATTCTGTCATCTAGCACTGCTCAGTACATGGTAGCTCCCTTCCCCCTTTCAATGTGTGACCTGTTTTCATATGTGCAAAGTGCTAAAGAAACTTACAGGAGAGATGGACCAGTGTAGCCCACGGGCCACAGGAAAATCTCAAGAGCAGTTGCCACCTGGACCAGACCTTAATCGTTGAAGTTTTTGTTGACTGTTTGCAGGTTAAATCTTCCCACCTCCCATTTTTCCTAGTGGTTTTATTTAGTTGGGAGATAAGAATGACAAAAGAGTAGGTAGACAAAGACTCAAATCCACAATCATTTTCTGCAACTGCCCAGGTGGTGGGGGGGTACTTGGGAATGTGGCCTGAAAGCTCTGGGGTAGTGAGTGTGGTGAAGGAGGAACCCCATTCAGGAAAGCTCATTTAAAAGTGTCAGAGCTAAAGGGATGTCATCTCCATAGGTCTGCTTTCTTTAAGACCATCTGCTGCCTCACCTCGTGCTCACTAGGGCTGTCGCCCCTCCCACTTAAGCCAAAGCCTGCCCTTTCAGGCCTTTTCTCTTCTGCCCTGTTTGAGGTTGGGGGTGGAGTTGGAAGAATATGAAGGGAATTGTAGAATCTGCCCCGCCTACTCTTCCCACACCCTCCCATGACTCCAGCTCCTCTGCTAGCAAGTTCTTATTGGACATTTGTGCTGGTAACTACCTTCATCTCTCTACACACCTACACATTATTATCTCATTCTTACAAATCTCATTCCACCTCTTAATTCTCCACCCCATCACATGCTCCCTTTTCTCTGTTTACCCCATGTCTGGGGTTCCTTGACAACTGCCACCACTGTCCATTATCCCACAGAACAGCTTTTCTTATGGAATCCTGGCACTGCCTCCCCTTCCCTCCTGCTGGACATTATTCAGTATCATCCAAGCACTGCTATAGCTTCCTCTTTTCCCAGCTGCATCTCTCTCCAATTCCCAGGATTCTGAAGACACAGGCTCCACAACTGAGCTGCCCTGCTGGTTAATTCCCAGCACCTATGTGTGACTAACAACTGCAAGTTCTCCCTCCTATTCTAGCAAACGGTCCCAAAAGAATAGGGCCTTGGGCTGTGAAGGGCTGCACTCAGGAGATTTAAGAGCTGTCACTCCTGGAAATTGAGGAAGCAAAATGAAGACAGTATATCTTAGGTGTATTCTAGAAGGGGGTGTGGAGGAGTCTAAAAGAGGAAAGATCCGTGAAACAGAAGGTAGAAGTTATTGGAAAAATAAGAATACCTAGTTTATAGCCCTTCTTCTCATGGTATTGGGCATAAAAATTTGAACTAGGAAGTTAAGAAACCTTCTGAATAATAAACATGCGATCCTAGAAGCCCTCATATTAAATTATTCATATGGAGGCAGCAAAAAGAAGAGGTCTTTCCCTTAGTTACTCCTTCCTTGGCTTTCTTATAACCCACCCTCAATCCCTTCTATGTACCTACACATTCTCATCTCATTCTTCTTACAAATCTCAATCCACCCTAGGACTCTAACAAGATGCAGTGAAAACAGTGCTAAGGGGGGAAATTATAGCTGTAAATGCTTATATTAAAAAAGAAGACCTCAAATCAATTACCTACTTTACAACTTTAGGAACTAGCAAAAGGAGAATTAAACCCAAAACTAGTTGATGAAAGGAAACGATAAAGATTAGAGCAGCGATAAATAAAAAAGAGGATCGAGAAACAATAGTGAAAATAAATGAAACAAAACATTGGTTCTTTGAAAAGATTAACAAAATTGAGAAACAATTACATAGCTTGACTAAGAACAAAAGGAGTAGATTCAAATTAATAAAGTCAGAAACAGGGAGGGGACACTATTTCTGATGCCACAGAAGTAGAAAGGATGAAAAGAGAGTACTGTGAACAATCGCAAACCAAAGAATCGGGTAACCTAGATGGAATGGAAAATTCCTAGAAACACAAAGCCTATCAAGACTGAATAAAAAAGAAATAGAAAATCTGAGTGAACCTGTAACTAGTAAGAAGATTAAATCAGTCATCATAAACCTTCTGACAAGGAAAAGACCTGGAGTTGATGGCTTCACCAGTGAATTCTGCTAAACATTAAAGAACAAATACCAACCCCTCCTCAGATTCTTCCAAAGAATTGAAAAGGAGAGAACATATCCTAACTCATTCTATGAAGCTAGCATTGCCCTGACACCAAAGTCAGACAAAGAAAAGACTCTACAAGAAAGGAAAAAATACAGACCGATATCCTTATAAACATTGATGCAAAATTCAACAAAATACTAGCAAACTGAATCTAGTAGCATGTTAAAATCATTATACGCCAAGTGGGGTCAACATATGAAAATGGATCAATGTTATATACCACATTAAGAGAATGAAGGAAAAAACCCAAATGATCATCTCAATAGATACAGAAAAAGCATTTGACAAAATCCAACACTCTTTAATGATAAAAGCACTTAACAAATTAGGAGTAGAAGGAAACTGCCTCAACATAATAAAAACCATATATGAAAAACACACAGCTGACATCATACTTAATGGTGAAAGACAGAAAGCTTTTCCTATAATTTCAGGAAGAAGACAAAAATGCCTGTATTTGCCACTTCTATTCAAAATAGTATTAGAAATTCTAGCCAGAGCAATTAGGCAAGAAAAAGAAATAACATGCATTCAAACTGGAAAGGAAGAAGTAAAATGATATCTGCTCACAGATAACATAGTCTTATAAGTAGAAAATCATAAAGATTACACACACACACACACACACACACACACACAAAACTTGTTAGAATGAATAAATGAATTCAGCAAAGTAGCAAGATACACATTTAATACACAGAATCAGTTGTGTTTCTATACACTAACAGTAAACAATACAAAAAAATTAAAAACCCAGTTTCATATATAATAGCATAAAACAAATTCTTAGGAATTAACCAAGGAGGTGAATGCTGTGTGCACTGAAAACTACAAAACATTGTGAGAGAAATTAAAGAAGACATAAATAAATACAGACATTCCATGTTCATGGTTTGGAAGACAATATTATTAAAATGTCAATACTACCCAAAGCAATCTACAAATTCAGTGCAATCCCTATCAAAATCCTAATGATGTTTTCTTCAGAAATAAAAATATCCATCCTAAAATTCATATGGAATCTCAAAGGACCTCAAATTGCTAAAACAATCTTGAAAAAGAAAAAAGGCTTTCTCATTTGAACATTTACTACAAAGCTACAGTAATTGAAACAGCGTGGTACTGGCATAAGGACAGATACACAGACCAATGGAGTAAAGCAGAGTGCCCCAAAATAAGCTCTTGACTATGTAGTCAAATAATTTTCAACAAGAATGTCAAGACTATTCAATGGGGGAAAGGACAATTTCTCAATAAATTATGCTGAGAAAACTAGATATCCAGATTCAAAAAAATGAAGTTGGGTCCTTACCTAACACAAAAATTAACTCAAAAATTTAAATGTAAGAATAAAAACTATAGAATTCTTAGGAGAAAACAGGAAAAAAACTTCAAGATAATGGATTTGAAATGATTTTTTTGGATATAACATCAATACACAGGTAAACAAAAGAAGAAACGGATGAATCAGACTTCATCAAAATTAAAAACTTTTGTATATCAAAGAATACTATCAACAGAGTAAAAAGTCAACTCACCAAATAAGAGAAAATATTTTAAAATCATATATCTGAGAAAGGATTAAAATTCAGAATATACGAGTTTTGAGAATTAAATTTACAAACTTCTTGCAACAATGTTGCTAATCTTTTTTTGATATCAGAGGCATTATTCATTTGTACCAACTGGACAAACAGTAGCCAAGTTTACTAATTGGAAGTGCTGAAACGGCTGTGTGAAAAAGTGAGACGACATGAACTTTTCGCCAACAATTCATGGCTCTTGCATCACGACACTGCACCAGCTCACATAGCACTGTCTGTGAGGGAGTTTTTAGCCAGTAAACAAATAACTGTATTGGAACACCCTCCCTACTCACCTGAACTGGCCCTCAATGACGTCTTTCTTTACCTGAAGATAAAAGAAATATTGAAAGAAAGACATATTGATGACATTAAGGACATCAAGGATAATATGATGATGCTCTGATGGCCATTCCAGAAAAAGAGTTCCAACATTGCTTTGAAGGGTGGACTAGGTGCTGGCTTCAGTGCATAGTTTCCCAAGGGGAGTACTTCGAAGGTGACCATAGCGATACTCAGCAATGAGGTGTGTCGCACTTTTTCTCGGATGAGTTTGCGAACTTAATTGCCTGACCTCATATAGTGAACTACAACTCAACAACAATAACAACAACAAAAACAATTCAATTGAAAAATGGGCTAAGAACTTGAATAATCATTTCTCCAAAGTAGTTATACAAATATTCAATAAGGACATGAAAAGATGCTCAGCATCACTAATCACTAGGGCAAGGCTTGTCCAAACCACAATGAGTTACCACTTCACGCCCATTTGGATGACTCTTACCAAAAAGCAGAAAACAAGTGCTGGCATAGATGTTCAGAAACAGGAACCTGGCCTTTCCCAAAGAGATGAGTTTTTTAAAAAATAATATTTCCTTTAAACAGGAAGAGGTACATCTGTACTTTTAAATGGCAAATTTAGGGGTTTTCCTACCACCATTTGGAATTTTTGCTCCAGAGTGTAATGAGACCAGTTATGTATTTTTTAAAAGTTACTTTTTTTCACATATGAGTATTAATGTGTAAATTTCAAACTATCTACAGATACAAAGGATGAATGATTTTAGCTTAACATTTTTCAGTTTCTTCCCAGAAGATAGAGGTCTGAAGCCTTGACCTGCAGTGTCACTTGGTGAGGTGACACCAAAAGGGTAGTAACTGTGGTTTCATGCTGTCCTAGGCCTCTGGACCTTTCCTCTCTTTATATTCACGATACTGACACAGATGGACACTCACAGGCCACAATAATAACTCCCTCCCTGTAAAGAGCACCACCACCTCAAAAAAACAACAACAAACAGGCACACATGTGTCCTAAAAGAAGGAGTATTAGAAAATATAGAGCCAGCCACTTAAAATGAGCATGAAAATGCACTTTAAAAAATAAAAGAACTTCCGGAAAAATGGCGGAGTGAGGTGAGCCTCTGTAAAGCTCCCCTGGAATTTACAAAGAATAGAACAACAAAACTCCACAAAGGACTCCCTGCACAGCAGACAGGCAAGACGAAGAGGCCCACTACCGACTGAAATCACCTACAGGTGGGAGATTCGCGCGAGTGGAGGGAGGAGGGAAGGGAGAAGAGCGCGGAGACGGAGCCGCGTGGGCACAGGACGCAGACCTCGCTCAGTGCCCCGAGCTCGCTGCTTCCCGGAACCACTGCAGCTGCGGGAGATCTGACTGCTAGGGCTCCGCCAGGGCTCCACAGGGCTGAGGGGACAGCATATAGCACGGCTGAGCCCAACGCTCACGGCGGAGACCTCGGAGAAAAGACTGACGGAAGAAGGCTGAAAACGGTGGTTTAAGCCCGCACTGCCGAGCAGAGAACGGAGCCTTAGGCACTGAGACTAGCCGCCCCCTCCCACCCCTCCCAGAGCTCGCCCCGCCCCCACCTGCCCTGCGCTAGAGGCGAAACAGTGGCGGTGTCAGATCAAAGCAACAGAAAATTTGCTGTTTTGAGAACTGTGGGCCTCAGACACAGGTTCGCGGCCCAGCTGGTTCCGGCCGGGGGTAGGGGGCCGTGGAAGCAGGACTGGCTGTGGTGGTGGTCGCCGCCATTGCTCTGGGCCACCTCTCACAACTTACCCCGCCCCTGACCCCACCTATCTGGGCGGATCCCTGCAGGAGTAAACAGAACTGCTGAAACATAGGGGCTCTGAATCAGGAGCTGGAAGAGCTTTGGAACATCAAAAGCTCTCCGCATACCCACCGGGACACTGCGCCCTGTGACCTAGACGAACTATTAACAGAGGAGAAGCTCGTCTCCCAGGGAATCCCCCCATTGTGTAAGAAGCAGGAATAGTGCAGAGAAAACAGCACTACCGTGTGGGAGAAGAAAAATAAATTGCAGTTGGAGAAATAATAAGACATTCTACCAACAAGTACTGGAAAACAAAAGAAAGACCTCTTCCTATCAACCTGTTGCAGAAGTCACTCCTGTAGATGTCTAGGAAGAGAAATAGTAAACCAGTAATCGCCATGAATAACCAAGGCAACAAGATAGCTCAGAAAGAAAGTGAAAAATCTCCAGAGAAGGCACTTAAAGATACAGAAATATGTGACTTAAGTGACAGAGAATTCAAGATTGCAGTTCTGAAAAAACTCAACGAGGTACAAGAAAACACAGATAGGCAGTTAAATGAACTCAGGAACTCAATCAAAGAACAGCATGAACATTTTACGAAAGAGATTGAAATTTTAAAAAAGAACCAAAGAGAATTTCTGGAGATTAAGAACTCAATAGAAGAAATTAAGAATGAAATAACCAGCTTAGGTAGTCGAGTTGACCAGATGGAGGAAAGAATCAGTGACATCGAAGATAGAAACCTGGAAATGACACAGATAGAAGAAGAAAGAGACTTGAGACTTAAAAGAAATGAAAGAACTCTACAAGAACTTTCTGACTCCATCAGAAAGAGCAATATAAGAATAATGGGCATACCAGCAGGAGAAGAAAGAGAGAAGGGAACAGAGAATATATTCAAACAAATTGTCGATGAGAACTTCCCAAATTTGTGGACAGAACTGGACCCTCGAATCCAAGAAGCAAATAGAACACCTAGTTACCTCAATCCCAACAGGCCTTCTCCAAGGCACATTGTATTGAAGCTGTCTAAAATCAACGACAAAGAAAGAATCCTCAAGGCAGCCAGGGAAAAGAAGACAGTAACTTACAAAGGAAAGCCCATTAGATTATCATCAGATTTTTCAGCAGAAACTCTACAAGCCAGGAGGGAGTGGAATCAAATATTCAAACTATTGAAAGAGAGAAATCATGAGCCAAGAATAATATATCCAGCAAAGATATCCTTTAGATATGAAGGAGGAATAAAGACCTTTCCAGACATACAGAAGCTGAGGGAATTTTCTAATACACGACCTGCACTACAAGAAATACTAAAGGAGGCTATTCGACCACCATCAACAGGGACAATTTGTGGCAACCACAACTCAAAAAGGGGGAGAGTAAAGGCCTGAACCGGAATATGGGAATGGAGAAAGTAAGCGTGCTGAAGAAAATGGAATACTCTAAATATCAAACTTTCTTTTACATAAACTTAAGGGTAACCACTCAAAATAAATCCAGAACTGAAATATATACTGAAATAAAAGAAGAAACAGAGGGAAACATCATAGAATACCACCACACAGAAATAATAGACAACAACAAAAAGGCAAAGAAACAATGGAGACACAGCCTTACCAGAAAACTATAGAATGACAGGAAATCCTCACATATCAATAATCACCCTAAATGTAAATGGATTGAACTCACCAATAAAAAGGCACAGAGTAGCAGATTGGATCAAAAAACTAAACCCAACCATATGCTGTCTCCAGGAGACACATCTCAGCTACAAGGACAAGCATAGACTCAAAGTGAAAGGGTGGAAATTGACACTCCAAGCAAATGGTACCCAGAGAAAATCAGGTGTAGCCATAATGATATCAGATGAAACAGACTTCAAGGTGAAAAAGATAACAAGAGACAAAGATGGACATTTCATAATGGTGAAGGGGACTGTACAACAAGAAGACATAACAGTCATCAATATTTACGCCCCCAATCAGGGAGCACCGAAATACACCAAGCAACTACTAACAGAACTAAAGGGAGAAATTGACCAAAACACAATTATACTAGGCGACTTAAATACATCATTAACAGCTATGGATAGATCATCCAAACAGAAAATAAATAACGAAATAGTAGCCCTAAATGACACATTAGATGAAATGGACATAATTGACATTTATAGAGCACTTCATCCTAAAACATCAGACTACACATTCTTTTCTAGTGTACATGGAACATTCTCAAGGATAGACCATATATTGGGACATAAAATCAGTCTCAACAAATTTAAGAAGATTGAAATCATACCAAGCATATTCTCTGATCACAAGGCTTTGAAATTGGATATCAACTATAAAAAGAAAGCGGGAAAAAACACAAATACATGGAGATTAAACAACATACTTTTAAAGAAGGACTGGGTCAAAGAAGAAATTAGAGGAGAGATCAAAAGATACATAGAAACAAATGACAATGAAAATACATCCTACCAAAATTTTTGGGATGCAGCGAAAGCAGTTTTAAGAGGGAAATTTATCTCATTACAGGCCTATCTCAAGAAACAAGAAAACTCCCAAATAAATAACCTCATGTTACACCTTAAAGAACTAGAAAAAGAAGAACAAGTAAAACCCAAGGTCAGCAGAAGAAAGGAAATAATAAAAATTAGAGCAGAACTAAATGAAATAGAGAACAAAAAGACAATAGAAAAAATTAATGTGACAAAGAGCTGGTTCTTTGAGAAGATAAACAAAATTGACAAACCCTTGGCTAGACTTACTAAGATAAAAAGGGAGAAGACACTGATTAACAAAATCAGAAACGTAAAAGGGGAAGTTATCACGGACACCACAGAAATACAAAGGATCATCCAAGAATACTATGAAGGACTATATGCCACCAAATTCAACAACCTAGAAGAAATGGATAAGTTCTTAGAAACATATAGCCTTCCAAGGCTGAACCATGAAGAACTGGAAAATCTAAACAGACCGATCACCAGTAACGAAATTGAATCAGTCATCCAAAACCTTCCCAAAAGCAAAAGTCCGGGACCAGATGGCTTCACTAGTGAATTCTACCAAACCTTCAAAGAGGATCTAATACCAATTCTGCACAAACTCTTCCAAAAAATTGAAGAAGAAACAGTACTCCCCAACTCATTTTATGAGGCCAACATTACCCTGATACCAAAACCTGGTAAGGACAGCACAAAAAAAGAAAACTACAGACCAATATCTCTGATGAATACCGATGCAAAAATCCTAAATAAAATTATAGCAAATCGAATACAACAATGCATTAAAAAGATTATTCATCACGACCAAGTGGGGTTCATCCCCAGGGCACAAGGATGGTTCAACATACGCAAATCCATCAATGTGATACATCACATAAACAAAATAAAGGACAAAAATCATATGATTATATCAATTGATGCAGAAAAAGCATTTGACAAGATACAACATCCATTTATGATTAAAACACTTAATAAAATGGGTATAGAAGGAAAATACCTTAACATAATAAAGGCCATATATGACAAGCCCTCTGCTAATCTCATAATTAATGGAGAAAAACTGAAGCCCTTTGCTCTACGTTCAGGAACACAACAGGGATGTCCCCTATCACCTCTGCTTTTCAACATAGTGTTGGAAGTCCTTGCCAGAGCAATCAGGCAAGAGAAAGAAATAAAAGGCATCCAAATTGGGAATGAAGAAGTTAAATTATCACTCTTTGCAGATGACATGATGCTATATATAGAAAACCCTAAAGACTCCACCAAAAAGCTATTAGAAACAATCAACGAATACAGTAAAGTTGCCGGCTACAACGTCAACTTACAAAAGTCCATTGCCTTCCTATATACTAACAATGAAATCTCAGAAAAAGAAATACAAAAAACAATTCCTTTTGCAATTGCAGCAAAAAGAATAAAATACCTAGGAATAAACTTAACCAAGGATGTGAAAGACCTATATGCTGAAAATTATAAGACATTTTTGAAAGAAATTGAAGAAGACACAAAGAAGTGGAAAGACATTCCGTGCTCATGGATTGGAAGAATCAACATAGTTAAAATGGCCATATTACCCAAAGCAATATACAGATTCAATGCAATCCCCATTAAAATCCCAATGGCATATTTTAAAGAAATAGAACAAAAAATCATCAGATTTGTTTGGAACCACAAAAGACCCCGAATAGCCAAAGCAATCTTAAGGAAAAGAACAATAATGGAGGTATCACACTTCCTGACTTTGGCTTGTACTACAGGGCTACAATAATCAAAACAGCATGGTATTGGCAGAAAAACAGACACATAGACCAATGGAATAGAATTGAGAACCCAGAAATAAAACCACATAAAGATGGACAGATAATTTTTGACAAAGAAGCTAAAAACATACAATGGAGCAAAGACAGCCTCTTCAATAAATGGTGCTGGGAGAATTGGATAGCCACGTGCAAAAGAATGAAACTGGACTGCTATTTGTCACCATGTACCAAAGTTAATTCAAAATGGATCAAAGACTTAAGCATAAGACCTGACACAATAAACTGCATAGAAGAAAACATAGGTACTAAACTTATGGACCTTGGGTTCAAAGAGCATTTTATGAACTTGACTCCAAAGGCAATGGAAGTAAAAGCTAAAATAAACGAATGGGACTATATGAAACTTAAAAGCTTCTGCACAGCAAAAGAAACCATTGACAAAATAAGGAGGCCACCAACTGAATGGGAGAAGATTTTTGCAAACAGTGCCTCCGATAAGGGGCTAGTATCCAGAATATACAAGGAACTCATGCAACTCAACAACAAAAAAACAAACAACCCAATTGAAAAATGGGCAGAGGACTTGAAGAGACATTTCTCCAAAGAGGACATACAAATGGCAAATAGACATATGAAAAAATGCTCAACATCACTAATCATCAGAGAAATGCAAATCAAAACCACAATGAGATATCACCTCACCCCAGTCAGAACGGCGATCATCAACAAGACAAATAGTAACAAATGTTGGAGAGGCTGTGGAGAAAAAGGAACCCTCATACACTGTTGGTGGGAATGCAGACTGGTGCAGCTGTTATGGAAGGCGGTGTGGAGGTTCCTCAAAAAATTACGAATAGAATTGCCATATGACCCAGCAATCCCTCTCCTGGGTATGTACCCAAGAAATCTGAAAACATTTATCCATAAAGACACGTGTGCTCCAATGTTCATTGCAGCTTTGTTTACGGTGGCCAAGTCACGGAAACAACCAAAATGTCCTTCGATAGATGAATGGATGAAGAAGTTGTGGTATATATACACAATGGAATACTATTCAGCAGTAAGATAAGATGATATAGGAACATTTGTGACAACATGGATGGATCTTGAGAGAGTAATGCTGAGCGAAATAAGTCAGACAGAAAAAGCAGAGAACCATGTGATTTCACTGATATGTAGTATATAAACCAAAACAACAAAAGAACAAGACAAACAAATGAGAAACAGAAACTCATAGACACAGACAATGGTTTGGTGGTTGCCAGAGGGTAAGGGGGGCGGGGGGTGTGGGGTGGGAGATGAGGGTAAGGGGGATTGAATATATGGTGATGGAAGGAGAACTGACTCTGGGTGATGAACACACAATGGGATTTATAGATGATGTAATACAGAATTGTACACCTGAAATCTATGTCATTTTACTAACAATTGTCACCCCAATAAATTTAATTAAAAAAAATCAATAAAAGAAGCTATTATAATATGGAAAAACATAGGGAATATAGGGAAATCTATACAGAATTTTGAGGTGTAAAAAATATGATAGTCAAAATAAAACAACATTAATGGGAATAAATAGTGGGATAGATACAATTGAAAAACAGTACGTTGGGAGGCTACACTGAAGAACTCTGCTATACTAAAAGATGGAAAGATAAAGAAATTGGTATAAAGTCAGACAAAGACAAATACCATATGATTTCACTGACATGTGGAATCTAAAAAACAAAATAAATGAATAAACAAAACAGAAACAAACTCATAGATACAGAGAACAAACTGATGGTTGCCAGATGGGAGGAGAGTTGGGGGACTGGGTGAAAAAGGTGAAGGGATTAATAAGTACAAATTGGCAGGTACAAAATAGTCATGGGGATGTAAAGTGCAGCATAAAGCATATAGTCAATAATATGATAATAACTCTGGATGGTGCCAAGTGGGTACTAGACTAGTCAGGGGGATTATTTCATAAATGTTATAGAAGTCTAACCACTATGCTGTATACCTGAAATTGATATAATATTGAATGTCAACTGTAATTGAAAAATAAAACAGTTGAATATAGAGAAGAAAATTCAAAAGACATGGAGAGAAGTGCCCAAATATGTATAATATGAATTTCATAGAGGAAAAAATAGGAGAAAGAGTTATAGAAATACAAAAGATGAATTTCCAGAATTAAAAGATAGAGAGGACCCATAATGCCCTCATCAAGAGAAGGAAAAACTCATTTTAGATACAATAAAATAAAATTTAAAAATACCAAAACAATGAGAAAATTCTAAAAGATTCCAGAAAGCAAGACTGACATCAGATTTCCTAACTGCAACACTGGATGCAAAAAGACATTCGGATGGTATTATTTAAAATGTTGAAGAGAGAAAACTTCAAACTTAGAATTTAATACACAGCTAAACTTTATTCAAAAGTCATGGTATAATAATCTTTTTCTCAAGTACACAAATCTTCAGAAGGTTGGTCATACAATGCCCACATTTAAAATAATTTTGGAGAAAGTATTCCAGTAAGAGAAAAAATTTCAGGAAGTGCCAAAAGATATTGGAAATAAGTTGATCAAGCACTGGTAAAGAAAGAGAAATATATAAATGGATTTGAAAGCATACTAAGGTTCTTATCTGGTTAGAGAAAAGATAGGAAAGGTATAGAAACACTTTTTAAAAAATGATGAAGACTGGGGGCGGCTGGTTTGCTCAGTGGTTAGAGTACAGTGCTCATAACACCAAGATTCCCACATGGGCCAGTGAGCTGCGCCCTCCACAACTAGATTGAAAACAATGACATGATTTGGAGCAAATGGGTCCCGGAAAAAACACACTGTTCCCTAATATTCCCCAATAAAAAATAAAAAAAAATTTTTAAATGATGAAGACTGAAAAAGGAAACTTAAAAAACAGAAGTATTGAAATAAATAAGGCATTAGAAACGAGTCCAAATACATCAATAATCAAAATAAATATAGTTTGGATGGGGCAAAGATGGTGCCACGTGGTCACCAAACTATCACATTTCCCTGAATACACAACTAAACTACATTTTCTCAACTTGGGCAGGGACATGGTTTGATTCTTGCCAATGGAATGGGAGCAGAGAGGCATGCAGTTTCTGGTCCAAAGCCATAAGAACAGGTGTGCCGTCCCTAGGCTCTCTCTTCTGTCTGCAAAGCTGGAAGCAAAGTTCTTTTCAGTAGTGGAGATGCAAGATGAGGCTAGGCTGGGTTCATGAGTCACCTTCTGGAGAAGAACTACAGAGGGTGTACAGCCTGCCTTGAACTGCACATGGGTGAAAAATAAACCTGTGGTTTGTCAAACCATGAGGTTTCAGTGTTTATCTGTTGCAGAAGCAAGTTCGCTCCCTTTGACTAATACGTGGGTTGAACACAGGGATTGTCCGATTGAATCGAAAGCAAAATCTATCTTTACGATATTTACAACAGTTACATGTAAAGCACCGGTGCATAGAAGTGCATATATCAAACAAATACTAACAAAAAGAAAGCTGTGTAGCTGTATTAATATCAGACAGAACAGACTTTAGGACAGCAAGACTATCAGGACACATGGGAAAAGGCTCAACTCACTGAGACTATACTAATATCGAAAAGCAAGAACCTACTAACATAGCGGGCAACAAGTGATTTAAAAAATAGAAACAAATAGAAAAATCTACAGTCATAAGTGGAGATTTAAATATACTACTCTTAGTTATTTACAGGTCAGTCCAAATATAAGGAAAGATATGATAGATTAGAATGACAAAATCTACACACTTGATGCAAGAAATATTTCTAAAATTCTCCATCCAACATTTAGAGCACATGTGAAGTATTTACAAATGTTGGCCACATTCCAAACTATAAAGCAAGTCTCAATAAATTTCTAAGCTGCATCATACTGATAGGATTCTTGGATTATAATACAACCAAATTAGAAGTTCATAACAAAAAAAAACAACCCCATACATTTAAAAAAGTCTCCAAGTATTTTGAAATAAAAACACTCAATACCCAACTGTTACTAAGCAAGCAACATTCTCTATTGTGAGCTTTCCGTGATTTACCGATCTATTATGTCATTGTCGTGTGGCTCTAGCTCCCACCCCAAAGGAGAAAGGTGGTGAGGGACCCAACCAGAGCAGGACCATTTGTTCTGGTGCAAATATCTATTGAGCACCCGCTATGTGTTGTGTTGGGGATGGAAACAGAAAGTACTAAAGTTAGAGTTCCTATAAATGGTGCCACCCAAGTCTGTTGCTGGTTGTAATTTGGTTAAAGTCAGAAGCCATGATCACGACCTGCTTCACTCAGTGTAGGGATCCCTTATTCATCGAGGACAGAGCATCAGAGAAGTTTGCTTGTTTGTTTGCTTGTTTTGCCAGGAATGAGTCCAAGATTCACCCAGGGAGAATGCTAAACACACAGGTCCCCGGGCCCTACCCTTGGAAAGGCTGATTTAACTCAGGTCAGGATGGGACCCAGGAATCTATATTTTTAACAAACTCTGCAGGTGATTTGCTTGTGCAGCCAGGTTTGGAACCACGTCTCGGATGATTTCTTAGATTCCTTCCAAGTTGAAAATCATTTATTTCATGATCTTTGACAAATGGTCTTCAGATATTTGGGTAAACTTCTTTCTACATGGATGGACAGTTAACCTGATATGTACTTTTTATATTGGACAAAATTCTGCCAGTGCCTCCCACTGGCTGAGCCCAACCAGAAGCGTAAGACAAGGGTGGTAATTTGGGTCAGGCTCCAAGCAGCGTGAAGGGTGCCCAGGGAACCTGGGGGACAAGCGGAGCTTACACGGTACCCTCTGCCCTCCTCTGAACAGCCCACTGAAGCTCCTTACAGCTCTTCTTTAGATTAAACATCTGTAACAATTAACACATTTTTTTCTCACACAATGAAATAAAGTAATATTTTCTAAAGCGATTTAAAGGTTTAAAGGATTTTTATTCTACTGAATATCCGCTGTTTCCATTTTCAAGTTTCCTGCTAAAGTTTCTATTTTTAACCCCAAACTTGTCTGCAGAAACTTACAGGGAGAGTGATTCTCTACACCACAGATCAAGACTGAGAGGATTCGTTCGAGCTCAGCTGTGTGGTGTTCTGGTGACCTTTTCTCCTCCTTCAGAGGGTGCCTTCTTGTAGGATGGATAACAGTTGATCTAAGCCCCTCCTATTCCCCAGAAAAGAAACTTTCTTTGACTCTCCTGTGGAGGGAGCCTCCCTGGTGTACATGGGCCTAGTGAATCCTCCCATCTTCTCACCCAGGCTCCTTACTTTGCCCAGCAACAGCTATATTACCTCAGAGGATTTCTCTGATTGGCTGAATACAGCAGGGGTCTCCCCCCATCCTAGTATCTGTTTTCTTCCTCTTTACCTCTTCCTGTTCCTTTACCCCCAACACCGACCTACCAAGACTACCAGAGGGCAATGGTCCTCAGTGAGGGGCTGGTCCTGGGACTCCACACCTTGATGACCCTCCTGAGCCCCCAGGAAGCTGGGGCCATCAAGGGTGAGTGCTGTGGTGACTGGGTGAGGAGGGATTTGGGGTGTCAGCTTACGTGAGAGATGGTACAGAGCATGAACTGCTCCTCTCCCTCTGGTTTATATAAGGGCAACTTCCTTTACCAAGAGATCCCCAACCCTCTCACCTCGCATGTCTGTTCTGGACCTAGAATACAGGTACACCCTAGCCCAGCCATGCCAGTGTCTTGCTCAGGCTTTTTCAGGTTCAGGTACCTCCCCAATTCCCTCCCCCTTTCTGAGACTCAACCCTCCATCCTACTGCCTCCCAGCATCCTGATTTCTCTGCCATTTCCTGGCTTGGAGTGCACCCACTCAAGTCCAGTTCTCTTGCGGTATTTATCACCGTGTCACTAGTTACCAACTCACCTGTTGTTATCCTGCCCCAGACGTGAGCTCCTTGTGTGGGGTTCGTCTGTATTTCCTGGGGGCCTGGCGTCGGGCTGGGCTCACAGTAGTCCTCCAACCACGATTGAACAAACAATTTCCTAGAATACAAAAGGAATGTTACCAATGAAAACCTAACCCCTAATTTCCAGAAAACTGAGCTGCAGTTATGGGAAGAGGCATATTGAATCATAATGCTCTGAGATAGAAGAGCTGGGACATGAACCCTCAATTATGTCCTTTCCAGTGCTCTTGGCAATACCTGGGGCCACCCCTCGGGCTGCCTTCTTCTATCCCTTTGGTCTCCCTTTGGTCTCTGTGTCATAAGTCTTTTTTTTTTTTTTTAATTTTAAGTTTTTATTGGGGAATATTGGGGAACAGTGTGTTTCTCCAGGGCCCATCAGCTCCAAGTCATTGTCCTTCAATCTAGTTGTGGAGGGCGCAGCTCAGCTCCAAGTCCAGTCACCGTTTTCAATCTTAGTTGCTGGGGGCACAGCCCACTATCCCATGCGGGAATTGAACCGGCAGCCTTGTTGTTGAGAGCTCGCGCTCCAACCAACTGAGCCATCTGGCTGCCCCTCTGTGTCACACATCTTACTCCTATCAGCCATCACCTGTTTTCCCTCACATCCGTCCACTCTGCATCTCTGTGCCCCAAGCTCCATCTTATACTCCTATCCTTATTTTTCTCCTCACCCTGCACCCCCCGCCCCCCCGCCCATCTCACACACAGGGCCTGAAAGCACACTTAGAGCAGATGACCATAGCCAAGATCTAGCCTTGGGAATCCCGGACATGATTTTAGGCAGCCTCTCCTCGTCCCAGACCGATGTGCCAGGCCGCACCTGTATATTTGTTGGCTGGCGTGTTCGCCATATGCCTGTTTCCCTCTGCCCTCTCCCTTCTGCCCCCAGCAGCCCTTCCACTCTCCAAGGACCAGCTCAGGTCAGAACTGGACTCTGCCGCCCTCAGAACCCAAGATGTGGCACAGATTCAGACTCAACAGCACGTGTCGTGGGCAAGACTGACATATTTTCTTCTCTCTCCCTGGTCCTGAACTCACCCGACACAGCTGACCACATGGGCTCCTACGGACCAGCTTTCTACCAGTCCTATGATGCTTCGGGTCAGTTCACCTACGAGTTTGACGGGGAACAGCTGTTCTCTGTGGAGCTGAAGAAGAGGGAGGCTGCGTGGCGTCTGCCTGAGTTTGGCGACTTCACCCACTTTGACCCGCAGGGTGGGCTGGCCAGCATTGCGGTGATTAAAGCTCATCTGGACGTCCTGGTGGAACGCTCCAACCGCACCAGAGCTGTCAACAGTAGGTTCCTGGCCCTTCCTCTGACCCCCCAGCCCTCAGTCAGGCAGGGGAGGCCCAGAGAAGCCTCTGCCCCACCTCCCAGGCCTCTGTCGGCTCTGGTACGCCGCTCTCAGAACCTGCGACTGGGGTCCTCAGCCCTTTCTTTGCCAGGAGGCTCTAGATCTTTCCAGACCCGTTCAACCCCCGTTCCTTCCTAAGGAAGGAACCCCCCACCTGGATTCCCCTTCAGGGTCCTGTCAGTTATAGGAGCCCCGGGTGCCCCCACTGCCCTCCTCAGTCTCTTCTCCCTCTGTCCCCCACTCCTGCCCGAGGTCACCTGCCCGCAGATGGCTAAGCAGGGGGAAAGCTCCCTCAGTCTCAGTCCTCTAAGGCTCAGCTGTAGGGATGATCCTTTGGGACTCAGGGCCTCATGTCTCCTAGTGCCTCCAAGGGTGACCGTACTCCCCAAGTCTCGCGTGGAGCTGGGCCAGCCCAACGTCCTCATCTGCATGGTGGACAACATCTTCCCCCCAGTGATCAACATCACGTGGCTGCGCAATGGGCAAACAGTCACAGATGGGGTGGCGCAGACCAGCTTCTACTCCCAGCCCGACCATCTGTTCCGCAAGTTCCACTACCTGACCTTCGTGCCCTCCGCAGAGGACGTCTACGACTGCCGGGTGGAACACTGGGGCCTGGACGAGCCGCTCCTCAGGCACTGGGGTACGGGGCCCCCTCCCAGCCACTCCTCAGGCCATGTTCCCTTTACTCTAGAATCCCCTTTCTGCACCCCCTGACCTTCCTTTCTCTCCCAGAGCCCCAGGTACCTACCCTGCTGCCTGACACCACAGAGACCCTGGTGTGTGCCGCGGGCCTGGCTATCGGCGTGGTGGGCTCCCTCGTGGGCGTCGTCCTCATCATCACAGGCACATGCCGGTCCAGCACCCCCAGGTGCAGAGGCCCCGGGGGCTGGGGAGGAAAGTGATGACTCTGCACAGGATGAGGGTGGAAAATCTGAAATTCTGTGGGGAGGAATGGGGCAGAGAAGGCAACATAGACAAGTGGTGGGCAGGGAATAGAAGGGCAGAGGTGAGGTGAGGGGGTGAGGTTTGGAGGAGGTGGCAGTCAGAGATAGGATCCCAACAACCTTGGTCATATGGTTTTTGCTCTTTTAGGTACTGACCCTTCTGAGAGACATGGATTGTGGGAGACATCCTATGGATTCCTTGAAAGTTTCCGGCAGCTCTTGCATGCTCAGTGCCATGGTCTACTAGTTACGTCCCCACTGTGCTGACTCTGAATGGGATCAACCTCTGTCTTATAGCTCTCCTCCTTTTTGGCCCCGGTACTCATGGCAGGACTTGTAGGGCACTTGTACTAGCAATCCTTCTCACCCCCAACACACACACACACACACACACACACACACACACACACACACTTTCTTGCTCTACCCAAAGCTCTGGCTAGCAGCAGTAAATTCATTAGTAGTGTTTGCACTTGTACCAGTTCTTGGCCAATTTGCTCAGGGTATAAGAAATGCTGGGACTTGGAAGAGGGGATTCTGGGTGATGACCACTGAGCATGACCACCCGGTGCTGGGGATTGGCAGTTATCCTTAGGCTGACCCAGCTATGTCGTCCTCCATTTGACTCATCAACTCCACTGTGTGTTACTTATGAATCGGCTACTTCACAAGGATTTCAAGAAATCTGCCTTCTGAATTCAGATTTTTCCTGAAAGGGATGCAGAGTATCTTGTTCATTATAAGTCCCTGCAAACAAAAACCATTCTGAAGGCACTGGGAGTGGAAAGGTTCATGAAGATTCTACTTTTGTCCAGATTCACTCTGTAATGAAGAGGCCATTGGTGTCTAGCCATAATCTATGATGTCATCTTCTTTTTTCTACATTCCCCATGCATGGCAAGAGTGGTCTGAGGCTTCATAAGATGGCTACTTCCTCAGCCTGGGGTCAATTATATCAGTAAGTAGGGTAGCAGAGTAGATTAGCAAGATATCTGGTAAGAGAGGAGATCTAAGAGAGATCCACTTGAATGCTCTCTAAATACGTGGCATGGAAGATTTTGGTTTACTGTGAACAAAATTAAAAATACACACAGAGAAATAGAAACCACACAAACTAGTTTATGTCAAGTACCAAATCCGTGGTATAGATTAGTGGTTTTCAAACCAGAATGAACATAAACGAATCACTTGCCGTTTAAAAAGTACAGGCTTCACCTGGATCTATCAAATTAGAATCTCAGGATTGGGAGGAGTGGGGCCAGTGAGTCTGTGATTTTTGATAAGTTCCAGATCATGCTGATGTAGCTCTTCTGGGCCCAGACTGTGGTCTGGTAACTGGGACCCACTGACAGTCATTGGAAGAGGGGATCCCTGGGGTCTTCGGTGGTCCAGGAGGCCTTCTGGAGAAGCTGGGTCTTTTAGGGCATAGAAGTCCAGCAAGATACAAATAAGTAGGAGCAAGATGGGGATTTGAATTGTGAGTATTTGGTCCTGGAAAAGAAAGATACCAAGAGATTACGGGGTCTCTGTGGACTTCCCAAGAGAGAATACGTTGGGAGAAATCAAGACTGATGAAAACAGGGAGGATCCTCCTACTCGGGGTTTTGTTTTCAGTAACAGAAACCCTCTTAGGATGATCACAGCCAAAAGGAGAGAGGGTATTTACAACAAGGACAGAGGAGTGGTGCCCAGAAACCCAGGGCAGATTTTAGCCAGGCCTCACAGGGAACAGAACTCAGAACAGAAAATCCAGCAGCACCTAGAGCAGTCCCTCTTGCTCTCTCTCGGGGCCATATGGTCTGTGTTGTCCAGATCTCTCTGTGTGCTACATATGTTAGCCACATTGCTCTCTGTGTGTGGACTGTCCTTTTCAGCTAACATGCCCACCCTGCAGCTCCTGAGTTTGTGTATTACCTCAGCTCTAGACACCCACTGAGACTACGTCTCCCACTCACAACTTAAAATCTTGGAAAAATAAATGACTGGTCAAACTTGGACAGGTGTCCATCCCGGTCCAATGTACCGTGACCAGGGGGACGAGTTCCCACAGTACAAACATGGCTGCTGAGCACCCACCTCTGAAGCGAGGGGTCGGGTTGTTCACAGAGAGAGAGAACAGGTTGATTCTCAGAAGACACCACAAGATATGTCTGTCTGTAACGTGCCCTGATCTCTGCTGACTTTCTGCTTAAAAGTTAACTTAATGTATCCCTGGAGAGGCATTTCTCTGATCTCTGGCCTATGTTTAATAAAGTCATTAAATTGTCTTCTTTTGACCAGAAATGTGCTTTTTTCACGATGTATATATTACCCAGAAGTCAGTGGAACTTCTAGGAACAATTCCCAATATTTTAGATTTATGTTTCTGCCCTCATACTCACATTTTTTTTCCACTTCCAGTCTCAGTAAATAGTCTCTCGTTAAAAAGTTGTCCTCTTGCATTCTTGATCTGGCTCCCATTAATCTCTTTTAGAATAGACACTTCGTAGTTACTTCCTCTTCTGTATTTCAAACTCTTCCTCTTTGCAGGGTTTCCCCCACGACCACCACAAATAATGAACATGTCATCTCTCCCGTATAATGAGACATCAAATCTGTTCTATAGCCCAACTTCCCCACCCCATGAGCTCCTCCCAGAACACTCTGAGTGCTCTGCCTAGGCTGCCTCCAGACCTCCTCTTCCTAGCCACACTCTCTTTTAATTTTTAGCAAAGTTATGCTATACATGTAGTTTAAAGAGTCAAATATGCTTGTATTTCAATAAGATTTGCTAAATGAACAATTCCAGTCTCCAGCCCCCTCTACTACCACGTCTTCACCCCCTGACGTGATAACTTTCAACTATTTTAAACCAATTCTATTAGTATTGACCCCCACACATCGCTACATGTTTGTGTTGCTACAGCATGAGTTTGATTTTGCAGCTTTAGGCTTTATCGCTTTACTTCCCACTAGGGAAGAGGAGGATTTAGATTTTCTTTATCCTCACACTACACACATGCTCCCTTCTCAAATCCCCTTCCTTTAACATGGTTATATTGATATTTTGGCTAGGTTGGTGTCCAGTGTTTATGCTCATGGAAAGACTATTATTCACAGCCAAACCACAGGGTAAACCATGCTTGCTCTTCCTTTACTAGAGAACTTTTTGTTTTCCCTGGAGTTAATAATTATCATGTTTTTCTTTGCTTGGTTTTTATGTACCTATCATTAATGAATCACAAATTTATTAACGTAAAATTCATTCTCAAATACAATCAGACACACAAGGTATTCTGTCAATTTTATCGTTGGATAAAAGTCATTCTTAACTGAGAAGACTGCTCTGACCTGAATTAGTTGCCCTCAGTGACACAGCTGTCATCATCATCCTTGTCAGGATTTGCCTGTCCTTCTGTTTCTTACATTCAGTAATGACCCTTTTGTGGTCTACTGCCTTATTTCAGAGAGGCACTCCTCTTTTAGGTTCCTGAGAAAGAGTTCACATGAAGTAAACTTTATATGCTTTGCATATGTCAGAAAACGTATTTATTCTACTCTCACATTTGAATGATCACTTCATTGGGTATAAAATTTAAGGTTGGGAATAATTTTCATCAGAATTTGTAAGGCCTTTTTTGACACTCTCTTAGTTTCCAGTGTTATTTTTGAAAGCCAAAAGATACTGAATCCTGAAACTTGCATGAGGTCTGTTGTTTTTCTCTGTCTGGATGCTTATAGGATATTTTCTTTTTCCCTTTCTCCAGCTTTAAATTCCTTCGGGTGTTTCATTACCTACAGGGTGAAGATGCTTCTCCAACTGCCCCCAATCTACTTTATTCCCAAAAGCTCCCCTAAAAATAGTCAATAAATGTTTACTCCTCTCTGCCTTGCAATACTATTCTTGGTGCTGAACCTGCCTTCCTCTGCCAACCAATCAAAGCTTTACCTCTTTCGCCCCAGGTCCAGATTAAATGGCTTCTGTGAAGCCTTTGCTATCCCAGCCCCTAATACTCTGCCCATTCTCTCAATAGTATCTGCCACACTCTGTCATGTGTCAGAGTAACTGTGTATGTATCTTCCTGTGCCGTTCCTCTAGGCCAAGGAAAGTCTGTGTCTTACATTTCCAACACCTGTCCTAGTGTCTGGGACATACTGACTGGAACATTAAGACATTTGTGGAATTCTACGTAATTCCATTTCATTTGCTCCAAAACCTGCTTGCGTTGTGCTGTGGCTGGTTTTAGTAACACTGGCTGTTGTTTACTGAACATAAATAATGTCCCAGGCTTTGTGGTAAATGCTTTTCATATGTAGTGGATTTGACTCTTGGCCCACAAAATCAAGAAAACAGTGCACAAAGAGCAAGAAATAGTAAATTTCTGTAAGTCATCTTAAACTGGACTCAAAACTTACCTCCTACCTCCATGAGACCAGTAGTAAATTCAACCTCAATTATAATTGGGGCTTCCCTCTTTCATGGTTGTGCAGAAACACTGGACAGCCCCTTCTGTCTTCCTGCATCTGTCCAGACTGATAACTCCAGATGCCTAGGTCTTAACCTGGACGGTCCCTTCAGAGTGGCTGTTTTGTGGCTTCTGCATCAAGCTTGGGGCAAAGGAATGATTGATGAGGAGTAGTCTCCACTGCTTTGGGATAGGACTGCAAAGCTGCACCACACAGCCAGCTTTCTTCCCCACTTGCTTTGGGTGCTGCAAGAGAACAGGGTTCTCTTATGACTCACAGACCGCTATGCCCTTCACAGTTTGGGACAATCTCTGTCTTGCCTTCCTACCTCTCAAAGGCATCCCCCCGCTTTCTCTAGTATAATGTCTGAGACGCATGGCATAACGTCAAGAGTGCTTCAAGCTTTGGGGAATTCAAAGCCAGAAGAAGAAGGGTCTTGGAGGTGACATCTGCCATTGCCCTGTATCACAAGCCTAAGTACAGAGAAAGAAGAAAGAAAAGCATTATTCTGCTACCACGCGTTATTTTATTTCTTCCTTACAACCAACCTGCAAGGTAAGTGTAATCATACCCATTTCACAGAGAAGGAAACTGGGATTCAAAGTACATAACTTGTGCAAGATCAGACAGCTGGAAGATGGCTGGGAAGGTCTGCATGATGCTAGAGCCCAAATTCTTTTCATGGCACTATCACTACTCAGAGCACACGGAAGCTAGCCTGCGGAACATGAGGCAGGATGAGTTGGGTCAGACATCAGCGTTACTAGGAAATGCATAGGAGGATGTTGTAGCCCCTTTTGAAGTTAACTTCTGTTGAGGCTTCTAATAGATTGCAGGAAATGAGGTGACACTGAAGAATGACCAGTTTTGGGAATTACTAGAGATTTTCCTTTTCCCACCTGCATCATTTATATCACTCCCCTATGTTCAGACTTCCTTTCTCACTTAGAATACACTCTGTATTCCTTACTGGCTAAAGCTCTCACTGGCCTTGAACCTCTCCCCAACCTCACTTCCTTCCAGTCTTCCTTCTTTCATTAAGTCACAACCACACTATCTTTCCTTGGAATCCTACTGCCCAAGATCTTAATGTCATGCCTCCAACTCATCATCCATTGACAACTCATGTGGTTCAAGTTCAGAGATGCTTTCCTGATCAACTTTGCTGAGTAAACCACCTATCTGCAGTGTCTCTCAATCACATTACCCGATTTATCTTTATAGACTGAATCCTCACCTTGAATGGGGCCCCTCCTCTCAGGCTTCCTTTACTTTTTAACCTCCTGAAAAGCCTTCCTAGGAAGTGACCATATCCTTAAAGGAGCGGAGTCACTGCCTCTCTTCTCTCCTCACCACATCTTCATACAGTTGCCACTAACAGTGATCTGGCTCCACCTTGTGGTTTCACTCATGCAGAGGCTCCAAATCTGAGCAAACCTGGGTCTCCCGAGGAGAGGACTTCCCAGCATTGCTGGCCCCTGGAAACTTCTGCTGCCTCTTCCCTGGAGCCCAGCCCCACTCCTGAGACACGGTTGGATTTCCAGTTGCCCTTCATCCTTTCCTTGAGGTCTTCAGTCTACTGCGGTGCTCCAGGTCCAAAGTCTTACCATAACGCCTAGAACATGGTAATTGCTCAATAAATGTTGAAATAACTGACCGACTAAAGAGTAAAATGCAATCCATTCAGGTTTAAAAATGTTTGCTGTTATTAACACTATTGCTTTTATTATTACTATTATGTCTCACTTATTGAGCACCTCCAATGTGCCAACCGCTAGTCTAAGCACCTTGCATTTGTCAAATTTACTAGTCTGCACACTCACCATGAAGCACACCTACGATTTCCTAAATTGTTCCATGGAACTCAAGTGTTCTGAAGAATGTTGATAACTTAATTAACAACAAATCAATGCAAGTAATATTTTTTCTCCTAAAATATATTTTAATGTAGTCGCTATTAAATAATCATCTGCCTTTTAAGACTGATGTGTCATTTTTTTGTAATAGCAAAAGACTGGAAACATATCCAGTAAGACTAGAATAGTTGAAAAAGCTATGGCACATCCTCACAATGGAGTAACATAAAGCCACTAGAAAGAATAAGGAAGACCTGTTTGAATTGATGTGGAGGGATATCTAGGATGGAGTGAAACATGCAAGATACAAAGGAATGTATATAGTACGTACTAACTTTTGGGTGAGAAAGAGGGGAGAGAGATATTTTTAAAAAGCCACACTGGAAAGATAAACCAAAGACTGATAAAAATGAGGGGAAAGGAGAATACATTTGAGGGAAGGGGTTTAAGGCAAGAGTGAATATTGACTTTTGAAACATACAGATGCTTTACAATTTTTATAAAAATTAAACAAAAGAGCATAAAATTTAAAACAAGTGAACCACAAAGAGAAAATAATAGTTTTAGCTAATATTAGAAGGCAATTCTGTATATCCTCAGTGGAATATCTTCCAAGGACAAAAACAACTACCAAAAAAGTAAAATGTCATTCAGTAGTTTTAACATCCACTGTTAAGAGTAATATTGTATGTTATTTTGAAACTATGTTATGTATACTATAGGATAAAGCAAATCAGTAATTACTGATATAAGATCTTCAGTGTATAAAAGGTAAGAAAAAAGAAGTAAATTAAAACAAATGCCAATTTTAACTAATGATTATGTATCCTAGCCCTCCAATGAAAGAACCTGGAAGCAGTGATACCCAGTAGTAATGAGGGTCCCTAGTGCACAGACTGTGGTTTCTAAATACCACTATCCAATAAAAGGAAATGGAGCTTCTTAGAGAAGTGACTGATTTCAGGTCTGGATTAGGGAAAATATAAGGCAAGCTTGTTTTAGAAAATCAGGAAGTGTTCAGAGACTAATAGAGTCATGTCGAAAGACAAGAGCAGCCAGCTTGAAGGGGTTCTCATTGGCCAAATCTGGGACAACTTGAGCATCAGAAAAAATGATCATACTCCACTTGAACATATTGAACATATAAAAATCCATGAATCCCTAATAATAATCAAATAAAGATAAAACAATCAACAACGACAAAATGTTACTGTCACCACTGGATGTTCTATTCGAATTCCTAACACAGAAAATTAGTACTAAAGAAAACATATATCCTGACGTTTCAGAAGGAACTATAGTTCCATTGACAAGAAAAGTTCTTCAGTTTAGATGACTGCCAGCTAATAAATGTACATGAAATAATAGAATTAGAAAATCAACATTTTGCACTCTAATGTGATCACTGATTCAGGGAAGGCATCGTAGATGTTAAAACCATTAGGAGCAAAGATGATGGGGAACGGGAGAGCCACATTATACAAAAGTCTCACGCCCAGAGATTGTTTGCTACTGACAAAAAGGAGAGAACACCTTTACGGAGGAGAGAGACCTGGCTGTCACCACCTCAATTCAGTGATCAACTTGGCCTCATCAATAGTGGGACAACAAGACAGTAATCATGTGCTTCCTGAGGAGATGAAAAGTGAAGTACACAACATCACGTATCTTTACTCTGAATCTAATCAAGCCTTTGGTTCAAAGTTCTAGTTTATAGAGAATACATTAGATAGGAGAATACGTCAAATGAAACCATGAAGAAACATACAAATTCAGAATGTGAGATATTCAACAAGATGATTGGCCTGGTCTCTTTAAAATGGCAGTGTGAGAAATGGTGGTGTGGGGAGGGATTAAAATGGAATTAAGAGACATTACAATAAAATTTAGTGGGTGATTTTGGGCAACATCTTTGGGGGGAAGCAAGATATTAATACATTTTTTAGAAAAATAGGACAAATTTAAATATGGACTGGGTAATCAATGGTATTATAAAATTATTTTCAGTTTTGTTCAGTATGATTATGGTCCTATGGTACCATAAGATGTTGGCAAGACATCTTTACGCTAATGTATTAAGAGATGAAATGCCATGAGGTCTTTATTTTGAAATTGAGTCAGATACACTCACACAGTTGAAAAATATATATCAAAATCTTGA
The DNA here is from genome assembly GCF_057876585.1 of Rhinolophus sinicus. Taxonomy (NCBI): domain Eukaryota; kingdom Metazoa; phylum Chordata; class Mammalia; order Chiroptera; family Rhinolophidae; genus Rhinolophus; species Rhinolophus sinicus. The sequence continues at coordinate 105,974,646 of NC_142502.1, forward strand.
CAGTTGTTGAATCTACATTATGGGTATTTAATTATTCTTTGTACTGTTTCCAGCTTTTCTGTATGTTTGGACTTTTCATAACAATGTGTGTGTGTGTGTGTGTGTGTGTGTGTGTGTGTGTGTGTGTAATGCTATGCCATACTTGAAAATAGAAGATTAAATGACACATCACTGGAATTTTGAACCCATGAACTGATGTGTGTCACCTACTGAATAGTCGAATTACTCATCTGTAATAGATATTTTGTAATTTAAATATAAGTAATTTTAATATTTTGTTATTTTATTTTAACTAAAATAAGCATGATATAATGCCTTTAACATTTTGCTCCATAACATGGTTATTAAATACACACATAAAATTTGACCATTTTTCCAGCAACTTTTTCATCCATGGGTTCAAAGTACAGTCTCATTTTATCTTGGAGTCCTACAATTACCTCAGTGACATCTTATCCTTTGAAAAACAACGTTCTGCAGTCAAAAGTTACCATAACACTATCCATAGCCATTTCATGAACACCAAGGATAAGTTCAACTGTAAAAATGTTAAGATGGTTTGTAATTTTGTACTTTTGTCCATGTTTGAGGTCTTATTGTCAACCCCAATCAGAAAACAGACGAATTTAACAAAAAATAGTAAAAATGGAGAAGATACAAAGTTTCCAAAATCTTACAAAGGTCTTATAATTTTTATTTGTGGTCTATAATTTTTATGATCCTTTTTTTGTCCTTCTTACATGGCCAGTAGCAGCCCAGTTATCACCCCCACTCCACTTTCCCCTCATGGACCTACTCAGCTGGCCACAGCTCCATCTCCATCGTCCTGGTTCCTGCAGTCCTTGTCCTGCGTAAAGGTCCCAGTCTCTAAGCCACACCTGAAGGGATGGTTAGGAGGGAGGGAGGTATGAATAGTCACCACTCAGCTATTGCTGAGTCCTGAGGAATAATTTCCACTCAGCCTGCTTTCTCTTCATACAGCAAAAGCAATCATTGGGAATCCCCTCACTTATTGTGGAACAAAGTTGTCTCATTTCTTCTTTGTGTCTTCATACTTCCTAATAGTTCTTCAGCTAATTTCAGTTAGTTGGGCTTGGTGGAAAAAAATTAATTTTCTACAGCATGGAGGAATCTTGGGTGGAAGCTACACTAAAAAAGGTATAGATTGATAAATATGTAGATAGATAGCAGTGTGTGTGTGTGTGTGTGTGTGTGTGTGTGTGTGTGTGTGTGTGTGTGTGTCTCCAGCCTTATTCTTCAGTTCAGGTTGGTGGAGTTAACAATATCTTTTTTCTACATTTCATTTCTGAATTCCTTTCTTGCTTAAATCTAGAACATAACCAAAAACTTTTGGTATAGAAGAATATAAACTTTGAAACCAGCTTTATCCTATCTCACTAGCTCTATGAAGTTAGAGTTTCCTCATCTCTAAACCAGGAATAGTGATGTGTATGTGATAGGGGTGCTGAGTGGACTGAAAGAGGTAACTACGAAAATACCTGGCAGTTAGCAAGAGCGCAGTTCTTTTCAGTTTCCTTTCCCTGACTTTCGCCTTCTCTCTCAGCTTCCCCAGACACTGCGGAAACAAGGTCCTTTCTGTTTTGTTTTGGACCTTCCTCTGAAGTAAGCCTTCACTACCACTCCCACTCATAGACCTGCTCTGTGAAGGAGCCTCTCCACCCAAGCTCCTCCCTCAGTGGCTCAGCATTCTTTCCTGCACTCAGTTTTGTCTCCTGGCCAAATCATTGGTTCAATCACTGTGAGGCTGTGCAGGGTCTGATTGTGAGGTCAAAGGCAGCGAAGCAGAACAGATACTGGGGTAAGCCTGAGGGGAGGCAGATGGATTCAAGAAGAGCAGATCAGTGGGTTGGGTCACTGTGGTTGGAACCAGGTCCAGAACACGATGCAGAATTTTAAGGGGAAGTCTAAGCACAGGTTCATGGCCAGTGCCTGCACCAGGTCGTTGACTAGACCTCAGGGAACTGGGGGCCAAGTAAGGAGAGTTCCTTAGAGAAGGCAGCTGGTGCAACCAGAAATCTGATACAAGAATCCTAAGGGGATTGGGCAGCGCTGTTCTGTCTCAAAATCAGGAACCATGACTCTAGAAGAACCACCATCATTTTACTTCCCACCAAAGAGCACGAGGGTGCACTGTGACAGCGACGCAGGACTACCTGGCCCTTTGTAACGATCGCTCTGTGTAGTAGGCACTTTTCAGCTTTCATTGCCCTGGGGGTACTTAGAGTTGAAAGCACACACACAAACTTAGAAAACCTTGAAAACTGCTGCCTTTTTTTTGAGAGAGAGAAAGAGAAAAGGAAAAAGATGAGGGAAACTGTCTCCTTTTTTGCAGCTTGCAGCAACTCTGGCTGAGAAATACAGATTAGGCAAGCGGAGAGGTAATAACCATTTTCGGAAGAACTCTTCAGTGTTTCTACAACCTGCCTTTATGGGAAGCCAGTTCCAACATATACAGTGCAGGTGCAGAAGAGGAGAAAGTACTCATCGATTGACTCGAGTTACATTCTCACGGTCTCAGAAATAATAATAGCGGACTCTGTCAAGTCTGACTTTAGCAATACTCTTTTCAAATGAACACCTGGCAGAAAGTCTTATCCCTGGAGAATCCCTTTTCTCCTCCAACCTTAAATCAAACATTAGCTTAACTGACAAGATTAGCAATGCCCTCATTTGGCAAACGCATAAGAGAAATATGTATAAATATTTGTTATACAAGGACATAAAAATACATGAGATTTGCATGGATGACTGGCTCCTCTCCCTTGCACAAGGAGTTATTCTTATCTTGGCCACCTTGGGCTACGGACGGCCAGGTGGGGGTGGGGCAGGGCACGAGAGAAGGTGGTTGACGGGCGCCCGAGACAACATGGCACAGCAGAAAGACACGGACTTTGGATTTAGGCCAAGTTAATATACCTCTGTGTGCCTCAGTTTTCTCTTCTATGAAGTGGGTGTAATACAATCTAATGATCAGGAATTGAATGTGAGAATCACGAGATGGTATATGTGAAGTGACAAGCACAGGGCCTGGAAAATAATAAATGTCTAGTGTACATTAGTTCTCACTGTCTCCCTACATCGCCAAAGTGATGACAACGTCTCCCATTCATGAGGTGAACACTTTGCTCAGTTTGCCTGGGATTTTCCCGATTTTATTGCTACAAGTCCCTTGTCCTGGGAAGTGCCTCAGCCCGGGGCAAACCAGAGATAGCTGGTTGCCCCACATTTACCACATCTCGATGATACACCTGTTCAAACCTCAGTTCCTGGACCTGCCAGTCCTCGGGCAAGGCTGGCAAGCCTCCTGTTGGAACCTGTGCTGGGATACCTGGATGGATACGAATGCTGAGAGGTGGAGTAACCATCATTTGTGCTTATATTTGAACTGTTTCCCAGGTACTGGGCAGGTTAAGGCTATAAAGAACAAGACACGGTCCCTACCTCACAAGGGAGCTGTGGGAGACATGTATGCACAAGGGGACAACATTAAGGAGGAAGGAAGTGTTTAAGTGTGAACTAAAAAATGGAAGCTCAGTCTGCTTGTTCACTGGGAGTCCTCCAAGGCTGATGAGTGGACAGCCATGACAGAGAGGCCACGTTAACTCAGTGCTAGCTTCCTTCTGGAGTCTGGAGACAAGGGAGTGGTTGAACGTAGGGCCCAGTACAGAGTTAGCAGCTCAGTGAGGTCCCTTGGAAAGTGTGTGTCTGTGTCACAAAGGATAGAGGACAGTTAGAAAAGTCTTTATAGTGGGGGTAACTAGCTGTTCTTGGGGATTATGTAGACTTTGCTGGAGGAGAAAGAGGATATTCCGGGCAGAGAGCAGCATGCTCCAAGGCCGAGTGGCCACCTGAGAAGGCCCATCTTTTACTCTGAGTTGAGCATAGAATTCAAGGAAGGGTGAATGAGGGACATAATGTTGTAGAGGTGACAAGGGCTAGACAGAGGCTTGTAGGCTTTGCAAAGCACTTTAAACCTTAAAGGTAATAAGCAACATGATCAGGTTTATTTTTGAAAGGGTCTCTCTGACAGCTACAGTGTGGGTGGTGGATAAATCAGGTGGAAATGAAACGTCGGATAGAAGACTCCTAAGAAGAGAGTTGTGACAGTGCAGCTTGATGGGGGCGGGGGGCACTGATAGGAGAGAAGCGATAGAGGCAATCTCAACAGGCCTTGACGGATGACCAGGGAGGGGGCGAGAGGGCAAGGGGCAGAATCCTAGGCAGACCAGGCTCTGGCCCAAACAACTGGGAGAATAATGATACATTAATAACCCTGGCTCTGCTACCGCTTATCTGTAGTAGAACTGTTACTGACTATCTGAGCCTCAGTTTCTTCATCTGTAAAGGGGTGATGAGCAGACAACCTCATGGCCTTATGGTGAAGCCTTGACTGTAAAGGCACTCATACGTGCCGGGTACACTAGCGAGTTCTGTATGAGTGCTTGTTACATAAACAGATAAGTCACAGAGGGACATATTTGGGAAAAAGATAGGATCTTGTCTGGACACGCACTGAGTGCCAGGAGCCTATGGGATACTGCCATCAGGCAGCTGAAAAACAGACTTGGAACTTTGGAGCAAGGTCTGGACTGAGACAGATTTTGTGGTGGGAGTTGCCTCCAGAGGAATGGGTAAAATTGCTTAGAAATAACTGCAAATAAGGAGAAGAGGACCAAAGAAGGTTAACACAACGGACAACATCTCATGGAAGGGTGAGGCAGACATTTGAGAAGCAGACTAAGCTGGGCTGTCTGAAAAGTATGAGAGCTGGGAGCAAGTGGTGTCAGAGGAGCACAGGAGATGCTTCAGAGGTCAAAGGCGATAAGGCCCTCTGCGTCAGAGAAGCGAAGCTCATGTTTCAAAGGCAGAAGTTTAAGGAAGTAAGAAGGAAAGTATAATAGAAACTAAAGATGGGAGGGTGGGCACAAAAATGCCTAGAATAGATTCACGAGGAAGTCGTGGGTAACGTGCTCACCAGGTGGCGCCAAAAACCCTCTGTGGCTCTTACGTCAACTAGCGCTTCAAAACTCCGCCCCTTCTACCAGCCTTGCGGGAGTTTCATTCACACCTGCGCGTCAGCCGGAAGGCACTCGTTCAGTCAAGAAACTATATCAAACGTCCCCTACTGCAAAGCTCTGGGACTGAGGGATCCCACAGATACACACAACTCTGCCCTTCCTTTGGTGTGTGGAGAGAAAATAAGACCTTTCAGATAGTCCCATCAATTCTGTCTCCTACGTAGTTTTCAAATCTGTGTCTCTTCGTTTACATCGTTGCCTCTCCATCCCAAACCACCATCCCCACCTGCTGGGACCCACCGCTGCAACTACTTTCTAAATTATCACCCTACACCCGTTCTTGACATCCCACAAACCCAACATGATTCTTACTGCAATTTCTTCGGAGTATTGTTTCCTAGCTCCCCTCCAGCCCACGGTATTGGGATTCTAGTGTAGTAGTTCCTGAAGACAGAAGGCTAAGTTCAAATCCCACCTCCAGAACCCACTGGCTGTGTCGCAACTTTGGGCAAATTCCTTAACCTCTTTTTGTGCCTCATTTCTGCACCTGTTAAATGGAGATAAATAAGACCTCACAGAACTATGAGGATGAAATTAGTTAACAGGGTTTGTTTGTTTCTTTCTTTCTTTATTTAGTACAGTGCTTGGCATAGTAAATGCTCAATACATGTGAGCTACTATTAAAGTCTTTGGAATAAAAATTCAAACCCTTATTGTGGCCGAAAGTGTTCTCCTTGCTCTAGCTGTCTTTCTGGCCTTATCTGAAAGCACTCCCCTTTTTATTCTTGCTGCTTCAGCACCAGTTATGGGCAAAGAAGCAAAGATGTGAGATCATGGAAACATCAGAGCAGTTCCCTTCTACCATTCTCACATCTCCTTCCCAGCTTTCTATCAGTGCCTCTCTTGTTGCTCAGGGTAACCTCCGGTAAGGTTATTTTGGGTGAGTCCCAGAGAATCTCTGTCCTTGTCTTGGGAGCCCCTCATGCTGGTCCCTCAGGGAAGTAGGGCTTTCTAATGAAAGTCCTGAGAGAATCTAACAGCAAGGTTTGCAGGGCTGGGACTGGGGTCCACACATTGGGGTTCTATAAGGATGAATAGTCTGGGTAGATCAAGTCATGCGTTTATCTTGGAGCCAGTCAATACAATCACTGTAACCATGATAGCTAATAATTGGACTATTGATAAAGCAAGCTTCATGAGGAAAAGGCCTGCCCTCTATCTTCATCTCCACACCTCCTGACTTAACAGAGCTTGGCAATATCTAGGTCTATTGACCTAATAGTGTTTGTTGAAAAATAAAAAGCAATCAAAGGAACTCAGTAAAATATGTTGATTGAATTATTCAGAGGAGCAAATGGCATGATATGAAGGGAAAAAAAGCAGAGGCAGTGGAGCACGATTCCAAGAACTGGGAAGAGCATGGGAGGAAATGCCCATGGCAGGGCTCTAGAGTTGCAGTCGCAGGACTCCTTGTGCTGGGGATTGGTTACTGTGGAAGGAGGTAATTCCAACCAAGATGGCACTGACTCCTGAGGGGATGGGATAGGGTAGACCTGCGGCTTGGACTAATGCAGAAGGTAAATCAAAGCACAGACTGGCCCAAACTGAAACCTCAAGGGTCAGGGAACAGGGCAAGGACTCTAGACTGGAGGTCAGGAAATCCATGTAGGTATGTAAACTGCCTACTAATGTGTGTGGGGGGGAGGGGGGAAGGGCGGGGAAGGGAGGTGTAACGCAGGTCCAGCCACTTTCCCAGTCTCGGCCTGTTCTGCAATCAGGGATGAGCCAGGCCTCCTCCTCACAGTATTTTAGATTGTTCCCAGTACAGGTTATAAACTCTGCAGTGCCTCCCAAAGTACAATGTCAGAAACACACCTTTTGATGGCTGAAATTTATTTTCCCGCTACAATTTAAAAATATCTTGAGTATATACAGAAGGCGATACAGCTCTAGTTTTTTTGTCACTAGCCTTCTCCCCAAGCTAATCCAATTCAAACCCTAAATTCCTTCTGAAATGCGCTGTTATATGCCAGAGTCAGCTGCCTCCGGGCAACCGCATGTCCTGTCCCACCCTCAGCAGCCCTGCTCAGCTCCTGGAGACTCAGGCCTATGGCTTCTTTATGGAGTCAGTCCATCTCATACTTGGTCTGTTTCCTGCTGCCTTCTTCTCTTCCCAGCATTACGTTCTCTTCCAAAGCCCCCTGCCGTCTCATGACATGTTTGAAGTAGTCCTAGACAGACATGCACCTAAAAGGAGTAACCTTAGTGCTTCCCTTCCAGATTTAATTCCTAGCTCACCGACAACGAAACTATTAGTAAAGTACCTGAGTTTTCAAAATTTTCTCTTCTCAAAAGGACCAGAGTTCAAAGTTCACTGAGCTTCACACTTAAAATTGGTAAAAAACCCCAATCACCGGCCTCCTCCCCTTCAAAACAAAGTGTGAAGCGCTTTGCAAAACCTCGCTGTGTATCACCATTTCCTGAGCTTTTGAAAATTGTTGCCCAGGCCTCAATTTGCTGAGAATTCAAAATAGGATCCAGACATAAATGCAGGTTTTAAAAGCTGTTGGGAGTCCAAATATGCAATGAGGGATGGAGAGGCCCTGTGAGAGCCCAATTTATTGCTCCTTTCAAATCTTCCCATCTCCACCAGAACTACCCTATACCTTGTTTCTTCCAGCATTATTGGCAGAATAAACTATTTGCATTATTAATTTGAAGCATTTATTTCCAAGTTCAGGCTTCCTTCTGTGGCCCACTATTCTAAGCTACTGTTTCCCTGAAAAGATCTAACCAAACCATCAGATCTAATGTGTGTTTTGGAGCAAAAATGAATTTAAGACCCGGTCTTTTAATACCAGGTCTTACATTCATTTTTGCTCCAAAACAGACATTAGAGCTGATGGTCTAGCTAGGTCTTCTTTTTGGGGAAACATGGTAAATATGTAAGCCCCAAATCCCAGAACCCATCGTCCTTAGCAAGACAAGGGCGTTTGACTTGTGAAGATATTGTGATTTGAATTTGGTTAAGAATTGCTGGAATGCTCTAAACTGGCATTCTATTAATGAACTATGCAGGGCTCTGTCCATCTGCAATTTGAAGCCAAAACAGCCAATTAAGTTACCTTCTCAAGGCAGCTGCCCAGTGGCCAGTACTGGCAGTGGGCTGCCTCCCATCCATCACTCCAGTGCGTATCTAACACCCACTCAGCACTGCAGAGGCTGTCTCAAGTCTTGAATCCTAAACTCTTGTGGCATGAACGAGCCAGGGGGTTTGCTTAATCGAAACCAAAGCAAATCACGAACTTAAGGTTATTTTGAAGGATGCACTTCACAAGGGGCAGATGCATTTATCACCATAGCAACAACCTACTGGTTTAAAACTTAAGACCCAATCCAACTTCAGATGGCTCTGCCTTTTTCTCACTTCAGGAATACATCCCTCAAAATTCAGACAATTCTATCATATTCCTTTTAAAGCACTGCAGAAACGTATTGACTCAAAACTTGAATAATATTTTCTTTATTTACAAGTTAGAATTAACAAAGAAAGACAATCCAGGGGACCAAATGAGGAGATGACAGAAACCCCCAGGGGCCCCAAATGGAGAAGGAAAACAGAGTAGAAAAAAAAATGTCAACGTAAAAAATGAGCTCCCTCTTCCCTCCCCTTGGAGGCCGAGGGGACCATGGCCCCACACACCCCTCAGCCTTGCCTAGCTTAAAATAAATTAGAACCAACCTCAAAACTGGGCCTATACAAGTCAACAGGGCAGCTATGACCTCGGGTAACTCCCTATCGGAGCCTTTGCTCACTCACCCTGTAGTCCTGCCCTGCCCCATTTTGAATGGGGGCTCTATGCCCAAGAGGTCCCTCTCAATGGGGCTGGGAACTCAATGTTATTTTGTCCATTGTGTCCCTCCTTCAGTCATGTCCCTGCATCCCTCCCCCCTGCAGAGCCAGCTCTCCTACAGTGGGGGGAGGGAGTGAGATGAGGAAGTGGCACAGCAAGGGGAGGGGTGGGGCAGAGCCATCTAAGGGTCCGGTCCTGCGGAGCCTCCTGCCCCAACTGGCCTGGCCCCTCAGCCTGAGTCGGAATCACTGGTGTCTGAAGAGGAGGAAGAGGACGAAGAGGAGCTGGAGTCTGAGCTGGAGCTGGAAGCACTGAGGCGGGACACCGCTACTTGCTGTGCTGACGACGACTCTGTTTTCTCATTCGCTGCAGAATCAAATTGAAGGTTAAAAATGCCATTTGTCAAGCCAGTCAAAAGGGCAGAAGATAGTGAATTTGCAGTGGTGTCCAAGATACTCACCTTTCTTGGGGGGCTTTTTGGTGGAGTTGAGCTGCCCGCTAACATCCTGTAACCGCTTTTCTAGTTCCCGCTTTTTCTCCAAAGCCAGTTCCTCCTTTGTCTTTCCCACAGGTTTTTTAATGGCTAGGAAAAAAACAACAACACATCAGGACAGCGATTGCTGTAAATACCAAAAGTTTTATTGCACCCCAGTGTCACCAAGTTCCTTTCTTGAATACCAGGAGGGCAGTGATGCCCGCCCACCTGCCACCTCCTGGGAGCTGCAGACTGAGCGCATCAGTTCTGCACACCCCACTAGCCTTCTCTCAACTGTCCTGAGGCGTGAGGACTGCTGCAGCCACGGGGGCCTCATTCACACTTACTGTAGGGCTTCCGAGGTTTCTTTCGTAGGCAAGAGAGGACGTAGCGTTCGAGCTCTCTAAGCGTGGATGGCTTGAGAGTTTCAAAATCAATCTCAATCTCTTCTGGGTTCGAGTCACGTAAAGACGGCTCCCTGGCTTGGATTATGTGAACAACTCGACCCAGCTTCTCCCCAGGTAGTTTGTTGATGTCTAGGCTCAACTGCCGCTTCTCATCATAACTCATAGGCCTGCTTTCTTCTTCCTCCTCTGAATCATAGCCTGTAGGCAAGGTAGCTGGGGCCGTCTTGGTGGTCTTTTTGGGCAGTCTATGGGCAAAAGAAAACTCAATTATAGAAGCATCCTTAACCCCTCATCCTAACATGTTCCCACTGTTCAATCCAGTAATTTGGATTTCCTGCTTGGTGTGGAGCTTTCTTCCTAAATGCAAACGACTGAGCCAGAGATGGGCTTTTGGGCACTATTAGGGAAACAGATTCTTATATGCCAACCACATTTATTTTGGGCTTTAAGAACTAAATATAGGTATGCTGGCAGAAGTGCATCTTTTTGTTTTAAAGCACTACTAACCCACCCCACTATGAAAAACAAACAAAAAACGGATTGGTTTACAGAAGGGGGTGGGCAAACTATGGCCCTGGGCCACATCTGGCCTACTACTTGTTTTTGTAAATAAAGTTTTATTGAAACAGATTCACATTCACATCTTTATTGCCTATGGCTACTTTTGCACTGTCCTGTCAGAACAGAGCAGCTTTGAGACCCCACGGTCCGTGTCTGTCACCTGGCCACTTACAGGAAACATTTGCTAACTAACCCCTGGCTTAGAGAAAACTGCACAAGGAATGGTAGAAAGCATCCTTCCCCTGAAGAGATTACAGAAATAGCCAAGCTCGCCTCTGCCTCCTATCCTGTTAGAACTCACTTGGTGCCACTTCCTCCAGAAGGTCCAAAGCCAGTGGGGCCTAGTGTAGCAGCACTGCCACCCCCAGTGCCACTTGCTTTCTTGGACTTCTTGGGCTGAGAGAGGCGGGGTGCCCGAGGCCCCTTGTCATCTTCATCTACCCCAGTCCGGCCTCGGTGCTTCTCTGCTTTCCGTTTCTTCTTCTTTTCTTTTTTTTCTCTCTTCCGCTTGGGCTTAGATATTGGGCCTTGGGACAGGGCAGCCAGTTGTTCATGTACTGCCCGAAGCTAGAGAGGAAAAGGAATCAAGATGTGAAATGGGAAAAACACATCAACAGACAATCTAAAAAGAAAAAGACTAAGAAAAGAAGTCAGGGCAAAGACAGGGCACAAACGTCTTGCTCAGTAAACTGAGCAGTGACAAAATACCTGTTCCTGTAGTTCAGCTAAGCGATGAGCCCTTTCTTCCTCCGAGTCAGAGCTTTCACTCTCTTCTTCCTCTTCATCTTCTTCCTCTTCCTCCTCCTCCTCCTCAGAAGAGCTCTCACTGCTGCTTTCCTCACTCGAGGACTCGGAAGAAGACTTGGCCAGGCCAGCAGGCAAGGCAGTAGAGACTGGCAGAGGTCCTGGTTCCAGTGGTTCATCTGGCATCTTGGCATAACGGAACTCAAATACATCCTAAAAGAGGGGCAGACTCAAAACCATGCTGGGGGACAGTGCCCCTATTACATACACCCAGCCACCTGGTGCTTTAGCTCGTTTACAACTGTAAAGCCTAGGAGAGCCTCACACTGAGACTGTGCATGCAGCCAGGTGACAAAAATCTCTCCTCAGACCCATTTATTTTTCAGACTCCGACCCTGGCACTCACCTGTAGCTTTCGCGCCATGGCCACAACATCATGGTCCGGGGGGTTGTACTTATAGCAGTTGGAGAACATGAGCCGCACATCAGCAGCGAACTCCTGTGCATCCCGGTAATCCCGGTTCTCCATCTTCCGCTGCAGAAGGAGGCAGCATCAGAAGCTGCACAGGCAGGAGACTCACCTTTCCCTGCCAACCCCAGACACCGCAAGAGCGGCCCTCTTTTGAGAGCACAGTAGGGGTGACTTTAAGGATCTGTGCCCTGAGGTTCAAGTTTGAAGTCAAAGGTATTTGGGTGGGTTGAAGAAATATCTATGTTTGGGAAAAAAATCATTTCTAAGTGATAGGGAGGGTGGGTGGCCCTGACTATCGTCCCCCGCTTTTAACTCCCCAAACCCAACACTCCCAATAAGTAGGATTTAATTGTAGATGAGTCGTGTTGCTCTGAAGACAAAACCCTAGTTTCAAACTCCCAGAATTAGGGACTCTTAAGTACCTGACCATCTGCCCTGCCCCACTACTATTTGTAGAAGGATAATACCAACAATCAAAGATTGCTGTGTGCCCATGAGGAGAAATGACTGCTTTTATTGCTCCCTAGGCTCCAGTCACTGCCTACGCAGCCCAGCTGCCCCATGCAGTGGGTACCTTGACAGTGCTGAGGTCCATGGGGTGCTTAATGATGTCATGGTAGTCATGCAGGCCAAGGGCAGAAGCGTCCACGGGTTTATAGAAAGGCCAGGCATAGGCAGCATGCTTCTTAGACAGTAACTCCTTCAAAATGCCATTGCAATGTTTTAACTGTTCTGATAGCTTTCCTTTCTTGGAGCTCTGGTGCTGTTGCTGAGAGTCAGGCAAGTCTTTGCGTGGGGGCTTGATGGGGCGGCCACTCTCTCTGCGCATCGGAGGAAGCCGAGCTGCCTTAGGCTCAAGACCCCCAGGGGGGCTAGCGGGGGAACCAGGAGCCAGGATGGCTGTAGGTGTAGGGGTGGTAGTATCTGCTTTCCGCTTTACCCCTTTTTTCTGCAGAGAGAAACAAGATGGGAGCCTTTTATTCCAGGTTCACTTCATTCAAGCTTTCCTGCCCCACTGCCCCGAAGAATTCCACAGATCTATACCTTGGCAAGGGGCTGGGCTGGAGGAGCTGCAGAGACAGCAAGGAGCGGGGGGCCGGCGGAATGCAAGGACTTGAGAAGGGGAGAAGAGATGACCGACGGATGGGGAATGTTGAGGACAGTGGTAGGTATCTCAGGAGGTGGAGTATACAGGGCTGTGTGCGACACGGAAGAGACAGCAGGCACCTGATGGGCACTGGTGATACTGCCCTGGAGCGCTGGCAAAGAGAAAAAAATGATTAGTTTGATCATCTTCCCCATCTTTTGGTCTCCATTAGCAAAAGTCCCAGTCCCACTCTTCCTACCTGCCAATTTGGCCCCCTTTTTGTGGCTGTTCTTAGGGATGGTCACCACAAGCTCTTGTTCCTCTTGTGGCATCGATGCCACTTTCTGTAGGAATATCTTTTCCAGCGTTTGTGCCATCAAGACAATATCATCAGTGGGCTACAAGAAACAAAAAGGTTCAAATGCCAGTAAAAGATAGAACTGTTTTTTTTTCAGAGCAATTCCTAGCTCCAGGCACCATCACTCCCTTAGATAAATCCACCATCTAGGACTAAAAACTACCTCCACTGGGCCACTAATCCCCATTTTCTCTTCCAACACTGCCCCTCAGGCAGAATACAAGGACAACTGAAAACTAAGGGAACAGAACCTGTTCTACTCAGGTCTCTGGAAATTTCTGAGAAACAGGGCCATCCCCAAGTATGATATGTGTTCTACTTAAATATCCTTTAACACCGGGTTTCTGAAGCCCCGTCATTGTTCAGTGGCACCCTTTGGAGCTCAGACTTTCTAAATACTTACTACTCTGAGAACACCTTCTGTAGTAAAATTTCAACTTTGTGTAGACAAAACATCAGCAACAATAGGAGCACTCACTGGCTCTCCGCATCTACTAAAGAACACATACAGAAAAACTCACCTTGTTGTAGATGTAACAGTTGGTGAACATGGTATTAAAATCCTGCATACACTCTGAGGCAGCCCAATAATAGTTGTTTTCAAGTCTCCTCTTAATAGTACCCATGTCCATAGGTTGCTTTATGATTTTATGATAATCCTAAAAAAAGAAATACCAGGTCAGAGCCACTGAAAAATGCCTGTTCTCCCAGGCAAACTACTAACCCCAACACACATTCACACACACATACACACACCCCTCTGTGTCAAAGGAGTAAGCAGTCCCCTAAAACTGCGGCCCCAATTAAACTCCGGGACAGAAAACAATGGAATAGAATTCTTAACACCCAGCAGGAGGCCCCTACTGCCTTTCTCTAACCACCCACCTCCCAGCCAGCTCTGGAAAGTTTCCCATCCTGTGACATTACCTCTGGGGCTGGCTATCCATTGGCTGCATGAGGGAGAGGAAGAAGCTAAGAATTTTGGCCACCGTGGTCCTCTCCCAACCCGGGGTGGGAATCTGTAAAATGGAGCCAGGGCACAAAAGTTAAGGAAGGACACATGGAAGGCACAATGAGAGATGCCAAGGCAGCAAACGGTTGGATTAATCACAAAGGACCAAGAAGGCAGAAATACGGTGGTTATCTACCCTACAAAGGAGAGGGAATCCCTAGGGGCCGCAGCAGCTACACTATACACAACCCACCTCCACTCACACACATTCGCGTTCGTTGCCACACCCCCAACTCCAACCTCTCTACTCACCGGCAGACCCAGTTTGACGGCATCCACAGGCTGCCGGAAAGGCCATGCAAACTGATGTTTCCACAGAGCCTTCATCACCACCTTGTGCAGGTACTGCAGCTGGTTGGTAACCCGTCCTGGCTTTTTGGGGTTGGACACCTCTGGAGGTGGTGGGTTGGCAGGGGTCAGTTGTAAAGCTGGCACTGAAGCCATTGTAGGGCTTTCAAATCCTTCATACAACAAGGAGGGCTTTCGAATCCTTTTCCCTGGTGCTGCAGCCTCTGGGCCCAGCCCCAGTAACCCTGCATTCCCCTCCCCAGGGAGCCTGTGAAAACGGGAAACAAAATTAGATGTAGTAAGCTCATAAACATTAGGGAGAGTGCAATTCATACTATACACCCAATAAATCCAGGCTAGGGAACTAGTGACAGGTGGACAAGTTTATGGACGTGGATATTAACTACAAACAGTATTCAAACACCCAGAACTTTTATTATAGTCTCCCCTCCCATTACTTTTATTTTTAAAACTAGATCTCCCACCTTCCAGAGTCTGATGAACTCTATTATTTTTTTATTCAGGGGAAAAAAAGCGCCAAGATGGTTTCTTATAGCACACAGCATCTGAGAACCACAGGCTCATGGGGATGGGACTTAACTAAAATGGGTGGAGCAGAGAAACTGAAGCCTGCGCTCACTAGGGGCTTGGTGGTTGCCAAGGTGGATGAGCCTGAGACTAGCAGGTGAAAAAAGGGAACAAAATGGAGAATTTTGTAGAATGCCAATGAGCTGCCTAAGACTCCCTCTGAGCAGAAGAGATCAGCACCCTCCACAAGCTCTGCATAGTTAACTTCAAAGCAAAAAAAAAAAAAAAAAAAACAAAAAAAAAACACACACACACAAAAAATCTAACGGAAAACCACACCAACTCAAAAAAAAAAAAAAAAAAAAAAAAAATCAGACAAGAAGCATGTCAGACTTCACAGCCTGGAATAACTCCACTGCCAGTCCCCAAAAACGATCTGCAAATTCAGTCTCCTTTCCAAAGGATTCAAAAAAATAGAGGTGCCCAGTCAAGGTCAGCAAGTTCCTTGACAGACCACCCCCCAATCCTGCCAAAAAACATGATTCCAACAACAGTTCCCACTGTAGCATCAACTCTGGAGATCAAAAGCCAAGAGCAGTTCGAGTTTACATTCTCTCTGGCGCTCCTCAGGACCAGGTGTTTTCCCCAGGACCTAAGACTAAAGACACTACCCTGAGATCTCATTGTTTACATGCCAAGAGCTGAACGAACGAATTCTTAGCTCCACCTTCCCGCCTTAAAAAAACCTCTCAATCCTGTCAAATCACCCTCTCCCCCCCCCCCAAACACAAAACCGATCCAGTCACTGAAAGACAAGCTGTTTAACGACCTACCCTAGACAGTAGGAACTCACAGGCTGAAACAGTAATCCCTCTACCCTACGCTGGGAATTCCCGTTGCCAGTCCCTGAAGCTCTATCACCATGGCAACCCTATAAGGCACAAAATACGACCACGAACCCGCAAAAAGACTATGACAAACCGTCTCTAAACACTAGACCCATAGGATCCGCTGCCCAATCAATGTCGTCCTTCTCCATTACGTTCCGCCACCGACCTAGCTCTGCCCGGCTCGGTTACGACTGGACCACCACGGGAAAAGTAACACAGACACTGACAACCTGTACTCCCTCTATACGCAGTGTCTGGGATGCTACCAAGATTCCAAAACCGCCGCTCAATCCCTGCCGCGAGCCCCGAGACCCAACAGTCGCGCCACCGATCAGCAACGCGCCCGAGTCGTTCCGTATTCCCTCCGAACCCAACGTCCTACATCCCGGTGCCACTATCCCCCAACGCCCCTTTCCCACTCCCGGCGACGTACTTGTTATGGGGAGTCACGTTTTGCAGCATCTTGACCGTGGGGAACCGGCGCTGCCCTCAACCGCGGAAAGTCCGGGTGGCCTCGGTTCCCCTTACCGCCCGGTCCAGCATAACCCGGGAACTGGGGGGGCGCGCTGCCCTTGCCCTCCAGGCGACAACCCCCCCACCGGGCTGGCACGAATGCAGTCTCCTCCGCTGCTTCTCGGAAAGCTCCCGGCAGCTTGGCGCGCTCTGCAGGAGGCGGACAGCGAGAAAATGGCGGCGGCCTCAGCAGAGGAGGGCGAGCAAGGGGGGAACGGACTCTTCAAACCCTAGGAAGGCCCCCAATCCCAGACACCGTCGTCAATACTGCCTGCTGTTGGTCTGCAAGGCTTCCCTCTTCCTGCTGGGACCGTCCGGAGTGGACGAGGTCCCGTTTCGATCTCGATGGAGGCGGATGAACACGAAAAGTGCTTTAGGGAGCCGCCGCCTCCATCTTTGAAATCCTCTTGAGGGCGGAGTAGAGGGGGTGGACAGATTCCGAGGATTGGGCGGGGCCCGAAAAAGGGGAGCTTCGGGGGCTTCTACGGGGTCTGTACTGTCCGCCGGGACCGGTCATAGGCCGAGACGAAGGCCATTTCCAAGCGGATGGACGTGGATTGTAATGGCGGGCCCCGACGACCCGAAGGCTGTATCGGTAGGCAGAATCCTCCAGCCCGTTCTAGAGGCTGCTCCACTCCAGCGCGAAATGGCGCCGCCGAGCCCCGCGCCAGCCCTTTATATATAGGCAGGGGGGAGGAGCTTCGCCGCTCATGCGCGCCACCGTGCTCGAGATTCCCCCCACCCTCTCCGCGCGCGCACGCTCGCTCACGCGCGTCAAGATGCCGAGTCGAAGGGGGAGGTACGCCTCTCCGCGGGAGCGTTTTCTATTGGTCAGCCGAATGGATGACGTCACAAACTTCATTTCCAAGGCGTCAGTCACCAGGCAGAAGAATGCCGCATAGACCCATTGGGAAGCGGCAACCCGCCATAGCTCCAAGCCAATTGGCTGCGCTGTGGTTCCGTGACTCCAGGGAAAGGAGGTTGGCAGGGGCGCAGCACCCTCTCCCCAACTCCCCTTCCAACAAAGTCTTCCCAAGAGTCCAGGCCGGGTGCGACTGGCGACTGCCAAGCTCGGGCAGGTCGTACCATTCGTTGCTCCTCCATTGGCCAAACCGGCAGGACTGGAGGGGCCTGTGTGGGCGTAGCCAACCTCGGCCCGCCAGGGTGTGGCCGCAGGACGCCTGGAGGGTGGTGGTTCTCGGCAGTGAGGCCGCTGCAGTGAAGAATCTGAAACGAGGAAGAAGACGCCATCTTAAAAGCCGCGGCCTGGTTCTCTGGATAAACAGTTAAGGGCTCCCAAATGTAGCGAAAACGGGATCTAACATCTCTATGTTCCGCAATAAAAGATACAGGCTTGTCAGAGTCTTAAAATCGTCCCCGCCCTTCCCCAGGTCAAACAACCAAAAGACAAAACGGTCCTCTGAATCTATCTTTGAACTCCCCAAAACTACCAGCAAAACAGCCAAACCTAAACGACATTCCAAAAACTTGCACCCCAAGGACCTCTCCAATTTTTCCCCACTCATACCTTCAATTAATACAAATATCTGCCTGCTCAACGAAAGCTCGGCATCCCTTTAAAATGGGAGCAAAATCTCCAACACACCTGTGTCTGAAACCCACCTTCTCCCCAAACTTCATTCCGGTGTCTGGCTCAGAGCGGAAAAAACCAGTACTGCGAGGGGCGAATCAGGGTGAACCCCCCCCACCACCACCACCAAGAGAGCTCAGACTTTTCCTCACGCTCCCCGCCTCCTCCTCCCAGAGGGCATGCCCACAACCCCCTCTTAGGGTCCCTTCCACCGTGGGGGCGGAAAGGGCCCCCCCACCCCCCACCAGGGTCCGGAGTCCTCCCCACGGAGCAGCTGGTCCATCGGTCAGCGCCAGGGAGGAGGGCGAGCGGAGGAGGCGGCGGCTGCGGCTCACTAGCCCTCCCCCTCCTTCTCTCCCCTTCTCCCCTCCCCCCGGGCCGTCCGCCTCCGAGGAGGGGCAGGAGCCATTTTGGGAGCTCAGTTTCGCCCCCTCCCCTCCAACCCACTTATCTAAGTCTTCCCCACAATCTGATCTGAATAGGGTTAAACTACGAATGAAGAACCAGAGTACAAGGTCTGGATCTCTAAAGCCACCTCTGGGGCTTCCCTCCCACCCCAAATGGCAGAAATAATATCCCCCATCCGGGTTTCAGCGGGAGGTCCCCCCCCATTTCCTTTTTTCTGGACACCAAGGAAGATATACTATGCCTATCAAAAAAAAAAAAAGCAAGTCAACGAATATAAGAACGCCCTCCCTCTGGAAGCGCTCGCGAGGGCCTAGAAGATCCTTGAGCTCCAACCACATCACCCTCCTTCAATAGCTCTTTAGCCCTAACCTCGGTTACTGCGTCTAAAATGGCCGTCACTCTCCAGTCTCCACGACCTCCCTAGTCGCGCAAACCCTGCAGGAGAGAAGTGCGCCTGGAAAAGTAGATTCGTACCCCACCCCTTCCGCAAGATTATCAGGCTGCGGCCCGAAAAGTACATGCGGGTCCGCCGGGTAGCCGCGCGGAGGGCAATGACACAGCAACTTTGCAAGGGCCTTCTCCCCTCCCCCATTGCATTCCCCAGTAGCTCAGCCTCCCAAATCTGTTTTTCTCCACCCGGGGCCTTGAAAGTCTGCAGAGGCCGGCCAGGAAAGAAAAATTTAGGAGGGCGAGAAAATAGTGGGCCTTAGAAAGCGAAAGGGCAGCCAGGCATTACTCTGGCTTATTTCCCCGCATTCCGGAAAGTCACTGCTCCCCTCTCCCTCCCAGTCCTCCCTTCCCCCACATGAGTCACAGAGGAGGCTACTGCTACTCAGTAATTTGGAAAAGTAACTCTTCCCTCCTTTCCGTTCCCTCCCCCGCAGTACACAAGGAGAGAACTGTTCAGGAATGGGGGAGGGGATGGAGGCAAAAAACGCCACCCTGGAGAAACCCGAAACCTTGTGATTTGCGAAATGATTCCAGATCCTAAGCCTCACTCCCTCAAGTCTCAGACCACGCTTTTTACCGCCCTCCCAGCACCGACTTTGGGCCTAGTTTCTGCTCTTAAACTTACCCCTAAGCTTTCAGCCTGTAAGCCCTCCTCAGCCAGGGGTAGGCATATGCTCAGCTAAGACCCCAACGGGGCAACAAAGTTTTGTGCACAAGGTTCCATAGGCCGTGTCCACGTGAATGCACCCAAATTCGATAAGCGACTCCAAGAGTAATCTCCAGCATGCCATGTGATAACCGAGCTTCCTAACGCTGACACAAAGGAAACACAGAAATGCTCTTGCCAGAGTCCGGGGAGACAGGGAGTGGGCGCCTGGGAACAATCTCAGTTCACACCCCGGATTGTCCACTCAACCCTAAACCATCACATCCCAAAAAGTAGGAACTAGTCACCATTCCCACACCTCAGCCCACTAAGTCACCCTTCCCTCCGACCGCCGAAAGGAAACCTCACCTGGCTCCGAGTTCCTGTACCCCCCAAGGGACGAATAGAATGGGGGGGTACACACCGCCCCCGCCCCTTTGCCCTCCACTTGGTTTGGAGGTTTGAGGTTGGCCATTCCCCTCCCCCATCAGCAGTGCCCTAGCCCGCTCGCCCCCCTTCACGCTCCCATTGGCTGTGAACTATTAGAAGGACAAACCCACCCTCAGGATTCTACTCTGAACCCCAAAAATTTCCCTCCCGGGCTCCCCCCCCATTGGATGACTGGCAACATCCCCGTCCAAGGTCCCCTTCTTACCTGGATGGTGGAACCTTCCAGGGGGATCCAATGTTCCCCACGGCTTGGTGCGGGGGGAGGATGTAATCCGGGGTGTCACCCCCCCGGAAACTGAAACTGTGTTGGGGGAGGGGGCGTAGCCCCCAGCCCCTCCCTTCTCGACAGAGCTGGGGGGGTGGGGAGATCATCGGGGCCGCGCGGCCACGTCAGCAACACTCAGATTGGCTGACCCGGGTCACGTGCCAGCCCCCTCCCCCCCACGGGGCCAGTCTTCCGAAGGTTCCTGGGGGTCGCGCAAGGGGCCAAGGGAACTGCCTGGCCCAGGCCTATTTCCAGAGACCCGGAGCAATCTAATTCAGCTGCTTCTCCATATCCCGGCTCCCTATCCCGCTGTCAACGACCCTGTCCCCCCCCCAACTCGCCTCTCCGTATGGGTTCAGCATGGCTGCCGCAGCCCGGGAACGTGCACTGCGCAGGCGCAACGTGCGACCGGATTGGGGGAGGGGAAAGGAGGCCGCGGGCAGAACCGCAGTGCGCAGGCGTCCAGGCGGGCACCTCAGCTCCCGCGGCGGGTCCGGGAGCGCGCGCTGTGGGTGGGGCGGAAGCGGGCGCGGAGCGGCGACCTGTTGTGATGGCCTTTTCCCTGCGGTCTGCGGTCTCGCGGGGCGTCCCGCGGCTGCTGCACTGTATTCATTTTCCGCAGGTGTAAGGTGCAGCGTTGCACGTTCTGGCTGGGGTCCAGCGGAAATGTGCACTACCGAACTGTTGTCAGTGAAGTAGAAGGGGGTCTGGACCAGGAGACGTGAGGGTTTGCAGGCTGAGACCCTTCCCCGGAGTACTGTTGTTCGACCACGGGAGAGGGGGTTCGTTACCCTCGTGGTGCCTGCCGCGCGCCGGGAGATGAGGTGCGGACACAAAATGTGGGCGTTGTTTCGCAGCTTTGTCTTAAGCAGTTTTACAACCTCTCAATTACCTTGCACTTACTACCCAAACTTTAGTGCTTCATTGAGACCTGCTAGTTCCTGGACTCCTGCTTTCTACAAAATGTACCGGCCTTCTGATCACGGTTTACTTATTTAACCAACTCGGGCTGGACCATTTAAATTAAAATTCTAATCGTTTTTCCTAAGGCTTTGCCCTCTCGATCTTGAATCAGTCCCATAAAGATCTAACTTAGGGATGTTACGGAGATGAAGTTGCCACCTGAAGCAGACCTTTTACTTGTTGGTAGCCAGTAATATCCCTTGACCCTCAGAGCATGAATTTTCAGTCTGTGGTCCACAAACCCCCCACTGCCGCCACTCCCCGCTATCAGAACAGAACAGAAAGGCCAACTTGCCGCACTCTGCTTTCTCTCTCATAAACTGGGCCATGTCTGTATCCCTTTACCGTTGTACCAGAAGTCCTCTCTTCCGTTTAAGGAAATCCGTTTTCTTTTGACCTGTTCAGCCTTATCTATTACTCTGAAGCTATCCTCCGTTTTCTACCAGCTGGTATTTTTAACTCCTTTCTACGAGTTTCCTGGTCCAGAAAGAAAAAAAAGGAAAGAAAGAAAACCTTATTAATATTGTATTCCCTTATAGACACATTTACCTCTCAGCCCCTCTGTGCAGTCAAGACCTGAAATTATGAAATTTTCCTCTCTGCCCCATCTCCACTCCTCAGTCCATTTCTTGCACTACTGAAACTGTTCTGGCCAATGTCACCAGGGGCCTCCTAATTGGCAAAAGCAGGAAACGCTTTTCAGTTCTCACTTTATTTGACCTCTGTGAGGCATTTGACACTTGATCACGCTTCCTTCTTGAAATTCTCTACACCCTTGATTTCTGTGACCAGTCTCACTTGTTTCTCTTCCTACTTGTCCAGCTGTTCCTCTCCGGTCCCTTTCATGCTCTCTCCTTTAGTTCCTAAGCGTTGATGTTTGCCAGGATTTTGTCTCACTTTGCTTCTAGTTCTGTTCATCTTCTCTAAGTAATCTCACTCAATGACTCAAAGCCTCTCAAATCTGTATCTTTAGTTCAGAAAACTCTCCTGAGCTAAACTTGCTAGCAAATATTACCACTTGGATAACCCTCAGACGTTTCAACCTGTTCAAAATTGATGCACTCTGGGGAGCATTTGAGATCTGGCTACCCAGCATATGTTGTCAGTTTGGTTTAAACAGACTCATATAAAAAAATTGATATGATGTGTATGCACACTAGACTTGCTGCTATATTGTCCTGGCTAATGGCAGCTATTCAGTGACAAAGCCTGGAATCTGGGAGCCCATTCTTGATTTCTTTTCTCACAATTTTATATCCACTAGACTTAGTTTGCCTCTAAAATATCCATTGAATCACACTCTGTCTTTGTGCTGTCTGTCACCTGAGCTACATCAACAGCTTCTTCCAAACGGATATTCCCTATCACTAAAGCTGCGCTGTCCAATACAGTAGCCACTAGCCACATGTGGCTATTCAAATTAACATTAAATGCAATTTTAAGTTTAGTTCCTCAGTTGCATTAGCCACATTTCAAGTTCTTGTTAGCCACATGTGGCTAATGGCTGTCATATTGGACGGCACAAATTACAGAACATTCCATCATTGCAGAAAGTTCTGTTGAACAGTGCTACTCTAGATTTTCCTCTCTGCCTCTGCCACAATACTGTCAGGAGTGAGCTTTCCAAATACAACTCTGGCTGTGTGCTGCTGTTTAAGCCCTGTGTGAATTCCTCCTTGTTTGTGTGATAAAGTCCAAATTCCTGTGCTTGACAGAAAAGTCTGCCCACCCCTCCAACCTGTGTAGCCCCTTCTTGTGTCCTGTAATCCAGCCATAATGAACTGTTCCTATTGCATTGTGCCTCTGTATTTTACACATACTGCAGTCTAACACGGAGTAGACTTTTCCCCAGTCCATCTAAGCTCCCAAAGCATCATCTGAAAAGCCTACTCTTGCTTCCCAAATTGAGCTGACTGCTCACTCTTTGGTGTCCCTCTTATGATTATACATTTCACAGTCAATGGCATTTATGTGATTACATGTGTCTCTCCCTTATTAGACTTTGATCTTGAGAACAGGGCAACGTTGTAGTCTTTTTTTTTTTCTTTTTTTTTTTAAATGTATCCCAGCTCCTGCCCAATAGGAGGTGCTCACAAAGCGAGCAAACGTTGAAGGAAATTGATGCTTAAGTAAGTATGTGACTTAGGTAAGATGGTAATGTGTACATTTACAGGGCACCATGCATAGTATTGGGGACATAACCATAACAAGACAATCATTGCTGTCAAGTCCATATCTGAAACATGGGAGTGGTGTGAGAAAAGACAAGCAGAACAGCACAGGTCATGTTTACAAAGAGCAGTGCCGTCAGTCTGGCCAGAATAGAATATAAGCTACAAGAAGTAGAGCGAGAGGAGAGGAGACTGGAAGGTGGATTTATTTGGGGCAATGTTGTGAAGGATTTCTAGTACTGTTAAGTTTGGGCTCAGTGGGGAGCTACTGAGCGTGTTTGAACAATGATTTGAACAGGATTATGTCATTTGATAGGAACTCCATCTTCATATCCCTAATGGCTACCACTGTACCTGTTCATAAACACCAAATAAAAATGTTAGGTTGGAAAGAGATGAGGCTGGTGATAGCTGACATTTATTGAGTACTTAAAATGTGTCAGGCCCTGTTATAAATACCTTACATGTATTAACTCTCTTAATCATAAGCCTACAAAGTAGATACTGTTATCACCCCCGTTTTTCAAATGAAGCAACTGAGCAAGAGATGTTAAATAATTTGCCCATGGGCATGCTTTTAGTAAGTGACCAAAGCTGGAATTTGAGCCCAGGCAGTCTGCCTCTGGATGGTATGTCATTCTGGTTGCTAAGCACACCAGGTAGTTTAAGATCTGGAATTGAAGATGGAGCAAAAAAGATTAGGAGGTAGATTTGGGAGTCATCTTTGAGGCAGTGTTTGAATCATTTATGCAGGTAGGCGATATTTATAAAGGAGGAAGTATAAAACAATTTAGTTGTGGGTCATGGATTGAGCTTTGGGTTAGATCCCCATACAGAGAGCAAGAATGGGAAGTGGAACCAACAGAAGAGCATCGAACGAGAAGGAAAAGCAGAACAACGTAACATGAGTAAGCCAGCACCAGAGAAAGCTCCAGTGACACGGTAGTTAAATGAATGGCAGTTTGGTGGTGCCTGTGGACCTTGTCCAACATATTTGTAAATGCATAACCAAAATATACAATTATCAAAATATTTAAAGAAATGTATGATCGTCTACTAATATGCGTTTCACTATTAATACAATATGAGGTGTGATAAAAAAAAAAAGTTACGGTGAATGCTGCTGCTGAATACCATCCAACGGAAAGGCAGGGATCTTCAATATGGGAAGCAGCACATCAAACCTTCGTAACAGTGTGTGACAGGTTTCAACTTGTTCTGTGCAGTTGGGTGTGAGCTACAGTTTAGAGAAGGTGTGTTTTCAAGTGTGCCATAAGTCATGGGTCACAAGCAACATGAAATGGGCAAATGGTTTCATTCTCTATCATGACAACGCTCCATGTCACACATCGCTTCTGGTACAGCAATTTCTGTCAAATAAAAATATTACAGTGTGTCCTCATCCACCTTATTCACTCAATCTAACATCGAGCAACTTCTGGCTCTTCCCCAAAGTCAAAATGACCATGAAAGGTAAATGTTTTGAATCTATTCAGGACACTGAGGCAGCCAGGACAGCGTTTATATAGTGCGAGAATAAGACACAAAAGAGGACTTCCAGAACTGCTTCAGAAAGTGGCAAGAACGATGGGATAAGTGTGTTGGAAGCAGGCAGGGGTGGGGGTGGAGAGTATTTTGAGAGGGATTAATGGCAATGTGTATTTTACTGTAATAATTTTTATTTAAACATTCACCATATGTTTCGATCACACCTCGTACTTGTGATTCTTAACTAACACATTAAATGCAATGATTTATTGGCAGGTCGAACAACTCCCATAATTGTAAAGTAGAGATAATTTGAGATGTCTGTATATGTGATATAAAAATATGAATTGATGATGATTTCCAATGATGATAATATTAAGGTACTGCTAGTACTACAAAGATTTATTTTCTAACATTCATAAAACTAAATTTCAGTTAGTCAGATGTTATTGAAAATAAGGTCACTTTTTTTTTATTCCATCCAAGTTCATAGATCCTTGAATTTTATGGCATGTGAACTGCAGGTGAAGAATCCCTGTTCTGATGGATGAGGAAGTGAGGTCCCACAGGTAGGTGTGAGAATGAGGAAAGGGGAAACACTCACTGGTTGGTGTGGGGGGTTCGCTGTTCATATCGAAGAGCAGTTTCTGTTATCGGGGATGGAACTCAACAGTATGGGTGACCCAGCCCAAGTAATTCAGACTGAATATAGTGGAAAGGAGGGGGCTATTTAAGTTTTGTGATTGAAGAAGTGAGAGCTTCCTTTGTAGGAAGATTTATTTGGCAACAGTGAGCGCCATGGATTGACTTTGGCGAGACTGGAGGCTGGTCAGCTAGAAGCTTAGCACACATTCACACATAAGATGAGAAGAAATAAAATAGTTGCAGCATCAGAACTAATTGCACTTAGAAGAGAACCCCAGACTCTTTGTGGTCCACAAGGTCCCACATGGTTTTGCTTCTGCCTGCCTCTGGCTGCATCTGCTGTCCTCTCCTACTCACTAATTATGCTCCAGCCACACTGGTCTCCCTCACTTCCTTGAAGGAGCCGCCCCTTTCCTGCCTCAGGGTCTTACACATGCTATTCCCTCTTCTTCTCACTCTGCTTCGCTAACTTCTACTCTTCAGATCCCATCCCAATATCAGTAGGTTCCCAACTCCAGTTAGTCTCTCTTAGGAAATCTTAGTTCTTTCCTTCATGGTATCTTCTACAATTTGCTTTTATAGATTTGTATGTTGACTTGTTTAATGTTTCTTTATTTTCATTAGATTATAAGTTTGATGATGATAGGTGTCTAGTGCCCAGCGTACAGCCAGGTACATAGAGGGTCGTCAATAATATCCACCAGGTAAATGAATGAATCTCTTTGAACCAGTTTTCTTGTTTATATAGTGGGAGAATAAATTCCAAGCTTGTAGAGCAGTTGAGAGGATTGCTACATCCTAGTAATGTAGCTAAAAGGGAAGGATGAGTATGGATATGTAGAGACACACTGAGCTGGGAATGAGGGTAAATGTGGGAGCTGGGTGGCTGGCGTTGCTCTCTGAAGTGGGAGGTGGCCGGGAGTAGGAAGAAAGTGGTAGTAGGGAGGGGCCTAGAATGCAATGGGAAGAGTGGTGGGGTGCACAGGGCAGGCAGTGGGGGTGAAGGTGTTTGTAGAGCAGCCCACAGACGTGCTTGGTAAGATTTACTGTTGAAAGCTGTTAGACGGATGATCTATTATTCATCTAAAGCGTGAAGACTTCCTAGCTCTGCCTCAACACCTTCACTAACTAGCAGTCCATTTATTTGTCCAGTGAGCAGTCACTTGCTGGTAGGCCTTCTTGGTGGATGCTGAGAATGTAAAAAAGAACAGGACGTGATCCCTTAAGGACCCCGCAGTGGGGGTGGGATGACTGTGAAGCAGACATAAATAGCAGAGAATGATAAAAGTGGGGGTAATGGCAGGCACAGGGTGCTGTGGAAGCGTGCTGAAGGGCTCCGTGCTAATCTCTGCTCAGTTCCCAGAAGCCTTCCTGCGGGAGGTGAGATTTCAACTATTTTGCTTCGTCTCCAAGCAAAATAGAAGTAGGGTAAGTAGCATCCAGATGGTTGAGGGTCATACCAAGGAAAGCAGAGTACAGAGAACCATTGCAGGGTTTCATACAAAGTACCTATGATGTGACCAAATATGCATGATATGTAGTTGTCCGGGACGCCGTTAAGTTGAAGAGAGCTGCACTGAGGTGGTTTTTGGTTCGTGCTGATTCTCCCTTCTCTGGAAATAGCTCTAATGCATGGAGGTGATATTGTGCCTGGCCACAGCTAATTGATCTGGAGCTACACACCTAATAATACCAGCTGAGCCAGTCAGCTTGTCTCTCCCAGCAGTGTGCAACTTGAAAGATGGAGGCTGGAGGCCTTTGAAGGTGAAGCATATTAATGGCAACTCAACCCCTGCTGCTGGGGCCCCTGTGGCTCCCCTTCCTGAGGTAGCTTATTCCACTCTTTTGATTTCGTGAGCTAGCTCAGTATCCTCTTAATAAGTTGCCATTTTAAAAGTTTAGTTAGCCAGAATTGGTTTCTATCGCTTCCAAGTAAAATAGCCTTATTACATATAATAACCTATTGCATAATAATTATTATGTAAATGTGTTTGGTGTTGAAATAAATTTAAAAATAAAAAAATACATGTAAAGGAAATTGCTTGAAGGACAGCCAGTTGGCTCAGTTGGTTAGAACGCAGTGCTCACAACACCAAGGTCACCGGTTCGATTCCCACATGGGCCAGTGAGCTGTGCCCTCCATAACAAGATTGAAAATGATTTGACTTGGAGCTGAGCTGCGCCTTCCACAACTAGATTGAAAACAACAACTTGACTTGGAGCTGATGGGTTCTGGAAAAACACACTGTTCCCCAATATTCCCTAATTTAAAAAAATATTGCTTGAGGGAGACTTTTGTGGAGAATTCAGTTGGAGAACTGCTGTTGCGCAACATCCCAGTGGAGCTGCCTGAAGGCAGTTGTGTGCAGGGTGGTGTGAAGCTCAGAGCAAGAGCTGCGCGGAAGGGGTAAGCTTGGATGACGTCAGCAATTGGAAGGCATTGGGAGGAAATGCTATCCAGGACATGCACAGTGTAAGGAGAGAAAAGGTTGAGGACAGAACTCCAGGGAACACCAACACTTAACGGGTAGCTGAAAGGAAGGAGTCCACAGAGGAGACTGAGAAGAGGGCGCCAGAGAAATAGGAGGAACAACTAGGAGAGAGTGCTGTCAGGGATGCCAAAAACATAGGCCGTTTTAGGAAGGAAGGCATGGCCAACAGTGCCAAATGTTGCAGAGACTGCAAAGAGTCGAATTGATTGAGCAACACAAAAATGCTAGTGAACAATTTCCATGCTGAGGGTTAAGGATTAAATGGCAAGTATAAAAGTAGAGAGATGGTTGCCCACTACTTTTTCAGAAAATTTGGCTCTGCCAGGACAAAAACAGGGTAGTGCTAGTAAGGGATGGGAGAGCTGAGTTTTAGAAAGTCATGGCCTACAGGGTTTACAGTGTTTCACCATTATTTTCAGAGGCATTCATCCGTATCTAAAGACCAACGTAGACAGTTACCGGGATGCTGAACTGGCTGCCGTGCTCCTCTCTTGCCCATGATTATCAGTTCCCCAAACAGATTAGAGACTATTTTTAAGTTAATCTAGTATGGAGGTTGTTGGAGGGTCCTGACAGGAAGCAGGATTACATAGAGGGAAGGGTAGATATAAGTGTTTGAACTTGTTATCATTTATACCAAGCGAGAAAGAGTTAACCACACCTCTCTCCTGTCCTGGTGACGGTAGTTTTATTTCTCCTCATGTTGGTCTTGTCCACCCTCTTGCTCTGTGGAGAATTTGGACCCTTTTGCCTCGTCGCAGCCGAGGTAGTTGCAGTAACTGCTAAACCTGTTCCTAACTGTCCCACCCAGTCCCTTTCCTCCTGTTTTTTTCACTCAGACTTCTTCCAAACAATCTGTTGTAACTGGGGCACAATGTATTCATTATCCAGTGGTCATCCCCAAGGGCAAATGGGGCTGTTCTTTGGAGGGTGTTTTTATTTTGGGTCTCCCATCCCAATTCTGACCACACGCATAGAACAATGTTTGGCAAACTGTGGTTTGTGAGCAAAACCCTGCCCGTCGTCTGTTTTTATATGGCCCGAGGACTGAGAACAGTTTTTACGTTTTTAAATGGTTAAAAAAAGCAAAAGAATTATATTTCATGACTCATGAATATTACATGAAATTTAAATTTCATTGTCCACACGTAGGAAGAAGGTTAAGAACAAAACTCCAGGGAACACCAATATTTAAAAAAGTAGCTGAAAGAGGGCCGGCCAGGTGGCTCCGGCGGTTGGAGCTCCATGCTCCTAACTCCGAAGGCTGCTGGTTTGATTCCCACATGGGCCAGTGAGCTCTCAACCACAAAGTTGCCAGTTGCCAGTTCAATTCCTCGAGTCCCGCAAGGGATGGGGGGCTGCGCCCCCTGCAACTAACAATGGCAACTAGACCTGGAGCTGAACAGCACCCTCCACAACTAAGATTGAAAGGACAACTTGACTTGGAAAAAGTCCTGGAAGTACACACTGTTCCCCAATAAAGTCCTGTTCCCCTTCCCTAACTAAAAAAATAAATAAACAAACAAACAAACAAATAAATAAGTAGCTGAAGGAAAGTAGCACAGGAAGGAGACTGAGAAGGAGATGCCCAAGAACTGGACAGAAAAACTAGAAGGAGGTTGGGAGCACAGCCACGCTCTTTCATTTACATGTTGCCTATGGCTGTTTCCTAGCCAGGCTGAGTACTCAGGACAGAAAGGGTGGCCCACAAAGCCTAGAATATTTACTATCTGGTCCTTAATGGCAAAAGTTTGCTGACACCCTGGATAGCTGTGTGTCATCTATCTCCCCCTTCAGTCCTGGGGATGTCACACACTTGTACACTTTCCTAGGAGCCTGAATCTTCCCACCGCAGGAACTGCTGACTGGGTTTGTCCATAAAGGGAGGGACATTGGGAACATGTTCTGTTTTTTGGAGTGTAACACAAGGATTTCCAAACCTTACGCCAACCCTGGTGCTCTCTCTGCCCTTTCCCCCTCCCCAAACACACATTAGTTTTAGAACATCCAGGAGGTTATGACGTTGTTTTTGTTTGGGGCTGTTATTGCACTATATGTTTTTCAAAAGGGAGTATGGATTTTGAAAGTCTCAGAAACATGGGTGGACCATATTCACATAGATTAATTTCTAAGATTACTTAATTGCCACATTAGTTCTTTCTCACTGCATCTTCCCCCAACCCTTCTGTCTTTCTCTTTCTCTTTTCTATCAAACTTGCAGCATATCCACTGACAGTTTCTTCCTCACCTCCCACTTACTGCTCAGCCCACCTCAATCTGGAGTCGACTCCCACTACAACACTGAAACGGCTCTCAGCAACTTTGTCAGCCATCTCCTAAGCACCAAGTGTAAGGACGCTTTCCAGTCCTTCCTTGATTTCTGAGTAGCACCTGCTAATGCTGACCTCCTTCACGGAGTACTTCTACTTCTCGGAATCTGCTTCTTCCTTATTCTTTTAGCTCTCTGGATGCTCCTGGTGCCACCAGATTCTTACACGTCAGTGTATTTCAGTGTACTCGTTATCATCTAGGACCTATACTGTGTTTTAGAAAGCTCAGCCTAGGAGTCTGCAAGGTGTGTACTTCCCAGCCTTCCCGGTGGCTTCCTATTAGATTCTTTCCATAGGAGGCAGGAGATCAGAAGGCAGGAGAAACCGAGAAGCTTCCTGCTGTAGTTTCTAACAGAGTGGCAGTTGATGGCAGCTACAGCAGCAGCAAGAACCGGGTAATTATGGATTCTGGCCTCTTGGGCACAGAAAGTGCCTTCTCAGTGATCCAGCCTTGATGGCGATGGCAGCTTTTCAGTAGACCCAGAGCTGACGATGATACTGTCTCTCCCAGGGCACCACAAGTAGGCGTGGATTCCAGCTCAGGGGCAATAGCATCTTCTGATTTCCAGGCATTTCTTTCCTATTTGCACCTCCAGCCATTCTCTTTTTCCCTTTTGCACTTCTTGCCTTTTTAACACCTTTGTAACGAATGCTCTATATTAAATTCTCTCAGTCTGGAAGACCTCGAGTGGATGTATATTCCTGACTGGATCCTGGATCCTGACTGATATGAGGTTTCAGGTTTGAACTCTCACAGATGTATGTCCTTATGCCACTTTCCACTCATCTCTGCACGGTTCACTTGGGTGGCCTTATCCACCACCTTTGCTTCCACATTTGTGCTGATGATTCTCAAATGAAGGTTCTTCAGCCCATGGCTGAAATCCACACCCATATACCGCACGCCTCCTGCATGGCTGTTCCATAGGCATCTCAAATTCAATATGTACAAAACCGAATTCATTCTCTTCTTCATCAAACCTGCTCCTATGGCATTCTTTTCTATTTCAAACCAGCCCATTCACTGACCACCCACCCAGCCACCCAATCTAGAAACCTGAGTGTTATTCCTGACCCCTCCATTTCACCTTCCCACATCTAATCAGTAGCTGAGACTTAGATTTTTCTTCCTAATTATCTCAATATTCGATTCCCTCCACCTCCTCTGTTCATGACTTAATTCAGCTCTTAACCTTTCTCACCTAAATTATTACTATGTTGCTATAAAAGGGCAGCGTGTGTGCCGTCCCCCCCTCCCACACACAGCTTTTTACTTGATGTCACATACTACAGACTCTTGACTAGCAGTTTTTCCTCAATTCTTTCTAAGCTCCAGTCCATTGTTTGAAATATCGGAACAATTCTTTTAAAATGTTGAAATGATTGTGTACTCCTCGGTTTTACTATCTTCATCATCTACTAAGTAAAAGCCAGACCCTCCTTGTGGCACAACAGGGCTTATGTGATCTGGTTCTCGCCAGAGCTAGCTCATCTTGACACTTGCCACCCCCTCCCCATGACCGAACAGGGAGACGTGAGCAGTCTGCACGACATTCACATCCAACTTCACAGAGGTCTCCAAAAGAAGGGTCTCTGAATCCCTTTGATTTTTACACATTTGCCTGTCTCTTGACTTGGAATGCTTTTTTCTTCCCTCATGTTCTGCTGGTCAAATTGTTTTTCCTTCAAGACTCTTAGAAGCCTTCCTGATTATGTCTCACCTATTCTTTCATTTTCATATAATTACTACTTCCAAAACACTTGGCATATTCTTATTTGAATACATCACATTGTTGTGTATTTATTCATTGACCCCTCCCCCACTAGACTTTAAGCTCTTTGAAGACAGGAATATGCCTTATGCATACGTGTTTGTGTTTCTAGTACTGGGCCCAATACTTGGCACTTAATAAATTTTCACAATATTTCTGTAGAAAGAATTATAGCTAAGGAGAGTGTCTCTCTGAGAAAGAGGAGGAGTCTGAGGAGCCCTGGGGGTTGCAGTGAACAGGTGCTTCCCCACTGCAGCCTTCTGGCACTGGGTGGCGCTGCTCTGAAGAGCCTGTGGGTTAGATTACAGGCTGAGGCTGATGACCTGATATTATAGAGGGATCCCCACCAGGAGGCAGACATTCCTCCACACCTACCCAGACCAGTCACACACCCCACTGTGGCCTGGTCAAAGAGCCTTCAGGAGGTTGCTCGCCCCAGGCCTCTCTCCCCAGCTACTGATGACGTTAAACCCTTCCCTTCTATGATTGGCTGAGCCAAAAAAAGCAAGGACGCTATTGGAAGTGAGCTGGCGGAACGTGATCTGGGTGGGAGTTTGGGGACCTGGGTCAGCTGGTTGGCGGCTTCTGGCCCACTGTGTGGGTGAAACGATGGATCATGAGAAGAACCGGGGAGCTGCGCTCCTGCGGCTGCTACACCTTCTGTGGCTGCTGCCCCACTCCTGGACCGCCCTTCAAGGTATGACAGCACCTCCCCTTTACCTTCATTCTGAGGGGCAGGAGCCTAG
The DNA here is from genome assembly GCF_057876585.1 of Rhinolophus sinicus. Taxonomy (NCBI): domain Eukaryota; kingdom Metazoa; phylum Chordata; class Mammalia; order Chiroptera; family Rhinolophidae; genus Rhinolophus; species Rhinolophus sinicus. The sequence continues at coordinate 106,007,291 of NC_142502.1, forward strand.
GGAGCCAACTCAGCCCGTGAAGAAGAGCCCTGTGCTTTTAAGTGTTGGGAAGTACTGTGGGATAGTGTAAACTAACCGAATTGAGGAAAGGAGCTACTATGAATGGACAGCAAAAGATGTCAGAGGTGCTTTATATGTTTCCTTTAAGAATCTCTTGAAGCAGAGATTAGTATACCCATTTTACAGATGTAGAAAAGAAGGCAGAGTTTAAGTAACTTGTGCAGGTTCACACAGTTGGAAAGTGGTAGAGCTGGGATTTGAACAAAGCAAATGTCATTTCTACTGTTCTACTCAAGAGTCTACTCTGCACTGTCATCAACTCACCTTGTGATCCTTGAAAAGTCTCTTATCTTCATTGGTCCTTAATTGCCTTCTCTGAAAAGGATGGGGCAGAATGGGATAATAATCTGGAAGAACCCTCTTATTCTAAATGTCTATTATTCTAGGTATTACATATTGGGTGGAAGGTTACCTACTGGTTGGGGGATTCATGCACGAAGTTTCAAAGAATAGGGATTATTTCTTGCAGCTATGGGGTCACTTGCCCCAGTCCTCTCAAGGGCTGGAAAGTTGAAGGGGGGGAAACATTTTCAGAGAGGCCTGATGCCAATGAAACGCCTGAAAAGAAGCCTGGAGACTGGTTTTTCAGTTTACCATGTGTGTCTAGGCATAGGAGGGAACAGTGTCATCTATAGCTTGGGGAGCCGTGACCATTCCTTTGCTCTCCATTCTAATACTGGGGAACCCATCCAGGCCCTTTGCAAGTCAATATGGCGGCTTCTATGAATTAGACAAACGTCTCCCCTTTGGGAGGATGAAGCCCTGTGCCAGGATACATGGCTCGGTGAGCAAAGTGCCAGCTAGATTTCACCCTCCAACTACCTCCTTGGCTGGATGCCTTTGTGTAGTGCACAAACACACAACCAACACTGTGGCTCTGAATCTGTCACTTTCAGAGCCTTTTTTAGTTTTTAAAACTTTAGACAGTTGGCCTCTTCATGGGCAGAGGTAGTTTGGAGAGATAATGTAATTTCTTTTTCACCCCACTGGGTGGGAGAGCCCAAATAACAGACACTAGTGGGGGATATGCCCCATCCCACCCCTTTCTTTGTAGCAGGCCTGGCTGTTTTCTAAGCTAAAGAGGAAGAGAGGGCTCCCACCTTCCCGAACCCCGCCCTGTCTCCTTTGCAGTTCCTACTTCAGGATGGCGGAATGATCTGCAAAACCACACATTCCTGCACACCATGTTCTGTCAGAATGGGACTCCCAGCGTGGGACTTTCTGAGACCTATGACGGGGACCAGCTTTTCTCCTTCGACTTTTCCCGGAATACTCGAGTACCTCGCCTGCCTGAATTTGCTGACTGGGCGCAGAAGTCTGGAAATAATTCTACCATTCTCTTTGACAAAGGATTCTGCGAAATCATGATGCAGCACATAGGCCCACGACTTGAAGGGCAAATCCCAGTGTCTAGAGGTCAGGGATTTTTCCGGGGTGGGGGCAGGGGGCTACATTCTTAACCTCATTAACCTATACAATGAATTATTCCCCTTCACACCAGCTCCGCACCTCTGGTGCCTCTTGGTTCTCCGCTAGGACCTTTAGTTTTCTACCAGCCATGGGCTGCACTCTGTTTTTGTTGTGAGGCAGAAGACAAGTGCCTAGGATGTGTAATAGAGGCATTCAAAGTTATCGTGTTTCCCTGAAAATAAAACCTAGCCGGACAATCAGCTCTAATGTGTCTTTTGGAGCAAAAATTAATATAAGATATGGTCCTATTTTACTATAATATAAGACTGGGTCTATAATATATAATATAATACTGGGTCTTATATTAGTTTTTGCTCCGAAAGATGCATTAGAGCTGATTGTCCCGCTAGGTCTTGTTTTCTGGGAAACACGGTATTTATTGAACTTGATGAATTCAGCAGGGAGCAATTAATGCACACTGAATATTAATGCTTGTGTTACAGTACTATGCTCAGCAAGATAGAATAGGGGAATGGGAGCATCTGATGATATACCTGTGTTTTAATGAGAAGGCAATGTGTGGTTAGATGCCGCTGTGAGGTCTGGACAGGAAGTGTTGCAGGAAGTCAGGGTGGATAGGTCCAGAGTGGCCTGGATCTGGCTCTGCCTCTTGGTCCAGCTCTGGTTCTTGCCTAGAAGAACTCTTCAAAGCCCCAGCACCTCCCTCATCTCTCCTCTCTAAGCCCGTCCGCACTGACTCTGTCTCTGCCCACCTGTCTGTATGCCACGTCCCCTCCAAATACTGGGGTACCATCTAAACTAGTCCTTTCTTTTTCTCATTTTCAATCCCCCACTAGGGTTTCCTGTCGTTGAGGTGTTCACGCTGAAGCCCCTGGAGTTCGGCAAGCCCAACACGCTGGTCTGTTTTGTCAGTAATCTCTTCCCGCCCACGTTGACGGTGAACTGGCAGCATCATTCCACCCCTGTGGAAGGAGTCGGGCCCACTTTTGTCTCAGCCGTTGATGGACTCAGCTTCCAGGCCTTTGCTTACTTAAACTTCACACCGTCACACTCTGACCTTTTTTCCTGCATCGTGACTCATGAAATTGACAGCTACACAGCAATTGCCTATTGGGGTGAGACCCTTCTCCCTGGAAGCCTGGTTCATTTGGGGACAAAAAAGGATAGACCTATGGGAGGGCCTTCTTTCTCTACTTGGACCTTGTTTAGTCCCTTCTGAGCTTGTGTAGTCACTCTGAGCCAACCTCAATCTTCCATGCCTCAGTTTCTCCCTTGTCATCCCAGACACGCACATCATTCCCTTGGGTGGGGCGCTCCCCAGCCAGGCTCCAGGCAGACCTGCTCCCCTTTTTCTCCAGTGCCCCAGAACGCGCTGCCTTCAGATCTTCTGGAAAACGTGCTGTGTGGCCTGGCCTTCGGCCTGGGGTTGCTGGGCATCCTTGCTGGCTCCGTCCTTATCGTCTACTTCCGGAGGCCTTGCTCAGGTGGTATGTCGGGGCATCTGGAGGGACTGGCTAGCGTCAGCCGCGCGGAGGCACGTGAGTGAGCGTGCCAGGATTACCCTGCGGCATCGGGAGGTCCCTGAGTGGGGAGGCCTGTATGGGGCACCATGGGGCATCCTCCTTACTGGGGTCCCAGTTACACACAGTGACGGGTCACAGGAATGGCTTGAGTGGGAGAGGTGATGTGGGGAGCTGTAGGAGGGGTGCTTGCAGATGATTTGGGGATAAGGAGAGATCAGCTTCTGCAGGGTGTGCTGTAGGCAGGGAGGGGCTTTGGGGAGGAGTGAGATCCCCCTGATGGCTTTCCTCTGTCCTTTGTCCTCAGACTGATTCTTCCTGACCAGAGTCTGATGCCAGCAACTTCGGCCATCCTAGCAGGGTAGCAGGGGGTGCTCAGCTTTCTCACATCCAGCCCAGGATCGCTCCTTCCCAGAGCAGGCCTTGGGACAGCCCCGGGGTGTGTGTGTGTGTATGTACAGGATTCTCAGCTGGGGGCTCTGCTGTCCTCAGGCTTGCATCCAGGGAAACCCAGAGTGGTCTACCTATCATGACCACATCCCTTCCCACTTCAAGGTAATAAATCTCATTACTTCATATCAGTGTGGCTTCTTTTTTAACTCATGATATTTGTTTCTGGATATCTCAACTTGAGTGGGTTGTCATTTCAAATTCAACATGCCTTAACCTGAACACAGCTTGCCCTCATCAGGGAGGGAAATGGGAAAACCCCAACTCCTCCGCTGTCTCCTGTCCCCTGGTTTGGCACCACACAGTAGCTTTTACTCCTGTGGGTTTATGCAAAATATGTGAGAAATGAAGGCAGGGCTCCTTTCTGATAATCTCCCAAAATGGTGAAGGGAGCTGCTTGTGGGAGTTTTTTGCACTTTACTGTTTGTGAAAATATTTATGCATAGCATAGGCTGCCTTAAGAAATATATAACCCCCTGCAAACTTCACCAGGGGAAACAGGAGCTCAGGAATGGGAAAAATAAGCCTTCAGATGCTATTCTAATTTCACCATATCGGTTCTGTGAAACAGTTTAAGCGAACTCCTGAAGTGAAGTTTGAGCAGCCTGGAAGGGCCCAGAAGTCACATGTCCTCCCAAATGGTCTTTCTTTGGCTTGAGTGGATCGTCCTGTCAGGAGAACTGACGGTGCTGTCCTGGGTGGATAGTGGGGACCGGGCACATGACTACTGGGGGTAAATTACTTTTCATGTGCTTTGCTTCTTTCTTTAGGGTCTGGTAGTTGCTTTGGAGGAGAGGGTGGCATTAAGGTTAAGAGTGAATTTATTTTGGTAATAGTAAGGGTGACTCATTGTACTAGAATCTAAGGGAAAATAGCCAGTTCTTTCCAGGAGTTGGTACTTCTCTGAACCACCTCATTTCTGAGAGCAGCATGCGTACTAGTGTGTGTATGGGCTATGGAACCAGGCTGCTGGGAATTCAACTGTGACTGTTAAATTTTAGCTGCGTGCCCTTGGACAAGTTACTTAACCTCTCTGTGCCTTATCATTTTCTATAAAAAGATGCCGATCACAATAGTGTCTACCTTAATAGGGTTGTTGTGAAACGTAGATAAGTTAATACCTATAGAATGCTTAGAACAGTGTTTGGCACGTAGAGAATGTGCTCGATAACTTAGCAAGGATTTCATGGGAACTTAGCAGCATTGACTTCTTTCTCTTTTCTGGAACCTACTTTGAATCTACCCTCAATTACTGTATTTTCTCCGTTTGAGATGTTTTTCTTTTTCTCTTCACTTTACCATTCTACATCTGTATATTATTGCTTTCTACTTCTTCCTGATTTCTATTTTCCACCTTATCCAGGAATTCCCACCAGTCAAGCCTTACAGCTGTTTTTGTTACGCTGTGTGACCTTAGACAAATCACATCTGCTCTCTGGGACTCAAATTCCTCATCTATACAATGACGGGCTTAGGTTAGCTGCTCTCTGATCAAGCATTCTATTAGGCAGTCACTTAGAATACACAAGAAGCAGTCAAGATCCTCTTTACTCTGGTGTCCCCCTTCTAATAACAAATATTACCCACTCTTCCCAGCGGGAGTCCTGTTCTGCAATGAATGTTTCCACCCACTTCCTTGACAATATCATGTCTGTCTTCACTTTAGGGCATTTTCCCAGGTTTTTCCCTTTCACCGGAATACCTTCTTTATTCTGCTCCATTTGTTCCCCTCTTTTTGTTTTTGTATTTTTAAAGTTTTTTATTAAAATATAGCTAACATACAAAATTATATTAGTTTCAGGTATACATCACAGTTATTCAACAGTACCCACCTAACACAATATAGAGTTATTACCATATTATTGATTATATTCCCTATGCTAAAGAAGTGATCACCATGATAAGTCTAGCAACCATCTGATGCTGTACCACGCTATTGATCTTTCCCCTCCTTTTAGATTTTTTCAATTAGAGTTGACATTCAATATTATTTTATATTAGTTTCAAGTGTACAGCATAGTGGTTAGATATTTATATAATTTAGGAAGTGATCCCCCTGACTAGTACCCACCTGGCACTATGCATAGTTATTACCATATAATTGATTATATTCCCTATACTTTATATCCCATGACTATTTTGTAACTACCAGTTTGTATTTCTTAATACCTTCACCTTTTCCCCCGTCTCCAATCCCCCCCCATCTATCACCCCAATAGATCTAGTACCCATCTGATACCCTACATAGTTATTACGATATTATTGACTATAGTCCTTATGCTTTACCCTACATTCCCATGACTACTGTGTAACTAACAATTTGTACTTCTTAATCCCGTCCCCTTTTCACTCACCCCTAACCACTCTCTCATCTGGCAACCATCAAAATGTCCTCTCTATATAAGTTTGTTCCTGTTTCATTTGTTTGTTTATTTTGTTGTTTTAGATTCCACTTATAAGTGAAATCATATGACATTTGGTTTTCACTGTCTGACTTATTATATTCAACACAGTACCCTCTAGGTCAATCCATGTTATTGCATACGGCAAGATTTCCTTCTTTTTTATGGCTGAGTAATATTCCATTGTATATATGTACCACCTCTTCTTTATCCATTCATCCATTCAGGGACACACACCCAGGCTGCCTCCACATCTTGGCTTATGTAAATAATGCTTCAATGAACATGTGGATGAGCACATCCCCTCGAAGTAGCATTTTGGGTTTGTTCAGATAAATATCCAGAAATGGGATTACTAGGTCTTCCTTTGTTTCTTGTTATAGCCTTTGTTTTAAAGTCTATTTTGTCTAGTATAAGTATTGCTACCCCAGGTTTTTCTTTGCTTGTTTGTTTCCATTGTCATGAAATATCTTTTTCCATTCCTTTACTTTCAGTCTGTGTATGTCTTTCCACCTGAAGTGAGTCTCTTGGAGGCAGCATATGTAAAGATCTTGCTTTCTTATTCATTCAGCCCCACTATCTTTTGATTGGACCATTTAATCCATTTCCATTGAAAGTAATTGTTGATAGGTATGTAGTTTTTGCCATTTTATTATTCACATTTTTTGCTTTTTTTTCGTCTTAAAGAAGTCCCTCTAACATTCCTTATAATACTGATTTGGTGGCGATGAACTCCTTTAGCTTTTTCTTGTCTGGGAAGCTCTTTATCTGTCTTTCAATTCTAAATGATAGCTTTGCTGGGTAGAGTAGTGTTGGTCGTAGATCCTTGTTTTTCATCACTTTGAACATTCCCTTCTTGCCTGCAAAGTTTCTGTTGAGACATCATCTACAGTCTTATGGGGGTGCCTTGTAGGTAACTGCTTTTTCTGCTTTTAAGATTCTCTCTTTGTCTTTAAACTTTGGCATTTTAATTATGATGTGTCTTGTTGTGGGCCTCTTTGGGTTCATCTTGTTTGGGACACTCTGTGCTCCCTGGGCTTGTATGTCTATTTCCTTCACCAGGTTAGGGAAGTTTTCTGTCATTATTTCTTCAAATAGGTTTCAATTCCTTGCTTTCTCTCTTCTCCTTCTGGTACCCCCATAATGTGAATGTTGGTACACTTGATATTGTCCTGGAGGCCCCTTAAACTCTCCTCAATTTTTTGGATTCTTTTTTTCTTTTTGCTGTTCAGGTTGGGTGTTTTCTTCTGCCTTATTTTCTACATCACTGGTTCATTCGATCCTCTATTTCATCTAATCTACTGTTGATTCCCTGTAACGTATTCTTCATTTCTGAACTCGTTCTGTTTCATGTTTTCTATCTCCATTTTTATGTTTCCTATCTCTTTGTTGAAATGCTCCCTGAGATCCTTGAGCAACCTTATAACCAGTGTTTGAAACTGTGCATCTGGTAGATTGTTTGTCTCCATTTTTAGTTCTTTTTCTGAAGCTTTGTTCTGTTCTGTTATTTGGGAGATGTTTCTTTGTCTCCCCATTTTGGCTGCCTCTCTGTGTTTGTTTCTGTGTCTTAGGTAAGGTTGCTAGTCTTCCGGTCTCAGTAGAGTGGCCTTATGTAGTAGGTGTGCTGTGGGGCTCAGTAGCACAGTCCTCCTGATCACCTGAGCCACGCACTCCAGGTGTGTCCCTTTTGTGGATTGTGTGTGCCCTCCCCTTGTAGTTGAGCCTTAGTTGCTATTTGCACATCAGTGGGAGGGATTGACCCTCAGGCTCACTGGTTGTGAGGACTGGCTGTGACTACAGTGGAGGAGCTGCAGTGCAGGGGCTGATCCTACGGAGCAGGATCTGCCTCACCAAGGCTCTGGTGCCTGCCCGATCTGCCCCTTGGGTGTGTCTTTCTTGGAGGTGGCTGGGTGATGCTCCAGATTGTTTTGAAGCTGGCCACTGGGGGTACCAACCCCAGGACCGCCTTGGAGGGGATCCACTGCAGGTCAAGTTCAGCCACAGCCTGTGCTCCACCTGGGGCCACCTACAGGAGCCACAAAGCAATCTGCAGATGGCTGCTGCCTGTGCTGTGCTTGGAAGCACCTTGAGAGGCCAATCTGAGAACCAAGGCTGGCTGTCACTAGCTGTCACTAGTGCTGAGCTTAGGGCTGCTCAGCTAGAGGTATAGGACATGCTCAAGCCAGATGCTGCTTGTCTGGGTTCCACAAAACTTTGAAAGCCCCTAGGAAAGTCTGTAGCATGAGCTAAGACAGGTTGTTTGTATGAAAAAGCCAGTGGAAGCGGAGTTGTTGTGCCTGAAAGTTGTGCGGGGAGGGGTCTCAAATCAGGAGGGCATGGTGAATGAATGGTGGAGATTCAGATATGGCGGTCGCCTGCAACTGCACACTGGGGAGGGGAGGGCTGAGCAAAGAAACGATGGCCTCAAACAGTTCCTCCGTCCAGGAGAAAGCTGCCACTTCAGCCCCCGTCCCGAAGCCAGACAACTCAGTTCCCCACCATATGTCCCTGCTGCCTTTCTAGCTGCTGCCCAGCACTGGAGCTCAGAGTAAGTCCTTGTGTGGCCCCTTTAAGAGAAGCGGCTGGTTCTCCAGCCACCCTCAGTCTCTCTCAGCCACAATCTCCGCTGGTTTTCACAACCAGAAATTATGCAGGAAGTCCCCATAATTCTCTCCCTGGCACTGGAACCCTGAGTTAGAGTGGGGCTGGGACCTCTCACTCCTCCAGGGGTGGGAGGACCTCCACAGCCAAGATATCTCTCCTGATTTTTAATGGTCACATGCGGGTGCAAGACCAGCCCATTCCACGTCTCTGCCCCTCCTACCAGTCTCGAGGTAGCTTCTTCTGCATGTCCTTAGTTGTAGGGCTTCGGTTCAGCAAGATTTTAGACTCTTCTCAATTACAGTTGTTTTGTAGTTTAGTTGTAATTTTGATGTGGCCATGAGAGAAGGTAAGCACAGCGTTTACCTACTGTGCCATTTTGACCGGAATTTGGAAACATCGGTTTGGCAACCCTTGCACAAAAGAAAAGTCAGACATTCTTTGGATTTGAATCAGATGATGAAAGTAAGTCATCTATCTTTTTAGTAGATATATCCAACTCCGAAGTAGCCTCAGAGGACTTTCAAGCATTCCTGGGGGTCGGGCCAGATGGCATGGAGGAAACCTGCTTGTTCCCGTCTTAAACCAAGACTATAGATTCAACACTATAGATTCATCGAAACCTCTTCCGTGAACCTATCCCTAATCCTGCAGCCCTAATTAGTCTTTATTGAACTCTTCCAAGACTTAGCACACAAGTCTTAGAAGCTTTCAACCCAGAATTTACTCTCAAGGATATCCTGCCTTGTTTCATATGTTAATTATTTTTATCCCACTACTTTGTAATTTCTATAATTCAGGGATCACAGTTTACACCCCTACCAACATAGCAAAGTAGTTCTCATTTTCATTTACCATCACTAAAACTTGAAATTATTTGACTTTCAAATATTGGCAATTTGGTGGGTGTAAAGTAGTATCTCGTTTTAATTTGCCTTTCCCACATTACTCGTGAGGCCGGGCATCTTTTTGCAGGGGTCTCTCTCTGTGAATTGCTGATTCATACCTTTTGTCTGTTCTAAAAATTGAATTTTCTTGTCTTTTTCTTGTAAATTCATGGGGATTTCTAATATATTCTATATACTAATCTTATTCCAGTATAAATATTTCAAATGCCTTCTTCCAGTTTGCTGCTCATCAGTTAAATTTGTTCCTTCCCTGAGTAGAATTATTTAATTTTGACAGTCAAAACCTTTGTGGTTTGTGCTTTTATGATCTTAGGAAATCCTTTCCAACTGCAAGGCAGTAAAGTTACAATTTTTGCTAGAATATCAAGGGATAAGGTAATACTCCATTTTCTCAGTAAGGATATTTTAAAAGTTGTTGACCAGTTTTAACATATAAAATTTTAAGGATGTAAAAGTCAAATAGTCAAACTACCTTTATTTAGCTACCAACTCACTAATGTAAAAATCACAGTTTGTAATCTGATATATTAATATGGGCCTATCGCTGTTTCCACGTTCACATTCCATAAAAACAATTTTATTGTAATTCTCATGGATTTGTTAATTGAGATATTTTAGGATAATGTAATGTCTCCAAACAGCTTTGAGAGAGGGGCCTTAATTTGGAAAGAAAAAATCCTAAGGACTTATGTATAACGTAGTCCCCTCTTTTCTGATAAATAATTTTGGGTAAAAAGCTTTTCCTTATATTAATCTGGCCATGTATGATATTCCACTATGCTGTTCTATTAATGTTATGGTTTTCCTTTCATATTTAGATCTTTATTGATCTGGAATTTTTCTATGTGGTGTAAGGGTACAACTTTTTCCCTCCAACTAGTAAATCGATCTTAATACCATTTACCAAATATTCCATTTATTTCCAGGGACTTTATACCAAGTTCCCCTCGATGCATGGGTTTGTCTCTGGATTATTCAATTCCATTGGTTTGTAAGTTCATACTGTTTTAATTATGGCTTTTTAATGTCTTCATATTTGATAGGGCTCATTTTCATTACTTCTTTACCACCTCACCTCCCCCCAAAAAAACTCACTTTGCTTTTCTTTATCAAAATTGTCTAAGAAACCCATGGATTTTATTTCCATATACACTTTAGAATCAGCTTGTCAAATTATCCCCAAATCCTGCTATGATTTTGGTTGGGACATCATTTTGGTTAGAGATATGGGGGGAAATTGACTTTTTCATTATGTAGGATGCCCCATCCATGAAAATTATGCCTCTTCACTTCTTGAGGTATTCATTTATGTAATTTAATAAAGTTTTCTTTTTTCCCATAAAGTTCTTACACTTTTATTTTAATTTCTAAATATATTATGGTTTTTATTACTATTATAAATGGTTGGCAATTTTCAACGATTTTTAAAAAATAAATAATTAATAGTATAGAACTTAGAATCATAAATCTGAGTTAAAGTTATGGTTTTTTACTTAGTATTTGGGTAAATCTGGGCAATTCCCTCTGCCTCCATTTTCTCACGATGAAGATGGAAGATAATAACATTCTTCAAGAAAGGGGCAGCTGATCAGGTAGAATATCCTCTAGTAGTTCCAAGTAATTGGGCTGCAGGATAGAAGGATGGTGAACTGGTGACAGCAACGTACCCCAGAAGTCGGGGGTCTAGCGCAGTGAATCCTGACAGAGAATAGAGGGAGGGAGGAGAGGGGTGAGGTGGGCGGGGTGAGGTGGGACAGAGCGGAGAGAGTGATGTAATCCTGGCAGGGTGCAGGCGTGTGTAGTTTTGAAGAGACATTGAAGGAAGTCAGAAATGTGGTCTCGTGCTACTGGTTTTAGATTACAAATGTTTGATGGGTTGAGCAATTTTTGAGTTTATAAAGGGGAAGCATGAGTTAAAACCATCTGTCCAGAAAAGTAACCTGAGAACTCGTAAGGAGCGATGTTAGGAAGTACCTAGAAGAGATTTATTATTATGGCCACACTCTCAGGAAAAGCATGAGACCCCATTTGTGACTTCCTTCAGTGTGCAGTACCAGTGGTGTTATCGCAGTTCATTTTTGTTTTAGCCGGCTCGGGCTCCTGGTAGACCTCCCACAGCACCTCACAATATCGCCAAGCTCATGGAGCTGTATGCCAGGTCTGCGATGCCAACCGCCTTCTTCTTCTCTGACATGAATCCAGCACAGTAGTGAAGGCTCCAGGCTCCCTACACGGGCAGGACCCCCTGTCCACCATGCACACAATGACTTCTCTTTTCTATTTTAAGTCCACTGGCCTTTTTGCCTACTCACTTGCACATAAATTCTTTTCTTTAGAGATGTTTATTCTCACTCCCCAACTGACCTGTAAGCGAATGACAAATGACATGGGGCAGAGTCCATATCTCCTAGCTCTGGCTATCCCGTTAGTGCTTTGCACATAAACACGGTGGTCAGTCCGCTTCTGGCATGTGGTGGCCAGGCCAGGAGAGGCAGAGGGAGCTGGGAGGACTCACTCTTTGGGCCCTTGCATAGTGGCAGTAAAATTGGAACAGCATGTGGGAAGCTGGCTGGTGTTCTCTAACTTCTTCAGTCCTAGTGCTATGTAAATAGTTATCATATCACCAACAATGGACAGGGCAGTTGAAATATTCTTTTGGGTTCCCTGGAGGTGGGGGATAGAGCCAAGTCTGTACAAAAAAAAAAAAAAAAGAAAAAAAGAAAAAAAAGAAGTCGGGTTAAGAGGAAGAGAGAAGGGAAGAAACCGCTTCGCTGAGCACAGGTCTCAGGATTTTTCTGTCCGGCTTTGTTCTAAAAATCACCCTCAGTCTTCTCATTAATGGAGAAGTGAAATCTACATTTCCTGCCGCTGCCTTACTGAGGGTTTCACATCTCCTTTGGCTGCCAGAGCAGAGACCTAGGCACGAGAGGAAACTCCACTCAGCCTCAGCACGCTGGCGGAGGCCCACACCGGTGCGGGCACAGGACCACACAGTGGGCATGCCTGTGCCAGGGCAGGCTTTGTAAACCTTGGAAACGATCCCAAGACCTACTTCCTGCAAGGTTAGTCTCCCTCCCACCTAGGGGTGGAGGAGGGTATAAGGGGGAAGTGTGTGTGTGTGTGTGTGTGTGTGTGTGTGTGTGTGTGTAGGAGAATTCAGTTTGAAACTGTTGAAAGAGAAAGTGAAAGGTTCTAAGAGCAGAAGGAATTCTGAGAACAGGAAAGGTAAGACTTGGGTGGATGGGATGGCTCTTCCCTTTCTCCTGTGCTCAGTGGAAGCCACCACTAGCTACCTCTATGTGGGTCATCTCAGTCCCAGGAGGTAGCGAGTGTTTGGGCATGCCTAAGTGTGTGTGTGTGTGTGTGTGTGTGTGTGTGTGTGTGTGTGTGTGTGTCTAGCCCGGGGGTGTTTATCTTTGGACCTGTTTTCAAAACTGTAAAATGAGGACAATTAACAGGCCTTTTATGATTCAATGAGACAGCATACCCAGCGTAGGATCTGTCACAAAGTAGAAGTTTAACAAATTTTGGACTCCCCACCCCCTTTTCTGCTTATTCCAACCCACTTGATGGTCCATTAGAGGAATCAGAGTGTAGACCAATCTTATAACCACGGTGGGGTTGAGAGTGCGGGCGGCTGGGAAACATGGGCACAGCTTCAGTTAAGCTCAATTATACAAAACACGTCTTTTGTTTCTGATATTCATCTTTGTATTTACTTTTGATGCATGTGCTTTTTTTCCCCCCTTCCACTTTTCTTCATAAAGATCAGAAATTTCTTAGGGTCAGGGACTGTGGATGAGGACAGATAAGTGTGGAGATAAGGGGCTCCCTCTTAATCCTTTCTTTTAACTCTGTCTTTTCCAGGGGGAGAGAAGTAGGGAAGCTTTACTATCTTATTGTTCTAGTGGCTTCATACTATAGGGACCTGCCCTCGGTCAGATGGGACCAATGAGGGAAACACATAGGGGAGTTTCGAATTTGGGGGAGACAGGTGAGCTTTGGGCACTGGCCCATCACCAGCTATTTAGCAAGGGGTTTAAGTGGAGTTACCCTGCAGTCTGTCCTGACATGGCTCAGGCTCCAGAAAGCAGAAAGGAGGAAATGAAGGTCCACTGGCTGGAACAAAAGAAGCGCAGGAGGCCCAGGGAGGGATTTGCGGGCCTGTGTCCCTGCCCTCTAAGGTGGAACTGCTTTCCTTATTCTGCTGTCTTGCTTTGCGCCAGAGAGAATCCTGCACTCTCCCTGCGCCTCCTTCCTTCTCAGCAGCCCCGCCTCTGCCACCTGCCCCAGAAGGCCCTGTGTCCTCTGTCTTCTGGGTGACAGGGCAGACCAAGGGTTATGTAATATCTTCCTAAGAAACCTCCCTTTAAGGAACAAAAGAGGTTATCTAGGCCCAATCTTTGGGAAGGACAGTGAGAGGAAACAGTTAAATCCTGGGCAGTCCGCATCCTGGGAATACTGGGAGCATTATCTCTACTGACCCAGGGAACTCTACCTACAGACTGGTTGTCTACAAGGAAGAGTTAAGGAAGAGACCAGTGGTTTAAAGCCTAGGACAGGATGACATTTACCTAGCAACTGATGACGCTAGGCTGAGGCACTCTATAATTCGTCTATGTTTGCCCCGGCTACCCAGCCAATCTGACAACCCTCAGTTTGGGACTCGACTTAGATGGGCCGGTAGGAACAAGTTTAGGATCTAGGGGCTGGGTAGCTCCAAATCACTCATTTACTCAAGAGACCCGGGCAATACCAGGATCTGCTCAGGGTCTGGAGAGCATCTACCCAGGCTGGGGTTTCTGGGGCAGGTGAGGACACGAGGCCCCTGGTCCAGGGGACCGAATTCCCTGTGTCTCTCCAGAGCAGATCATGACCACACTCCTGCGGCTGCTGCTGGGCCTCAGCCTGGGCTGCACCGGGGCCGGTAAGGACATTTCTTCCTGGGCCTTCCTTTGCTCTGCTCCTGTTGTAGGCTGAGAATGTTCAGTTTTGTTACTGGATTTGGACACCCCAGACTATGATATACTCTTATAGCACTTATACTGTGCCTTTGTAGCAATTTTAATAGTAATGAAGCTGTGTGATTATTTGTGTAATATGGATCTCCTGCTGGAATGTAGGCCGTCTGCCTTGTTTGCTGCCCTCCCAGCTCCTAGCGCAGTGCCTGGCACATAGTGACTGCCTCACAAGTATAAGTGGGGTGAATAGTTACTAATATATCCAGCACGAAGCAAAGCTGACTCTTTCCCTTTACCCCCATTCCCACTCAATAATGTGGCCTTATTAAAGGCCTTGTCCTGGGTAAATCGCTGTGTTTAAACACGTAAATAATCTCGGGCCACCTTCCATAAAACAGGATCTAACCATATCTTGCTACTGCCAGCTAGTCTGTTAATCGGGGCTCTCAGGGACCCCAGTACATGAGCTGGGTTAGCAGATGCTGCCCGAGGTGGGAAACTATGCCCCACGGTGTAGCTGAGCCTGGCCTCTGACCTGCCCCCTCTCTGGCTCCTGCAGGGGGCTTTGTGGCCCATGTGGAAAGCACCTGTCTGTTGGATGACAATGGGACTGCACAGGATTTCACCTATTGCATCTCCTTCAACAAAGATTTGCTGACCTGCTGGGATCCAAACGAGCACCAAATGGCCCCTTGTGAATTTGGGACACTGCATGGCTTGGCCACTGTCCTGTCAAATTACCTCAACAGCCACAGAGACCTGATCCAGCGTTTATCTCAGGGGATGCAGGACTGTACCACATACACAGAGCCCTTCTGGGGATCACTGACCCACAGGACACGTAAGGAGGGAGGGGTAAGGGGCTGAGAGGAAGCACGGGAAGAGAAGAGAGGCCAGGGAAGATTCCTTAGCAGGCAAGGGGGTTGAGATTTGGGCAGAAAAGAAGGAGAAAATGCATGGACCTGGATGTAGAAAGAGGGTGGGTTGACCCCAAGGGGAAACAAGGTGGTTGGTGGGGGTGGAGCAGGAATAAAGAGGAGGGGGGGACGTGTGAGCCAGAGAGGAGCCCTTGTGGGGAGGGTCCGCATGTTTCCTCCAGGGCATCCCAGGGTGCAGCTCACAGTTCAACCAGGGCTGTGTCAGAATAACCAGAATAACTTGGGTGTTGCCCAAGTACGCATGTCTTTTTATGCTGGGTTCTGATATTCTAGGTCTGGGATGGGCCTAGACATAGGAATATTTGGAGAGCCTCTGATGTATATGCTCCCTCACCCTTACCGCTTGTATTGAGAATGCCTTGAGATTGGTAGAGGAAAGCTTGAAGATCTCCACAGGACAAAGTAGTGTGTCCTGAGATGTGATTTCTGAACCACCGTTCTCTGAATTGCCTGGGGAAGGTGCTTGTTACAAACACAAGCCCTTCAGATCCATTAAACGAAAATATCTGGGGATGCAGGCTAGGGAATCTGCATTTTAACACAATTTCTTGGATTTTTATTTAAGATTTTCTTTGAAAAGCAAAGACAGAGGCAAGCAAGAGGGTCACCTAGGGGAATAAATTAGTAAAAAATGGCAGTATTAACAATCTCATTAATTTGGACTACGCTAATCCAAATTTAAGAGAGCCCTGAGTTAGGCTTGTTTCCTTAAACTATCTGAGGAAAAAAAACTTTACTTAGCAAATTAATTTGTTAACAAGATTTGAGGACAGAAGTCTTTCTACCTTTACATAAACCCCAACTTGCAACTCCAGACAACTCTTAGCTTATGTGCTTGAAATAAATACAGTGATTCCTGAAACAGCTTGCAGTTCAGACTCAGCTTCTGCTTATTTTGATCAAACATAATTTTGGAGGAAAAGAAAGGAAGGGGCAGTGAAGGAATGGGAGAAAAGGAAGAGTGAAGCAGGAGTAAATTCTAATTCCCTATTTTCAAAGGGATGTGTGGTGGCGTCGGGTGGGGGTGGGGAGGGGAAGTTGGCACAATCCATGAAGAATTGAAGTAGGAAAAAAGTCAGGTTGGAGGAAAAGCCCTCCTTTGTGACCACGTTTTCCTCCTATGCAGGGCCACCATCTGTGCAAGTAGCCAAAACCACTCCTTTTAACACGAGGGAGACTGTGATGCTGGCCTGCTACGTGTGGGGCTTCTATCCAGCGGACGTGACCATCACGTGGTGGAAGAATGGGCAGCTTGTCCTTCCTCAGGGCAGTGCCCAAAAGATTGCCCAGCCCAATGGAGACTGGACGTACCAGACCCTCTCCCACTTAGCCACCACCCCGTCCTTCTGGGATACCTACACCTGCGTGGTGGAGCACGTTGGGGCTGCAGAGCCCATCCGTCAGGACTGGAGTAAGGGCATGGCAGGCCGGAGGATTAGGGCCAAAGCAGAGCCATTGCAAGCGGGTGGTGGAAAAGAACAGCAGTACTTTGGCAAAGGGAGTGAGATGTGGAGAGGTCCGCGGTATACGGTAGAGAGGGAGAGGGTGAGAATGAGAAGTGGGTCTGAAGGAATGCATGGACGGTTTGTGACGGGAGACGGGGCACGGGGATACAGGAACGGAAAGTTCTCTGGTGTCCTGGTTGCCATGGTAGTGTGGGTGATGTGGTGTGCTTGTCTGAGGGCTGGAAGGAAGCAGGACTGTTCTGAAAAGAGGATGTACATTTCAGAACCCCAAATTATGATGCAATATTCCAGGAGCCCCAGATTTCAGCTATTCTGTTGTCAGGTCAGACGTGGGAATTAGAGAAATAAAGAAGGTTGCAGAAGAAAAAGGACTCTCTCTTGGTGTGGGGGCGATACTGAATGTGGGCTGCTCTATCAGGGAGCAAAAGCCATAGCTGCTAGACACTGTGCTTGCATGCTCAGGGCTAGTGAACAAGGAAGCAGTCACCAGGATGAGAAGGAGTTAAAGGAACTGAGAGAAGTGCACACAGATTTGGGGATTTTTGGGAAAGAGAAGAAGAAGAAAGGAAGAAGAGGAAGGGTGTCTGAAAAGGGTCAGTGAACAGAATCCCAGACTGGCTGCTGAGACCAAACTTCCCCCTGTGGGGAGGGTGGTGTCTGGCTGGGCAGCTGAGAAGGGCCTGAGGAGCGGAGTGGAGCGCGCTGGCTCACCTGAGCTCTCCTGGGAAAGTCTCCTTCACACCCTCACAGGCGGTTTCCTTTGCTGGTGGAATGTTCATTTTAGCATGGGAAAGGGGTCCAGGTGGGACAGGAGTTAGAGTAGGACCAGCTCTGGGAAGGGCGGGGGGCTGTGAAGGGGATGGAGACAGTCTCTGGGAGGACACATGGGAAATCTGGATGTGGACAGGTAGGAGACACATTAAGACACATAAGACGCAGAGCTCATGGAACAGAACCACTGGACGTTAGAAAAGATGTTTTAATAGGAAAGTGCTCAGATAGAGCAAGTGAGGGAGCAAACATTGTCACCATGGAATCCTTGTATTTTGGGTGAAGGAAGACAGTAGGGTCCCTTGAGAGGTCCTGCTGTATTAAGAGGGAGGCGCTAACTCTAGGGAGAGTGGTCCCTCGGGGTTACTCTAGGAGTAGAGATTCACAGCATGGGGGTTTTGAGGAGGGGTTGGTGTGAGCTAGACCCTTGGGGTTGGAATTAAGCACCTTTGCATCTGCTGGGTGGAGGTCGCAATAAATTAAGTTGTTCTGGGAATGAGCAACAGAGATCGGTTCTAGTAAGTTTGTGTTTTTGCAGCACCTGGGCTGTCCCCGGAGCAGATAGTGAAGGTTTCTGTGGCTGCAGTGACTCTGGGCCTGGGCTTCATCATCTTCTGTCTCGGGTTGCTCAGCTGTCAGAGAGCTGGCTCCTCTGGTGAGTGACCCTCCTGAGCTCCCAGCGCCACTCTCACTCCCAGTCTCTGCTCACGTTCTGTTTGTGATCGGTTTTCCCAATGCTACCCCATTTGCTGTGAATAACGCCAGCTACTTTTATCCACAAAGACTGTCCTCTAATCAAACATTTTCCTCTCCTAGGCTATACTTCCCTCCCTGGGGCCAATTATCCGGAAGGTAACATCTCTGTTGGTCTGTTTGCCTACTGGTGCTTTGGGAGGGGTGAAGTTGGAGGGGGTCAGCATTGGGTTCAGCTGAACATGCTTATAGTAGGGGTGAGCTACCCAGGATCTAGCCAAGAGCGTGTTTAAGCCGCCGTTGTTGGGATTAGGAGCAGGAAAGACGAGAGCCAAGCCTTCTCTTCTAACCAAGGGAGTGTCTAGGGGGAGGAGGCTGAAGGTGGCTCCAGAATTTTCAGTGTCACTGTATTAAAAGCTCTGGCATGATGGTTATAGAGACAAATGATGGGGTAAGGGGGTTTGAAGGCTTATTATGTTCTTTTTATTTCTTCAGCAGGTCGGCACATTTCCTAGAGGCAGGATTCTACAACTTCTATGCCGAGTGAGACAGAGTCATACTTGTAGTGATACTGCAGTGCCCCTCCAACATCCTCAAAGCCTCCAGATTTTTCTGTATCTTATGATTTCTCCATCCAGTTCTTTGAATTTCCTAGTACCCCTCCCCCTCCATGTAAACCTTAGCAACTTGGGGGAACTCATTGCTGGGAATATTTTGTAACCAAGTTATTGTCCGAGGCTTATTTCTGGGGTGAACATAATCTGGGGAGGGAAGTTAAAGGCCCTTCTGGGGGCCCCACGTGCCACAGAGGGTGCTGAGTCGCTGGTGATCATCTCTGAGGAATAAACTCTGGTGGAAGTATTGCTTTCCCATGCTTTTTCCTGAGGCGCTAGGGAAGCCCTACGGGCAGAGTTAGGGGCTGGGGTTGATTGTCTCCTACTCCAGTGGAGGAGTCAATGCCTCCTCCCATTTTCCCATCTAGACATGACAGAAATTGGGTTTATTATTATTATTATTTATAATTCATAAGAAGAAATTAGACTGTGATGGGATGGAGTGGCAGAGTAAGGTAGAGGAAGGGAGTAACTATTTTCCTTACCTCATCAGGGGTCTTGTGAGTTCTTACTTGTAAATGGCTGACAACATTGTGGGGTACTCAGTGAGCCCACCATAGTGACATGAGCTGTTTGTTGTCAGTTACTTAGCTTTGGGGCCAGGCATTGTACCAGGTGCTTCACATGCATGACTTTATTTGGTCCTCATCCCCGTCCTGACACAGAGCCTCAGGTAGTCAGGATTCAGGGGGCAGAGCTTATCTTCAGGTCTGAGTTTCTGGGTGGTTATTTCTTCCATACCCGAGTGGGGAAGGGAACCTAGTTTGAGTGCATGTCATGACCTGGGCACTGGGCTAAGAGCTTTATGTTTGTATCTCATAATAACACCATATGAAACAGATTGTCTCCCTCCATGTCACAGATGAAGAAAGTGAGTTTCAGAGAGGTTAAATCACTTGTCTAAGGTCAAAGGACTAATTCTTTGTAGGGTGTTTGTCTACCTGAGCTGGAAGCGACTGGACTGTTTTTTTCTGAGGACCCTCGTGCTGGTGAGCACACCACTGGTTAGAGCCACCCTTTCAGTCCCTTCTACCCAAAGCGCAAGGGGCATCCACTGTTGGAGTCTAGATTTCAAACTAAAAGCGAGGTGCTGTTTGTTTCCAGTGAAAGGCGACACCTGCTGGACACAAAAAGCTGGGCGGTGGAATTGTTTTTGGAATTAAGGTGGGATACTGGACTTGAGGCAAGAAAAGAAACCAGAAATGTAGACAAGTACTAGGGGAGCTTAGCTTAACAAGGATTGCGGAGGGAAGACAAGGGGTTAGGAGGCACGTTTGCGTGGGGTTATCTATGCAGGAACAGATACCATCGGAATGTGATGAGCTGGGGGAGGGGGCAGAAGACTGGAATAGCGGCTATCTTTGGCTGTGGGTGGGTGGGTGGGAGGTGTGGTCATGGGGGCTAGAACCCTTCATCCTTGGACCGTTTCTATGCTGATGGGGGCCTGGATAAGAGTGGGGGTAGCACTGTTCATACAGACTTGATGTCCAAAGTAGGTGCTCAGTGTTTGTCCAATAAATGAACTGCTCTCCACATCCATGGTTTCTCCAGAAGGATTCTTGTGGTCAGGACATCTCTTCTGGAAGGAGTTTACTGAAGAAATCAATGGGAGGGGAACGTGCTCATGAATTCAAAATGGTTATTCTCTGAACAAGGCCAAATAAGGGAGGAGGAGAAAGTGCTGTGTGTTGTGCTGGTCGGTAAATGTAGGCTGATAAATTACTCTCTATACATTTTATCAGTTTTATTATGTTTCATTTTTTAAGTTTTTATGTATCATTTAATTAGCTTGTGTATCGTAAATAATCTTCCATCTCTGCTTGACTGTGTGTTTTCTTTCATAACTTCCTGTTTGAAGTCTTGTCATGTTTCATTTTCCTTTTTCCATTCACTGTTCTTGTTTGTTTGTTTGTTTGTTTGTTTGTTTGAGAAAGCAAATTCCATTTGAAATTCTAGTCTAGTCAGGGGGTGGGGCTTTGGGTCTGGTCTGACTGGCCAGTTGTGAAGAAGAAGCTGCACATCCAAAGGTCTGGGTCTGGTCACACCAATGGGAATCAGAGTGACCGGACCCCCAGAGGAAGGAAGGAGAGAGACAGCTCGTTGGACAGTTTGCAGTTTCCCTCCAGAGATTCCCATGCAGGCTTTTCTCTGCCCTCACCTTGTAGGCTTTTGATTTATAGGGAAGGTTGTTCCCATCCAGTTAGGGAGCAGGAAAAAGTGCCATGTAGGTCTCCTGGGATCCAGGGAGCCAGCTTACGATGGGGAGAAAAGGGAGGATACACACGGGAGTGAATGGTGCCCGGAAGGAACGAGAGGGGTCATGGTGGGCCAGCTCCAGGACCCTGCGAGGAGAGGGGAATGGTAAACAATGAAATGCCAAAAAGGGGAGAGAGGGAGAGAGAGAGAGAGAGAGAGAGAGAGAGAGAGAGAGAGAGAGAGAGAGAGAAACAACTAGAGAGAGAGAGAGTTGGGCTTTGGGTTATGGGTTATATCTCACCCAACTGGCACAACGAATGGTTCTCTCCCTTCAATGTCTTGTTTGTTTTAAAAGCTGAGCTTGGAACTGGAATTGACTCTGAAGTCCATCTAGTCCAATTCTCCACCCACAAGGAACTGGCTCTGTGTCCACGAGGGCACACACAATGCAGGGAATCCCTTCAGTCCTTGGTGCAGATACCAGCACTTTAGAGGAATGTGTTGACGTCAGATTTGAGGCGCTTCTTTTGACCGCTGAAGACAGTAGGAACAAAGCCCAAACATGCAACGGGCGTGCATGTGCTCAGTGTTGTTTCCTGAGGGGAGCGCGCCTGTCTTCAGTACTCATGCACAGTCATGTGAAAGGAACAGACAAGGATTGGTATTTAACATCAATATCTATTGAGGAAAATTATATTTAGCCCATCTTCTCAAGTAATTGTTTCCAAAGTAAAATTGGGGAAATCAGATGATAAATGGGGGTTCGGGGTGTAACGTCACCCTCACTTTGGTTTTGGATGGAATGCCTGTCATTCCCAAGAGCCCTCAAACTGCCATGAACCAGGGTATGGGGGACTCTTCCTTGGTGCTTCCTGCCACGCCTTGGACGAACCAGTCCCCGGGGGGCTGCAGGGAGTGGAGAGGCCCCAAACCCACAGAGTCTGCTCCCAGACGGGAGCTAACTGGCTTTCCTGACCCTTCCTCTCCCACCCTTCCATTGCATACGAGGTTTCCAAGAGCCCTTGGCCAGACTGGTCTGGGGCAGGGAATGAAGAAATAAATGGCTTTCATTGCATCAGGGCTGCAGCAGAAAACAGATGGCACACTCAGAATATGATAGTTCAAGGGGAGTCTATATACAAGGAAGTATTTACAGAGAAGTGGGTGAAGGATAGTACAGTGACCTGGAGCTAGCAGCAGCTGAGCTGTCACTACCCCAAGGCCTGAAGAGGCAAGGGACTGGAGCTGTTATCAGACGCAGGAGGAGGGCAAGTCCTACAGAGTCGCCACCTTGCCAGCACAGTGCCCTTCAGTCAAGGGACACAGCCAGCCCGAGGTGGCCTCACAGGGAGGGAGCCAAGGGAACAAAAACCCTGACCTCACTCTGTCCTCCCTCTGCTCTTGGGGCAGGGCGGAAAGCAGGAGGAAGCAGAGAGCTCGGAAGCCTGTGATGTCATAGGGTCAGCACCTGGGGCAGTCACCAGGGTGAAGTGTGGCTCCGGAAGGACAGATGGAGGACAGTTGTCACATTCACAATATGAAGGAAAGAAGCCAAGGTGGAGGGAAGAAGATACGAAACATGGGCTTCCGTTGGCCTTGGACAGGGACAAGCCCTCAGTAGCAAGAGAAGAGTAAGTTTGTAGTTTCCTTCTGAGGGACCTGGGAGAATATGCATTTCTAGTTCTCACCTCCACTTCGAAGGTTTGTGTAACTCTGTGGATCTTTAGTTTTTAACACATATTTTACAGTAAATTTATTGAGTTCCTCAAAATTAAACTTGAATTTTGATTGAGGTTATATTGAATTTATAGAGCAATTTGGGGATAATTGATTTCTTTTTACTATTAAGTCATCCCATGCCAAAGCAGAGGGTATTTCCCCGTTTAGTGAAATCTTCCTGTTTGTTCTTTATTATGTTTTTTAAAATTCACTTTTTCATAGTGGTCCTCTGTATGCACAGTTAATTTTTTTATTATTATTTAAGTATAGTTGATATCCAATATTATGAGTATATTGGTTAAATTAGTTTCAGGTGTGTAATATAGTGATTTGACATTTTTATAACAGTTGACAATGTTAACACTCCACTAATTTTAGTAATCGTCTGTCACTGTGCAAACTTATCACGATATTATTGACTATATTCCCCTTCCCTTTTCCCCCATCCCCCTACCCTCTCCCTTCTGGTAACCATCCCTTTGGTCTCTGTTTCTATGAGTCTGTTTGTTTTTGCTTTTTTTTAGATTCCACATATAAGTGAAACCATACAGTATTTGTCTTTCTCTGTCTGACTTATTTCACTTAGAATAATACCCTCTAGGTCCATCCATGTTACAAATGACAAGATTTCATTACTTTTTATCGCTGCACAATATTCCATTGTATATGTGTACCACATCTTTTTTATCCACTTGTCTTCGATGGAAACCTAGGTTGTTTCCATATCTTGGCTATTGTAAATGATGCTGCAATAAACATAGGGGTGAAACCATAAAACTCCAAGAAGACAATAGGAAGTAAACTATTTGACATTAGTCTTAGTAATATCTTTTTGGATATGTCCCCTCGAGCAAGGGAAACAAAAACAAAAATAAATAAATGGGACTTCATCAAATTAAAAAGCTTCTGCTCAGTGAAGGAAACTTTCAATGAAACAAAAAGACAACGTACTGAATGGGAGAAGGTATTCACAAATGATGTATCCAATAAGGAAATGATATCCAAAATTTATAAGAAACTCATATGACGCGCTAACACAAAAAACAAACAATCCAATCAAAAAATGAGCACAGAACATGAAAGATTTCTCCAAAGAGGACATACAGAAGGCCAACAGACATATGAAAAGATGCTCAACATCACTAATCATCAGGGAAATGCAAATATAAACTGCAATGAGATACCACCTCACACTTCAGAATGGTTATTATCAAAAAGTCAACAAATCACATGTGTTGGGGAGGATGTGGAGAAAGAGGAACCCTAGGGCACTGTGGGTGGGACTGCAAACTGGTGTAGACCCTGCAGAAAACAGTATGGAGGTTCTTCAAAGAACTGAAAATAAAGTGATCGGATGACCCAGCAATTCTACTTCTGGATATTTATCCAAAGAAAACAGGCACATTAATTCAAAAAGATACGTGTACCACCATGTTCAGCTAATTCTTAGACATTTTACAGATTTTGCTGTGATTGTGATTGGTATCTTACTGTATTTTTATTTTCAAATCAGTTATTTCTGGTGTAGAGAAATGTTACCAATTTCTTAAAAATTTTGGTAACAAACACATAACATAAATTTACCATCTTAACCATTTTTGAGGGTACACTTCAGTAGTGGTAAGTATATTCATTCACATTGTTGTGCAACAAATCTCCAAAACTTTTTCATCTTGCAAAACCTCTGTACCCATTAAACAACAACTCCCCATTTCTCTAGAACGGTGGTAAACACCATTCTGCTTTCTGTTTCTGTGAATTTGACTACTTTATTTACTTCATATATTAATAAGTATAATCATACAGTATTTGTCTTTTTGTGCTGGTTTATTTCATTTAGCATAATGTCCTTAAAGTTCATCCATATGGTAGCATGTTACAGAATGTCTTTCCTTTCTTAAGGCTGAATAATATTCCATGTGTGTATATACACATTCTGTTTATTCATCAATCGAAGGACACTTGTGTTGCTTCCTCATCTTGGCTATTGTGAAGTGCTGCTATAAATATGGGTGTGCAAATATCTCTTCAAGTCCCTGCTTTTTTTTTTTTTATAGTAGCCATCCTAATGGGTGTGGTGAGACTTGTGGTTTTGGTTTGCATTTCTCTAATGATTAGTGATGTTGAACATCTTTTTATATACTTCTTGGCCATTTGTGTATCATCTTTAGAGAAATGCCTATTTTAGTCCTTTGCCCATTTTATAATTGTTTTTTTGTGTTATTTTATTTGTCGTTGTTGAGTTGTAGGAGTTCTTTATATGTGCTGGATATTAACCCTGTATTAGATATATGATTTGCAAATATTAGAAATTAGCCAATTTTTGTAGGTTGATCACATATGAGGCAACCTTGCTGGGTTCTCTTACTGATTTCAGTTGTTTATTTGTTATTGACATTCTCTTTCTCTCTCTCTCTCTCTCTCTCTCTCTCTCTCTCTCTCTCTCTCTCTCTCTCTCTCTCTCTCTCTCCTTTCTAGGTAGGTGATAATATCAGCAAACACTGAAAGTATTGCCTTCTAATCCTTAAGACTCTTAGTTTCCTTTTCTGACCAGGACCTCGAGAGCTATGTTAAACAGTGCAGTGACAATGAGCATTGTTAAAGGAAATAAAACTAAATGTTCTTCATTAACTACAATGTTTGCTGTGGGTTTTCTTTTAATAAACTTTTAATTTGAGATAATTGTAGATTCACATGCAGTTGCAGAAATAGTACAAACAGATGCCATACACCCTTTACCCAGTTTCCTCTGAGGGTGATGTCTTGCAAGATTATGTACTATATCACAACCAGGATACATTAATACAGTGAAAACACAGAACATTCCAGAGAGATCCAAGATGGTGGAGTAGATAAATACTGTGCCTGCTTCCTTTTGTGAGCACATTAAAATTACAACAAAATTACAGTACAATCAACCCGGAGAACCATCTGAAGTTTACCTGAACAGAAGTTCTATAACTAAGCTATGAAGAAGAAGCCACGTTGAGACTGGTAGGAGGGGCAGAGATGCAAAACTAGCTGGCCCCAAAGCTCCGTGTGGTGGTGAGAATCAGGAGGGATATCTCTGCCATGGAAGTTCCCCATGGAGGAGCAAAGGACCCCAGCCCCACACCAGGCTCTCCAGCCCAAAGTACTGGTGCCAGGAACAGAAGTCCCCACAACATCTAGCTGTGAAAAACAGTGGAGAGTCTGACCATCTGGGTAGGATGGAAGGCTGCGGGAAACGCAGATGTCCTCTTAAAGGGCCAACATACAGACTAACCCACTCACAGGCACTCACCCTGGGCTCTGGTGGAAGAATGGTGACTCAGGGGGCATCAGAGGCACATGGGGGTTGGGGGGACAGACTGAGGGCTGGAGGACAGTTACCATTTTCCCTGTGTGGGGTCCTTCTCCCATGAAGCTGGCAGGAAGGTGTCATCTTTCCTGTGTTGAGCCCTCCCCCCATGTCCATAGCCAAATCTGAATCTGAATTGGTCTGGTGAGCTCTGCTGGGACCCCGTCCCACCAAACTCCCCCAAGGCACTTTCTTGGTGAGCAGCCAGCCCTGTCCGATTACATTCTTTCTTGGAAAACTATCAGAATCTGCATGCCCCAGGTGGGTGGCAACTATCCTCGGTGTGCTCTGAGACTCTTGCTGAATAACTCCAGCTCACCACTGGCACCAAACCAGAATCTACATTAACCGGGTGATCAGAACTCTTCCCATTCTAGTGACTCTCTGAGATCCTCCCTCACGCAATTTGTGTACTGCACAATGCTTTATCAGTGGCTGGACCTTAAAGGTGCTGGCAGGTGACAGCAGGCCTTAAGGTTTCCTAGCTTTTTGCAGAGCTATGCCAGGTCGGGTACTGGTGGCAGACATCCTCAGTTTGCAAAATGTCCTCTAAGTCCAGCATAGAAGATTTACCAAATACAAAGAAACAAACACAGAGAGGCAGCCAAAATAAAGAAACAAAGAAATATATCCCAAATGAAAGAACAGGAAAAACTTCCAGAAAAAGAACTAAATGAAATGGAGGCAAGTAACCTACCAGATACAGAGTTCAAAACAATGGTTATAAAGATACTCAATGATCTCAGTGAGAATTCAACAAGGAGATAGAAAACATAAAAATTGGGATAGAAAACATAAGAAAAGAACCAGTCACAAATTAAGAATACACTAGAAATGAAGAATGCACTAGAAGGAATCACTAGCAGACTAGATGAAGCACAGGATCGAATCAGTGATTTGGAAGACAAGGTAGCAGAAAACACCCAATTGGAACAGCAAAAATAAAAAAAGAGTCCAAAAAAAAAAAAAATAAGGATAGTTTAAGAGACCTTTGGGACAACTTCAAGCGTAATAACATTTGCATCACAGGAGTGCCAGAATGAGAAGAGAAAAAACAAGGAATTGAGAAGCTATTTGAAGAAATAATGACTGAAAACTTTACTAACCTGGTGAAGGAAATAGACACACAAGTCCAGGAAGTGCAGAGAGTCCCAAACAAGATGAACCCAAACAGCCCACACCAAGACACATTTTAATCAAAATGTCAAAACTTAAAGACAAAGAGAGAATCCTAAAAGCAGCAAAAGAAAGGCAACTAGTAACTAATAAGGGAGATCCCATAAGACTGTCAGCTGATTCTCAGATCAAACTTTGCAGGCCAGAAGGAATTGGCACAAAATATTCAAAGTGATGAAAAGCAAGGACCTACAAACAAGGGTACACTACCCAGTAAGATTATCTTTTAAAATCGAAGGACAGATAAAGAGATTCCCAGACAAGAAAACTAAAGGAGTTCATCACCACCAAACCAGTATTACAAGGAAGTTTAGAGAGACTTCTTTAAGATGGAAATTTAAAAAAAAGATTAAAATTGTGAATAATAAAATGGCAATAGCTACATATCTATCAACAAGTACTTTTAATGTACATGAATTAAATGCTCCAATCAAAAGACATAGGAGGGCTGAATGGATAAGAAAACAAAACCCTTACACATGCTGCCTACAAGAGACTCACTTCAAATTGAAAGACACACACAGATGGAAAGTAAAGGGATGGAAAAACACTTCATGAAAATGAAAATGAAAATAAAGCTAGGGTAGAAATACTTATACCAGACAAAATGACTTTAAAACAAAGGTCAGAATAAGAAACAAAGAAGGACCCAGTAATTCCACTTTGGGGTATTTATCTGAGGAAACCCAGGGCACTGGTTCAAAGAGACATGTGCATTTATGTGTTCATTGCAGCATTATTTACAATAGCCAAGATGTGGATGAAACCTAGATGTCCATTGATGGAAGCTCCCTTGTAGGTAACTAACTCCTTTCCTTCTGTGCCCAGGCCAGGTGTGGGGAGGGCTCAACAAAGGAACAATGGCCTCTGCCAGCACCCCAGTCTGTGAGAAAGCTGCTCCTCCAGCACTCTGCCTGAAGCCAGATAATTCAGTTCCTTTCTGTATGTCCCTGGCGCCTTTTGGGCTGCTGCTCCAGCGATGGAGCTCAGAAAAAGTGAGTCCGTCTCAGAAAAAGCGAGTAAGTCTGTGCTCGGGCCCTTTAAGAGAATGCCTGGGACTCCAGCAGCCCCCCATCTCGCTCAGCCGCAATACCCGCCGGTTTTCACAGCCAGATGTTGTGGGGGCTCCTCTTCCCAACACTGGAACCCTGGGCTGGGGAGCCTAGTGTGGGACTGGAACCCCTTGCTCCTTAGCGGGGGGATCTCCACAGCTGAGATATCCTTCCCGATTTTTAACTGCCACACGTGGGTGTGGGGCCAGCCTGTTCTGCGTCTCCACTTCTCCTACCAGTCTCAACGTGGTTTCTTTTGTGTATCCCTAGTTATGGGACTTCTGTTCAGCTAGACTTCAAGTGGTTCTCCATGACGGTTTTTCTGTAGTTTAGTTGTAATTTTGATGTGGCTGTGGGAGAAGGCAGCACAGAATTTACCTGCTCTGCCATCTTGACTCCATCGTAAGTTGATCTATCTTCCTCTTCTCCTGCTCTTTTGTTTCCTCCTCCTCCTTCTTCTCTGCCTATGGATGTTCAATTGTTCTAGCTTAATTTGTTGAAAAAGCAACCTTTTCTCCATTTCATTGCTTTTGCACCTTTATCAAAAATGAATCGGGCATATTTGTGTGAGACTGTTCTTTATTTTGTTCCGTTGATCCATGTGCCTGTCCCTTCACCAATGACAGACAGTATTGATTACTGTAGCTATGTAATACGTTTTGAAATCAGATAGACTGAATCTTCCTACTTTAACATTTCTCAAGGTTGTTTTAGCTATTTCATTTCTTTTAATTTTCCTCATAAATTTTATAATGCTATTTTCTAGCTCTATAAAAAATTCTTGCTGGGATTTTGATAGGAATTGCATTAAACCTGTATGTCAATTTGGGGATAATTGGCACCTTTACTATATTGAGTCTTCTAATCCACGAACATGATATGTATTCCAATTTATTTCATTTCTATATTCTTTCATTTCTTTTATCAGTGTTGTGCAGCTTTCAGCATACAAGTTTAGCAAATGTTTTGTTAGATTTACACTTAAATATTTCATTTTTTAGCAATTTTAAATGATATTAATTTTTAATTTTGGTATTCATGTGTTCATTATTAGTTTATAAAAATATTACTGATTTTTAAAATATGTTTATCTTATATCCTATAACCTTGCTGAACTCACCTATTAGTTCTAGAAATGTTTTTGTAGATTTCCTGGGATTTTCTGTGTATAAAATCATGTCATACAAAAATTTTTTAAAAAAATTTCTTCTTATCCAATCTATTTATCTTTTATTTTATTTTCTTACATTATTGTACTGGCTAGAACTTCTAATATTATGTTGAATAAGAATGGTGAGAATGTATAGCTTACCTTGTACCTGATCTTAGGGCAAAAGCATTTGGTCTTTCATCATTAAGTACAATGTTATATCTAGGGTTTTTTTAGACGTTTTTTATCAAATTGAAAAGTTCCCTTTATTCTTATTTTTTTCTGAGTTTTTTTTTTTTTAAATCATGAATGAGTGTTAAATGCAATCAAATGCTTTTCCTGCATTGATTGATGTGATTATTTTTCTCCTTTAGCCTGAAAATATGGTAGATTACACTTATTGATTTTTGAATATTGAACCAGCCTTGCATCCCTGGAAAAACCCAAAATGGTCACAGTGTATACTGTTTTTTATATATTATTGAATTGCATTTGCTAATAATTTGTTAAGGATTTTTGTGTTTATATTAATGAAGGATATACTTATGTAATTTTTTTAAAATCTGGTTTTGATATCACAGTAATATTAGTTTTATAAAATGAATTGGGAAGTATTTCCTCCTATTCTTCTGGAAGAAATTGTGCAGAATTGGTGTTAATTCTTCTTTCATTGTTTGGTAGAAT
Source organism: Rhinolophus sinicus (assembly GCF_057876585.1). Lineage (NCBI taxonomy): Eukaryota > Metazoa > Chordata > Mammalia > Chiroptera > Rhinolophidae > Rhinolophus > Rhinolophus sinicus. The sequence goes on from NC_142502.1 coordinate 106,037,423, forward strand.
TCTCCAGTGAAACTATCTGGGCCCAGAGATTTCCTTTTTGGAAGTTTAAATTTCAAATTCAATACCTTAATAGTTTTATGGCTAATTCTAATTTATGGCTATTTCTTATTTCGTATTTGGGTGAGTTGTAATAGTTTGTCTTTTTTGAGGAAGTGGTACATTTTGTCTAAAATGTCAAACTTATGTTTGTAGTATTTTCTTATCCATTTGCTATCTGCAGGGTCTGCTGTTTCTTTATTGATATTGATATTGGTAATTTCTATCTTTTTTTTCTTTGTTGTTCGTGTTAGAGATCCATCAATTTGTTGATCTTTTCAAAGCAACAGCTCTTTTTTTTTTTAAGTTTATTGGGGTGACAATTGTTAGTAATATTACGTAGATTTCAGGTGTACAATTCTGTATCACATAATCTATAAATCCCATTGTGTATTCACCACCCAGAGTCAGTTCTCCTTCCATCACCATATATTTGATCCCCCTTGCCCTCATCTCCCATCCCTCTCCCCCATTACCCTCTGGTAACCACTAAACTACAGTCTGTATCTATGAGTTTTTGTTTCTCATTTGTCATGTTCTTTTGTTGTTTTTGGTTTATATACCACATATCAGTGAAATCATATGGTTCTCTGCTTTTACTGTCTGACTTATTTCGCTTAGTATTATACTCTCAAGATCCATCCATATTGTCACAAATGGTCCTATTTCATCTTTTCTTACCACCGAATAGTATTCCATTGTGTATATATACCACAACTTCTTTATCCATTCACCTATCGAAGGACATTTTGGTTGTTTCCATGTCTTGGCCACCATAAATAAAGCTGCAATGAACATTGGAGCACACGTGTCTTTATGGATAAATGTTTTCAGATTTTTTGGGCAGATACCCAGGAGAGGGATTGCTGGGTCATACGGTAATTCTATTCCTCATTTTTTGAGGAACTCCACACTGCCTTCCATAGCGGCTGCACCAGTCTGCATTCCCACCAACAGTGTATGAGGGTTCATTTTTCTCCACAGCCTCTCCAACACTTGTTACTATTTGTCTTGTTGATGATAGCCATTCTGACTGGGGTGAGGTGATATCTCATTGTGGTTTTTATTTGCATTTCTCTGATGATTAGTGATGTTGAGCATTTTTTCATATGTCTATTTGCCATTTGTATGTCCTCTTTGCAGAAATGTCTCTTCAAGTCCTCTGCCCATTTTTCAATTGGGTTGTTTGTTTTTTTGTTGTTGAGTTGCATGAGTTCCTTGTATATTTTGGATAATAGCCCCTTATGGGAGGCACTGTTTGCAAAAATCTTTTCCCATTCAGTTGGTTGCCTCTTTATTTTGTCGATGGTTTCTTTTCTTGTGCAGAAGCTTTTAAGTTTCACATAGTCCCATTCGTTTATTTTAGCTTTTACTTCCATTGCCTTTGGAGTCAAATTCATAAAATGTTCTTTGAACCCAAAGTCCGTAAGTTTAGTACCTATGTTTCTTCTATGCAGTTTATTGAGAAGCAGCTCTTTGTTTCACTGATTTTCTATATTGTTTTTCTGTTTTCAGTTTCAATGATTTCCGCTCTTATCTTTATTATTTTCTTTCTTCTGCTTGCTTTGAGTTTATTTTTATCTTTTCCTAGGTTCTTGAGGTAGGTTATTGATATTTTTAATATATGAATTTAATGTTATAAATTTTCCTCTCAGCACTGCTTTAACTATATCCGATGAATTTTGATATATTCTATTTTCATTTTTATTCAATTCAGTGTATTTTAAAATTTTCTTTGAGACTTACTCTTTGACCCATGGATTATTTAAAAATGATTGCCTGGTTTCCAAGTGTTTGAAAATTTTCCTTTTATCTTTCTGTTCCTGATTTCTGGTTTGTTTAATTGTAGTCAGAGAACACACCCTGCATGATTTCAATTCTTTTAAATTTATGACCTCAGAGATAGTCCATCTTGATGTATGTCCACTTAAAAAGAATGTGTGTCTGCTGTTGTTGAGTGGAGTGTTTTATAAATGTGGATTAGATCCTATTGGTTGATGGTATGGCTGAGTTCTTCTATATCCTTGTTTAGTTTCTGACTAATTATTCTACTAATTTTTGAGAGAATTATGTTGAAGTCTCCAACTATAACTGTTGATTCATCTATTTCTCTTTTCAGTTTTTGCTTCACATATTTTGCAGCTGTGTTGTTTTGTGCATAAACATGTAGAATTGCTATGTCTTTTTGGCAGGTTGACCCTTTATCATTATAAAATGTTCTAATCTGTTTCTGATGATTTTCTTTATTCTAAGTTTGTTTTATCTGATAGTAATATACTTACTCATGTTTTCCTTTGATTAATGATTACATGGTATATTTTTTCCATCCTTTTACTTTTAACCTGCCTATATTATTATGTTTGAACAGATTTTCTTGGAGATAGTATATCTTTGGTTTGTTCACCTTTTAAAACTCTACTCTGCCAATCTGCATCTTCTAATTGATGTATTTAGACCATTTACATATAATGTAACTATTTGTATGTATATTAGTCTACTCGGCCTACCATAACAAAATATCATAGACAGGATGGCTTAAACAAGAGACATTTCTTAAACAAGAGAAATTTATTTTCTTACAGTTCTGGAAGTTTGAGATCAGAGGATGAGAGTGCCAGCAGAACTAGTTTCTGGTAAGAGCTCTCCTTCTGGCTTGACTTCTGGTTGTGTCCTCACACAGGAGGGGGGTGGAAAGGGAGGAAGGGAGGGAGAGCAGCTCTGTATTTCCTCTACATACATTTAGAACCACATCAGACAGCTATAATTTTTGCTTTGACCACTAAACATAGTTTAGGAAACTCAACAGGAGAAAATAAATGTATTCACCCATATTTTTTGTTTACCTTGTTCTTTCTTCTTTCTTGATGTTCCAAGGTTCCTATTTGATCATTTTCATCCTGTTTAGAGGACTTCTTTTAGCCATTATCATTATTGCTGGGCAGGTGTGGGAGATCTCCCCAACTCCTCATCTCCACTGGTATCTTGGGCGGGGGCCTCATTACTGGGCTGAAAATTTGAAATTCTTGGCGTCCTAGTTGGTCTCCTCGGACACCACTGCAGAGTGATGTTCGGGTGCCTCTTACATTCTCAAGAAGGTGGAAGCCTCGGCTCCCCATTCGCTCTTCCTGGTGTGAGTGGGAGCAGGGCCACCGTTATTTCTGTGCTGTCTGCCTGGAATACAGCAGTTATTTTCCGAAAGTTTTCTGTCTTGATAGGCTGCCTCTCTCCTGGTATTTTGGCTATTGTTATCAGACTTTTATTGGCGCCGTTTGTTTGTTTGTTTGTTTGTTTTTGCCAGTTGGCCTTGTCAAGTTTCCAGTTCCTTCACCTGCAAGTCTAAGATACAGGAGTCAAAAGAAACCCCCGGGAGCTCACCATGGTGTCATTCCTCAAGTCCTGGCACGCCAGATGATCTGCTTTCTTACCTCTGCCTTTCAGAGTCTTCTTATGTTTGTTTTATATATTATGTCCAGGTGGTTTTTTTTTGTTCTGTTTTGTTTTTGTTTTTTCCCCTTCTTCCACCTCCCCTCCTCTGGTTCAAGCTGTTGTTTCTCAGTCTACTTGTGTAGGACACAGCTCCCTGGCCCATGCTGGTGTTATGAGCCTTGTGTTTCCCTGGCTGAGGCAATCGGTTGCTGGTCGTCAGGTCTGCTGCTCACACAGCTGCTCACGCTGGCTGCTGGCTGCTCTTGGCAGCCCAGCTCCAGGGAGAGCTGTTGTTCACAATCTTAGCTTCACTGGCCCACGTGGGAATCGAACCGGCCACCTCGGTGTTAGGAGTACAGTGCTCCAACCACCTGAGCTACCGGACCGGCCCTGTCCAGGATTTTTAACTGCACTTAGTTGGAAGAATAGGAAAAGTGTGTCTATTCCATCTTTCTAAAAGCAGAAATCCTTGCTACAGGTTTTTATGTACAACCATTATTAAATTAAGTAGTTTTCCTTTTTGTCTTAGTTTTCTAAGAGTGAAACTAACAAACATAAATGGATGTTGAAATTTAAAAAAAGTTTTCCATCATTGATTTATTTAATTATATGTATTTTCCCTCTTAATCTCTTAATAATGAGTGAATCATACTGAGAGATTTTTTGATGTGAAACATCTGCATTCCTGGGATAAACCCTGTTTCATCATCTTATAGTTACATATTTACTGTTGGTTTCATTTAATTAATATTTTACTTAGGGTGTTGTATTTACTTTTATAAAGCATGGACATCAAACTCATTTTGCTTGTATTTCCTTATTTATTTTTGTAATAAAAATTCCTCTATACAATGAGCTGGGCAGATTTTGTTCTTTATTCTCTTTTCCAGAACAACATTTATATGTATCTTTTCAAAGGCCAGCTTTTGTTGTCATTAAATCTTTTATTGCTTTTAGTTCTCTATTTCACTGATCTCTATCCTTATCTTTATTATTTCCTTCCTTCTTTTGAGAGGTTTTTTCTGTTCCTTTTAACCTAACTTTTGAGTTGAATGCTTAGCTCATTTTATTTATTTATTTTGGATAAGTGTATTTAAAGGCAAAAAATTTTCCTCTAAGTTCTTCTTTAATCATATCCAACAACTTTTAATATGTAGTGTTTTAATTTGTATTCAGTTCTAATTATTCTTTATAATTTTTAACTCAAATGTTATTTATGAAAGTTTTAAACGTCTTAGTTTGCAATAATTTTAAATTTACAGAAAAGTTGTAACAATAGTACAAAGAATTCCTATGACACTTTGTCTAGATTCAATAATTTTTAATATTTTGCTTTCTTTTCCTCTCTGTTTCTGTCTTTCTAATGGTTTTTCCTAATAATTTTAGAGCAAGTTGCAGACATTATGCCCCTCTACTGCTAGACATTTCTTAAGAACAAGGACATTCTTTTATATAAGTACAGGAGAATGATAACATCAGGAAATTTAACTTTGTTATAATACTATTATCTGATCTACAGTCTATGTTCAAATTTCACTAATTTTCACAATAAAGATCCTTGTGGTCCCCCTACTGTCCCTAACCTCCTGCCCTGCAATCCAGAATCACACACTTTCGGAAGTTGTCTTGTTTCTTTAGTCATGTTTAATTTGGAGGAGTTCTTCATTTTCTTATTTATTGAGGATTGATTAATAAACTGAGCTTAAATAATTTATTGTTCTGTTCAAGATCTCTGCTTATTTTTCTGAGTTCCTACTAATTTTTGAGAGGTTGGTTAAAATCACCAACTGCAATTAAAAAAGCCCACCAACTTTTACTGGTCGTCCTTTTAGCTATTGCTTTATAAATTGTGAGGTTGTATTGTTGATGTTATATATATTTATGATTACTATATCTTCTTGCTCTACTGTTTCTTTTTAATTATATAAAAGTCTTTTCTTTTGTCCTTTATTCACTTTTATTTAAATTTTAAATTCTATTTTGCTTAAATTCTGTTCTATTTTGTGTATTATTGAGATTGTGGCCCAACTTTCTTTTTGGTCATATTTGCCACCTGGTAAATTTTTTTCCTCCTTTTAATTTCAATTGTTATGTGTCTTTCTGTTTTAAATGTATTGATTATCAATAACACACGGTTTGGTCTTTTTTATTTCCTTCATTAAAAGAGAGCCTTTCTCTTTTCGTTTGTAACTGTTGATGCATTGACTTAATTTTGAAACTCATTTTACATTTTATATTTATTGTTCATTGTTTCTTCCTTTTTCTTGCTTTCCATTTGATAGACTGATTATTTCTTCTGCTGGATTAAAAGTTATCTATACTGATTATGTTCTGATGATGGTTGCCTTTGATTTAAGAAATACACTTATGTTTGCTTTCCTTTATTAATTTCTTAAATATCTTAATATTTATATCTTGTGCCCAAATTCTTTAGCATACTCATATGTCCTTTTGCTTTTCTTTTAAAAATGTATTTATTAAAAATTTTCTTCCAACCTTTGAGGTATGGATGGCAAATAAAAATTGTATGTATTTAAGTTGTACAATGTGGCTTTTTAAAAAGTGTACAATGTGCTGATTTAATATATGTACATATTGTGAAATGGTTATCGTAATCCAGTTAATTTAATGCACCTATCACCTGTCCTTTTGATTTTTTCTTCTTTCACTCAAATGCCGGTCCCCCAACCAAGTGAATATTATCTAGATTTTTAAATCCGAATTTACACACACACACACACACACACACACACACACACATCTTTTCTTTAATATGGTCCTGGATTTGTTGACAAATTACCCTTATTCCTATATTCCTTGTTGTAACTTCCTTGATTTGACTCTCTGTGTATGTGTATTTGAGTGCTTCCTCCAAGAGTGGTTATAATATTGCTCTGGGTCCTAAGGCTTGTATGTATAAGAATGTGTTTATTATGTCATCTTACTTGAATAGCAACTTAGGCATATATAAGGTTCAAACTTATTTTGCTTCACTACTGCAAACTATTATTTTATTTTCTTCTTGCATCCATTGATGCTGTTAGAAAGTCTAATATCAATATGATGGCTTCTCTGTTGTAGGTGATCTGTTCTTTCTGTGAGCTTTTTGCATATTTCTTTGTTTCATTACTAAAAGACCAGCCTCGTGTGGAGCTTTTCTTATTGCTCCTGTTTGGTACTCTTGCAGCCCTTTACTCTGAGGTCTATCATCTTTCTGTAATACTGGTAAATTCATTACTCATTATTTCCTCAAATATATATTCTTCTCTTTTTCTCTCTCACTGGGAGACATCTCATTATGCAGATGTGAACACTTCTATTTCCATCCTCCATTTTGCTGAGCTCTCTTTTATATTTTTGATACCTTTTTTCTTTCCCGCTCTCTTCAGGGAGACTTCTTTCATCCTGTCTTCCGCCTCGCTAATTATTCTTTGGCTCTGTCCATCCTGCCACTTGTTTCCTCTATAGTAGTTGTCATTTATACTGTCATAGTTTTAATATCAATATTGCCTCTTTATTTTTATGAATCACTGATTTTGCTTTACGATGTGTATATCTTCTATTATCTGATTAAGTGTATTTATCATCTTATTTTAAGTTCTTGGTTCATCTTTGTTCACAATCCTGCATTAGGTAGCATATGGTATTCAATTTGTCATCTATGTTTTGCAGTGGTTTTACTCCTTAGCTATCTAATTCTGTGGGTCTGTGAGCTCATGGCTCTATGGGGGCAACAGCTAGTTTGTGGGGGAAGGTGAAATGGGAAAGAGATGAAGGTCAGACTCTGAGGTCTGTGCCCTGCCAGGGCCAGTCCTGCTAGAGCACTCAGAAGCACTCCCGATGTGCAACTTCTCTGTCAGCCGACTCGTGGGAAGAGCACAGCTGGGAGTAGGCGGGCTCTCTATGTTGCAATCCACCGGCTCTGAGAGTTGAGGCAGTGGTGGCAAGTAACGGGGAGGTGAATACCCCAAAGCTCGCATCTAGCTTCTTCTGTTCGTTGACCTCGCAAGGCTCTGGTGCTGTTTGATTTCTGTTTCTGTGTGAAGAGGAGGCAATGATCGTCCCGAGGCAGTAGTGAGGGACTAAGGGTAGAATTGAAAAGGTCTTCCTGCAGCTGTCCTCCCACTGCTGCTTCCATCCCAGGATGCAGACCTTCCCACTCCCTACACACACATCAGCTCAAGACAGCATTTTTGTCTCTCCTGGCAAGTTCTACACACTTTGTATTTGTTGTTTTCATTGCTGCTGGCTCCCCAGATCCTCGCTTACCTTGGCTTCTGTAGCCTAACCGACATTAATTTTGGGCGAGGAAGCCAGGAGACCACACCTAACTATTTGCCATCTCAGCAGGAACTGGAAGCTTTATATTTGGTTCTCAAAGGACAGAGTGACAGGAGACACGCTACAGCTTGTCGTTGGAAGTTTCCTGATCCCTCGAGTCTTCCATTGTGGCCCCAAACTAATGTGCTCTCATGCCGGTTCCAAAGGTCTCTTTCCTGGTGCCGAATGGCGTTGTGAGTGGGAATTCTGATGCATCTATGCTCCAGGGACAGGAGAGAAAGGAGACTTGGAGATTCATGACGTAGGGGTGCGTGTGTGACAGTAGGTAGGAGAGAAACACACTTGTGTTGAGCACTTACTGCGTCCTCCATTGAGCCCACGCTAGGGACACCATGAGGGGTGTTTTACTTCACAGAATCCAGGAGAAATGCGTTCAGCAGTTCTTTCCAGGAAGATATTGGCTAGTTTTCAGGGAGGATGTGTGGTGGGGCTACATAACACTGCTTGCTGGTATTAACCTTGGGGTCTTTAAGATGTATTAGGCTGCGTCTTTCTTTTCTCTAATTTAGGACTTATGAATTCTTTCAGATTAGCTGTGGTATTCAGTACCCTCAGAGCAGTTTGCTGCAGCTGTCCCCAGCTGCTCCTGTTTCTTCCTGTCTTCTCACTGGTCTCTTCTCCCATCCCCTCCTCAGCTGATCTTGACTAGGACGGCAGCTGAATCTTCCTGTGTGGCAATGTTTGGCACTAGGCATATAGCACATGCTTGTTGAATTGGTTGTGCTCTATATTTGAAGGTTAAAAAAAAAAAAGATAGTTTTTCTCTTTATAGGCCCCCATCCCGATTTTTCCTCTCTGCAATGCTCAGTAGTTACTATCACTGAAGAGCTATCAGCAGGTGATGCCCTAACTGGAACGAGCTCTTGGGTAGGAACAAATCAGGTTCGTTGGTGGGCCCAAGGGTTAACAGCAATTTTACACCAAAGTTTTCCCGTGGAAAGATGAACTCGAGTTTACCTTATCCTTAGAGTTTCTTTGGAATGTACCGTTTAGATAAATGTGGAATGTCAGCTGCACTACAAAGCAACATTTGAAATTGTAGAAATGACCTGTTTGGTGAACTACGTCTGCATGGGTAAGACTGGGTAGGCATTCGAGTTTGTGGGCTTATGCAACAAGGAATGTATAAAAACCTGTTGGGAAACACTGACCTTGGATTCTGTGTATCGTGTCTCTGAATCTGAATATGAGCTTGGCTTCGAATTCACACTCACAGGCTGCTACAAGAAGTGGTTTCTGTCCTGTGTGAGGTTTTCCTATCTTAGGAAGGCTCCCATCTACCCTTGCGGTCTGGTCTGTTACAACCAAGCATATTCCCATGAGATAAGAGGGTTGAGAAGCAACATTGAGACTATTGTAAAGCCTCCTGTGAAGATGTGTTTAATGCTGTCGGGCCGACAAGCTATGTTTCATGTCCTATGTCCTTCTACAAAGCTCAGCAAACTGGGTTCCAGGTTCCGGGTCATTATTCATGACTGTCTTTTGAGTGTGGATGTTAATCTGAACCCGAGACCCCAGTTGAGTTGTAACAAGTGGTTATTGCAGTTCTTTTTTTCTCTATGAAATAACTTCTTCTTTGTTGCTGGACTTTCACTGTAAATAAACAAATAGTAACTAAAAGACCATATAGTATACTTTGACCAAAGCCTTAAAATTCTGTCACTTGTATCCAGTTTCTCTGGACAGATTTGGAACAAAAATAAAATCATAGTTAATAATAAAACATTATATTTGTGAAATGCTTTGAATTTTCCAAAGTACTTTCAGGGACATTTTTTTTTTAACTTAATACTACTTTTCCTCTATCTTCTCTCCTCTAATTTATCATGGCTTTTATTGTACCTACAAAAAGATACCTTCAAAATCGATTTCTCTAATTTTGAACCCACTACTGTACTCAGTACTCATGTAAGCCACTATTTAGAAGCAAAGGAGACAAAATCAATCAAATGACCCAAAGCAAGAGAGCTGATAGGACTTGAAAACTGATTGGACCCAATTTTTTGGTTTGGACAGTTGAGTGAACAGTGATTAATCCTCTGAAAGAGAAAATATAGGGGAAGGGCATTTTGGGGAGGGATTTAGGGCATATTTTATCAGGAGAGGCAAGTTTCCACTGTTTTCACACTGGGGCATCTCACCTTGCCCCAGGATTCCTCCTGTGCACGTCTGTTGGGGATGACAGGAGAGCCAGAAGATGGTCCACCTACCGGGGAAAGGAAGAGCAGCCAGGCCACCTGGTGTAGGTCAGGAGGCAAGGAGGCTTGGCACTGAACAATGTTTATCAAGCAACATCATGAAATATCATGAAGGAGCAGCGATGGGCCTGGGTATTAGGATGACAGTCTATACCCAGTCCTGAGGGACCATTTTAGGTGGGAATGTGATCGCTTCCAAAGGAAGAACATAAGGGATGGCTACCGTAATGATCTGGTAGATGCGCTCTTAGATCTGTCTCTTTGATCAAATTCTCATGGCTGGTGGCAAGATAAAACCTGCTTGTCAGGATATTTACCTCAAAGTTGTGGCACAGATAACAGCGTTAGAATATTCTGGAGTACTTGAAAATGCTGATTTCTGGGCTGCCCTAGTCCTGCTGAATTAGAATCCCTGGGGCTGGAAGCTGAGAATTTGTGTTTAAGCCTATTTCCTGGTACTTCTTATGCACACCCAGGTTTAAGGAGCATGGGTAAGCACGCTGGATTAATTATGAGTTATTCTTGTCAATGAAAAATGGTACCAAATCTGAATTAATTGAGGCAATTGGACATTTCTTCAGTTTGAGGATGCCAGTGATGACTTTATCTAATACTTCCCAGTTGTTCTACTGTCTCTCAGCATTACTTCTCCATTTACTATGTTTTTATTGAGGTATAATTGACATGCAACATTATATTGGTTTCAGGTGTACAACATAGTGATTTGATATTTGTATAAATTGCAAAATGATCACCACAATAAGCCTAATTAATATCTGTCACCACACATAGTTACAATTTCTTTCTTGTGATGAGAATTTTTAAGATCTACACTCTTAACAACTTTCAAATATACAATACAGTATTATTAACTGTAGTCACCACGCTGTACATTGCACCCCAGGACTTACTTATTTTATAACTAGAAGTTTGTGCCTTTTACATTTACTATTCAAGTTTATTTTCCACTAAGTCTTTTTTCTGCTGGTGCAAAGGAAAGCATCTTTGTTTTTCCTTTTCATTTTAATTTTTAATTAAAAATTTCGAAGACATTCTTAGCTTTCATGAAAAAGTTTCCAAAGTGTGTTCAAAGGGGTGGCCACTAGGTTGATGGTCTGAAGAACTGAACTGTATATCAGTGGAATTCAATACATACATCGTATGTATTAATCATATGTAATGAATACATCGTACTTATTAACATTTATACGTACAAGGTCCTTTGGACAGAGTAGGAGGTAAGACCCCATCATTCTCTGGAAGAGCATTATTCCAGTTATGTAGACAAGACTAAACACACATTTGAACTGTGGTGTTCAAATTTTTACAAAAAAGTATAAAGCCCTTGATGTGGTGTAAATATTTGTGTCTCTCCCCCTGAAATTCATATGTTGAAACCTTAATGCCTAATGAGATGGGATTAGGAGGTGAGTTCTTTGGGCGGTGCTTAGGTGATGAGGCTGGAGCCCTCATAAATGGGGTTAGTGGCCTTATAAAAGAGACGCTGCCGAGCTCCCTCTCCCCTTCCACCATGTGAGGACACAGTGAGAAGGTGTCAGCTAAGAACCAGGAAGAGTCTGCACCAGAATGAGACCAGGCTGGCACCTTGATCTTGGACTTCTCAGCCTCCAGAACTGTGAGAAATAAATTTCTGTGGTTTATAAGCCACCCAGTCTCTGGCATTTTGTTATAGCAGCTCGAACAGACTAAGCTCTCTCAGTAAATATTTGAGCCCTTGTATGCATATGTTTGTTATTTATAAAGTATCATAAATTATGCACAGGTACTAGTAATATGATTTGATTGCACACACTATAATGCACCAAATAGAAAGTTTAAAAGTTGCCAAATAAATATAAATGGAAATTCTACTGTTTTCTCCCCGAAGGATCTTTAGTGCAGTCCCTGCAGCGCACACCCCATGTGGAAACCAGGACTTCAGAAAAGAGTCGTGCCTGCAGATCATCCAGCACTAAGTTTTATGCTACAGACAAAAAGTATTTTAGAGAAGAGAAAAATCAGGGCGAGCCCACACTACCAGAACTGGTAAATAAACTGAATAAAATTCAGCAAACAAATATACTCAGTAAATTAATCAAATAATAGGAAACATTTGCTTTGGATACATGTTATAAGCTATTTTGAGGGAGAGAACACAAGACAAAACTGAATATACAGAGGGGGAAAGAATGACAAGATAGAAGTTTAAACATACTTCCCCTGGCAAATGTTTTCCTGCCCTCGGGTGGGTCTTTGCTGACATCTATAGGCCACAACTTACCAGTGATTTTACTCAAGAATTATACAGTGTATATTTGTTTTCTTTGTCTACTTGAAAAAAAAGTTTATAATTCAGTTTTTTATACATTAATTTATTTCTGTCAGTGTTTTGATATTGGAAACATTTCTCTTTATTACTTTATGGATTGGCTGTGTTCCTAAAAGCCTTGAACCATATTTTAAATAATATTAATTGAACCAGAAGCTTTGGAAAGAGACTGCACCGGTGTCGTTCCCACTTGTATCTCGGCACCATGAATAGCATCAGACTCATAATGCATATTAGACAATGTCTTTTAAATGGTTGAAAACCCCAGTGTTTAAAGGAACGCTGCCTGTGACAAACCATTTCATAAAGTTAAAACCAATGAACATTCAGTGAATTATTATTTTGGTGAAACAAGCTTTTCATAAATGGCCAAAATTATCCTTTAAGCAAACCAATGGAGACAGCTGATTTACAAGTCTGACCATTAAGTTTGTGAACTTGTTGCAACAATGCTGCTAACCTTTTTTGATACCAGAGGGATTACTCATTATGAATTTGTACCAACTGGACAAACAGTTAACCAAGTTTACTATTTGGAAGTGCTGAAAAGACTGCATGAAAAAGTTAGACGACCTGAACTTTTCGCCAACAATTCATGGCTCTTGCATCATGACAATGCACCAGCTCACACGGCATTGCCTGTGAGGGAGTTTTTAGCCAGTAAACAAAAAGCTGTATTGGAACACCTCCCTACTCACCTTATCTGGCCCCCAATGACTTCTTTCTTTACCCGAAGATAAAGGAAATATTGAAAGGAAGACATTTTGATGACATTCAGGACATCAAGGGTAATACGACGACAGCTCTGATGGCCATTCCAGAAAAAGTTCGAAAATTGCTTTGAAGGGTGGACTAGGTGCTGGCGTCAGTGCATAGCTTCCCAAGAGGAGTACTTCGAAGGTGACTGTAGTGATATTCAGCAGTGAGGTATGTAGCACTTTTTCTAGGACGAGTTTGTGAACTTAATTGTCTGACCTCGTATATCTGGAAGACACCTCAGACGTGGTCTTATATCCTTCTATCATAGATAAGGAAAAGCTGGAGCTTAGAGAAACTAGAAAAAGCTTGTGCAAGGCCACACCACTAGTTAAGGGTAGTTATTTTAATATGTAACAAATTATGTGTGATTATTCTTTTTCAGAACAAGTTATTACAGGGTGTGTTTTTTTTAAGTAACAAGCCTCTCTTTGCTATCTAGAAACTATTCAAGCTCTGCCTTTCCAGAGCAGTTACCAGGAGTTCCTAGGATTCTTTTCTTATCTATTTTCCTAGAATTTTTGGAGAAGCATGGGAAGAGGATTTTTAAATAGCTGTTGTTTCCATAGCCCAGAAAATTCCTACCTTTTCTCTCTTCTTTTGAATTTCCAATTTCCCCTTTCTTTCCGCCACTTAGGAGCTCTGCCTAGTTAGTCACAATGTGATTTATCCTCATTCAAATTATTGGATTTAATTTTTAAAACAATCTAGTATTTTTATAAAAACTGATACCTACTTGTTATCAAAAATTCAAGCAATATAGGGCAAGTATAAAGATAAGAGGGAATAATTATTTTGTATTTCTCCACTGAGAAACAAGTATTATGAAATTATTGTTTAAAAGGATGACTATTATCCAACCTTTAGGGATATATAATTAGGGATATATATAAAAATAGAATTAAATGGGATGAAAGATTAATTTTTACTTGAAGTTAATAGAAAAAAATGGAAAGCACTAAAAGAATTGCTGAAATTGAGATTAGTGTTTCTTCATTGTTGATAATACTAGTTTCTAAATTATTTTTGAAGTGTGAGAAAAATTTCTAACAAAAAATGAACATAATGAAACTCCCACAAATACGCCCAAATCAACATGTACATAATTGTTCACTGCAGCAAAAGCTAGTGAAATCAAACAAAAGAAAGTCCAACGATGGGCAAAAAATTAAACAATCCAGAAAACAGCCTAAGGTTCATCAGCATTGAAAAGGATTAATAAATTGTGGTAAAGTCATACAACAGTACACATTACAGCCCTTTAAATGAATGAACTAGCGCTACATCTATCAACATGTATATAACTAAAAAATATAATGTTGAAGGAACAAAAATTGTAGGAGATACACATAACATTTTATAAAACTTAACACTCCGTAAAATGATACTCTATCATGTGTTTGGATTTACAAGTGTTCAGTAAAGGTGATAAAAACATGCATTGTAATGATAAAACTGACTTTATGCTGGGCAGTTACGTCTGGGGGAGGAGAAAAGGACATGGAAGTGTTCAGGGGCATCTATGTATTCTTTGTTTTTGATGGGTTTAGTTTGTAGCATTCAAATCCAAATGTGCAAGTCAGTCTCATCGTGGCTTCTTCTTTATATCCTTAGTTATAAACCTTCCGTTCAACCAGACTTCAGATGGTTCTCCAGGTTGACTGTTCTATAATTTAGTTGTAATTTTAATGTGGTCACGGGAGGAGGCAAGCACAGCGTATCTACTCCGCCATATTGGATCCTCCAGTCTGATTTATTTTTAAAAGATTTGAAATAAATAAGGCAATATATTAAGATTTAGTAAATCTGGGTACTTGGATAATGGGTGTTCATTAGTCTTTCTGTACATTTAAAATATTTAACAGTAAAATAAATTTAAAAATCATAGAGAGATTGGCAAACTAATGGATTTTTAAAAATACTAAGCATAGGAACAAAGTCAGTTGTTATTTGCTCAAAGAACTAGCCATAATTGATAATACCTGATTCTGTTAGAACTCAACAGAATCAATTAAAATTTATACTATTATCTGTAAATGGATTCTGAGATAAGTTTGATCAGAAAAACAGATATCTCTTAATTGGCAGTACAAAAGATCTGGAGTACATTTTATGTGGTTACATTAATATTAAACATTTCTAACACAGAAAATACTGGGACAAATAGCCATGTACCCACTATTCAAATACAGTTGTCTGTTTGCATGTCTCTTTTCCCTCCTCAATGCAATTACTTGCTTGAAGTTAGTGTCTATCATTCATTACGTTTTGAGAATTGTCTTTGTGAAATATGTACATTTAGTTTATGGTTGTACAATATTATATTGTATTAATACAACATAATTTTATTTACTTGTTTATCCACTGATGGACATCCCTTGACTATAAATATAAACAAGCTGCAACAAACATCCCTTATGCACACGTCCTTATGCACATAGATAAGGGATTCTTTAGGGCTCTGGGGCATATAAATAGAATTGTTGGGTTGTAGGTTATTTGCACTTTCAAATTTATTCAACATTGCGTATGTGAAATAAGTAGTTGAAATAAGCAGGGAAACTGATTAATCTTTCCACCAAGAGTATATGCAAGAATGTGTCCCATTTCTCCACATCTCTCCATCAGCACTTGGTATTGTCAGGCTGTCTACTCAGATAATACAGTTATTTTTCTACGTTTTCTTCCAACAGCTTTGCTTTTTCACATTTAGACTTTTAAGTCATTTGAAATTATGTTTGTGATGGTGTGAGAGAGGGATCTGATCCCCCTGCCCCATTGGAGATAGACAATTTTCTTAGCACCGTTAACGGACTTGTCCAGCAGTTCTCAAAGTGTGGTCAGAGGACCCCGGGGGAAGAGAGATCCCTGGGACCCTTTCAGAGGTCCCACAAGGTCAAAACTATGTATAATACTAAGATTCATTTCCATGAGTGGACAGGAGAGTTCTCCAAAGGCTACAATGACATGTGATGACATCATTGCTCTAGCAATTAGTGGATTGTGTACTGTGTATTGAATTGTCTAGAATTTTCTAAGGTAGAGAATTTAGGGCATAAATACTTGTATATACATTTTTCAGAAATTCACTTGGTTTGTTCTCAGTACTTCTACTGTACTCCAACCAGCTCTCTTTGTTATATCTGCTATAGTCTCTGTAATCTCATTATCTTCTGAGAAATCATTAGTTTTGAATCTCAAAGTTTTCCTGCTTCTGTACAAAAACACAAGAATTGTTTATCTTGTTTTGCAAACAATATTAGAATATTTTTAAAACATTTTTAATTTTTGAAATTTTATATGAAATAACTCTTTTAAAATCTAATTTTTTCTAAGATAAAAGAAAATGAATTTACAATACATTTTCTTGTATTTAAGAATGGCTTGTTGGCTTAAAAAGGGGAAATCAGAGACACATTTGGTCAACCCACGTCTATGTTGCCTGTGCCTGACTGAAAAAGATGAAACTGACGTATCAGCAAGTTCTCTAACTCATGGAAAGAAGAAACACATACCAAAGAAATTGGGCAAAACGTGAAATTTGAAAAAAATGTAAAAAGCTATTTTTCCTTCAACTTTAAAGATGTTAATAATTTATCTTATTGTGTCTTCTGCAAGAGAACATTTTTAAAAGGTAATATGGTTCCAATTAAGTTGCAGCATCATTTTGGATCCAATCATTCAGGGTTCAGAGAAAAAAGAATTAAATATTTTATATGTAGACGTGACAAATTCTTTAAAAGCCTCCTGCAGGAGAAGTTACCATATCGCATTGTTTGGAGAAGCTCACACAGTAGCAGAGAAACTAATAATAAAGTCTTACACAGTTACTGCTGAACGCCTGCTGGGTGAGAAGTCAGGATAGGAGAGCCACTTTCCAACAATACAGTAACTTGTCAGATTAAAGGTGTAAGTGCAAACACAAAGACTGCGTTAATGTCTCATCTGAAGACGTGTCCTTTCCCTTATAAGTGGTCCCATCTCTACATGTGCCTGGACGTGCTGTTTGCTTGCACTCATCTGGCATTAGTACCAACTAATCGTCGAAGATCTTCTTCTGTGAGGGTGCTTGGCAACACACCGGGCTGCCGAAACATTCACAGTGTTGTATAACCTTTTCTCGATCTCACGGTTTCTCCTCAACTCCTGTGTTGACATTGGTACTGATGGTGCAACAACAATGGCGGGTAACACGACTGGTGCCTTAGCGCGGATCAAGGCGGTGCCATCAAACTCGGTCAGTGGTCATTATATTCTTTCCCACCTCATACTCACGGGTTTTAGAGAGTCAGTTTCACTAGAGAATGTCCTTGATGAAGCACTAAAAATCACTGTTTTTCTTAAATCTCAACTCTTGAGTACATTTAAAGAAATATTCTGTGATGAAATGAGAAGTACCCAGAAAGCACTTCTGTGGGGGTCGCTAGCAAAAACACTTTGAGTTGCAAGTGGAACAACAATAGCTACTTTTTTCCTGGAACACATTTTGTCATTTGGAAAAACAAACAACTGATAGAAAACTGGTTATTCAGACTCAGGTATTTGGCAGGCGTTTTCTTGAAAATGAATGTAGTGAGACTGTCACTTCAAAGAGAACAACTGATTGTATCTGTTGCTAATGATACAATTTAAGCTTTCAAGTGAAAATTAGAATTTTGGGGAGCTTATATCTGTTACTATGTGATACTTAAAAACTTTCTTGATGGGATCAGAGGCAATGTTGATGAATGTGAGTTTTTGAAATTTTATGATGTTAACATTTCAAATACTTGCATAAATCAGTGTATTGATTTTTTTCTAATGGCCAATGTATATGTACGATGTCACAGAATCGTGTGTGGATAAAGATCCTTTCAAAGTGCAAACTAGGCCAACAGATTTTAATGACTTCCTGCCACTTATGCCCTGAACCAGAAACTTGAGACTCACCCTAGCCAGACTCCTACCTCTCTTGACCCCTTCATTTTATTACTCTATACTTAGTGTAAACCCCACCTCCCAGGCAGCTTTAAGTATATTCTCTCATCTTCATTACTATTTCTGATGCCGTCAGTCAAAACTTTAGTAATTTTACTTGCTTTACAATAAATGTCAAATCTCTAACATAGCATATGAGGCATGGCTTGATCTTATCACTGCTCACTTCCCACTTCTCCCCGTTTCACTTTCTTCTCCAGTAAGCTGATCTGATCATGGCTCTTTATAAAAAAACATGCTGATTCATGGCTCCCTGCCTTTACATTCATATGCTTTTTTCTGCCTGGAATGTCTCTCCCTTCTGCCTACTTGGAAAATTCCAAGTTATATCTCTCAAAATTCCATTCAGAAGTCTCTTTCTCAAGGAAGTTGTTCTTAACCTGACTCATACCAGTAAGAATCAATCACTTAATTTTTATGGATTACCTTGTATTTTTTTCTATTGTAGTACGTATTCTGTAATGGTTGGCTCTCTGTGGAGCTCTTGATACAGGATTCCCTTTCAGTTTGATGATGTTTATCTATGTCGAGAAATCCCGTAAGAAACAGGCCTGTGAAACTCTCTATAGGTTCCCTAAAGCAGTGTTGTTGGGATGCTATTCATTGAATTACAAGGTTTCTTTTCTTTAGGGACTTAAGAATATATTTCTGGTCTCCAGAATAAGAAATGTAAAGGCCTACACTATGGAATGACCACACTATGGATATCAAAGGAAAGGCGCCTCCTACGGGAGGTGCCACTAAATTAGGATGAGGCCTTCATCTGGAGGACATTAGAAAGTAAAAACCAATGTCTCATGTTCAATGGAGCCCCTGTTTTTATTGATTTCAAGAGATTATTATTAATTTGTAGGAATCCATACAGGAGTCTCAAACATACCTAGGGAAAAAAAATTAAACCAAGATTCGTAATGCTTTAAATGTTCATGACATAAGAAAAATTCCAGGTTGGGATAAAATCGAAGTACAGGATCGGTGAACCTGGGTTTCCCTGCGTCCTGTGTTTAAGAAAATGCAGAGGAAAATTCCAATCTGTAACTTATACAACTAGGTTAAGTAAGTTAAGGAAGTTAGTCTTCAGAGGATGGAATCTTTTAATGATTTTTCTACTTGGAAACATTGCTTTTTAGGTTTAAAGTATATATTTATTATAAAACCTTGGTTTAAAAGTAAATCTTGTACTCTGACAAGTGTAAGATGAAAAAGTACAAACCCACATAAAAATGTTACTAATGCTTACACAGTGCCTTGTTTTCTAATAAAAATACCTTCTGTTTCTAAAACATTTTTGTAGGATCAAGGGGAAAATATAATTCTGGTTTTATGGTCTCAGTGTCTCTGCTAAGTTATAAAATAAAAATCAAAGATATGCAACTTGACTGTAGACCATTAATTAGTGGTCATAAAAAGACTGAAAATCCTTCTGCACTAAGAATTTAAACCAGTGCTTAGAGGCTTACTCAGTAGAATAAATTCAAGAGAACTTAATTTTAATCTGCGTTTATTTAATGTTCCTGATGTAGGTAAACAGTTCCATAAATTAAATTGTTTTTTGTTTTGAGTTTAAAATGTCCCTGCTCTGATTTCACCGTGTATGAAAAAATAAAATCATTGCGTTTGTCTTTATAAAATCATGCCACCATTAAAAATAATTTTTTGAGCAGTTTTAGGTTTACAGAAAACTTGAGTGGAGCACAAGTTTCCCTCCCTCCACTCTTCCTTCTCTCCCCTTCCCTCAGTTTCCTCTAGTAGCATCTTGCATCAATGTGGTACATTTGTTTATATTGATGAGCCAATACTGATACATGATTATTAACTGAAGGTCATCCTTTACATCAGGGTTCACACTGTGTTGTATATTCTATGGGTTTTAACAAATGTGTAATGACATGTATTCACATTGCAGTATCATCCAGAATATCATACAGACCCTAAAAATGCCCTGAGCTGCATCTGTTCATCCCTGCCTCCCTCTTTCCCTGTGAATGCCTGGCAATCACTATCTCCATAGTTTTGCCTTTTTTAGAATGTTATGTAGTTGTAATCATACAGCATGTAGCCTTTTCAGATGGCTTCTTTTACTTAGTAATAGCATTTAAGATTCCTTCATGTCTTTCCATGGCTTGATAGCTCATTTTTAAAAACTGCTGAATATTCCATTGTATGAATATACCAGTTTGCTAATACATTTACCTATCTTGTCATAAGTTTTGGCAGCCCCCATCTTTTAAAACTGAAATGCCAGATTAAATGGAGTATCTCGAATTTCATCCACTTATCTTACACAGCAGACTATTTTTTTATTCCTTAATGTCTAAGAGTGCGTAAATGTAGTCATGGGTGGTCCAATAAATTGAAATACAATTTCAACATTCAGTATTGCAAATGATGTGCAATCCTCGTTACTCCACTTACTGTGTCTGCTAAAAGTTAAGGTATCATATTTCTCGACAAATTCTTAATATCGGTGATGATTATATTTTTCTTTAATATTAGCCTAATGTAATTTCTAAGGTCTCTAATTGACTTTGCGACCTAAGACTGGTACCTTCTGCCCAGATTGTTGCACGCCTGAGCATGTTTCTCTTCTCAGATGTCTGCTAGCATTTTTAATGACTCTCGTGACTGCGTGGACAATTATAATATAAACACAGTAAGGAGAGGAGCTGACATTTCTAACAGTCCTTGTGTCACCTTCTGCTGAGGATACTGTAAAATTTTTAAATCTGGTTAATAACACAACTGACATTTTCTATGGGAATTCAAAGATACACTAATAATATGCATTGGACTGTCATAACAATTCACAAAACACAGTTTCTAAATGCTGAGGTTGCTTTCACATTCTACTTAATATCAAGGGAGGAATCACTCTGATATGTGTGTTAGATAATATGTGTTGAATCTCTCTAAACCTCTCAGGATATGGAAATGGTCTAACTTTAGGGAATTGATACTTTGTTTCACCTTAGAGAAAAAGCAGAGGTTCCTGCTTTGCACATATAACTTATTTTCTCTGCTTTATCCATCATGTTTGTGCCAGTCCCCAAGAGGAGCAGTCTTCACACTGGGGTTCCTGTATTTTTGGGGTATCAGAAAACTTTCCAAGGAATACACAGGTACAGAAAGTTTTAAAGGAATCTGGACCTCCACTTCCGTACACATACATTTTAAAGTGATGTGCTTAATCAAATGCTTGTTGTTTTAAGAGTTTTCTAAAGTGGTGTGCTTATGACTGCTCTCACAGTTCTCCATTCCCACCTTCCCTTCACAATCATTTTTCTCGCACTTTACAAAAGAAAAGCATACTACTTACCTACCCCAAATACAATTATGGTACTTTGACCTAGGAATAAGATCTGAGTGCCAAAGAAAAGGACAATCCAAGATGTGTCCGTGAAGCCTCCCTTGGTCACAGCTTTGTGTCCTTGTCTTGCGTGTATATTTCTGTTGAGCCCAATGATCCTCAACTATTTTGGCTCCTAGGGAGCGTCCGGCAATATCTGGAGACGTTTGGGGTTGTCACAACTGAGGGGTTGGTGCTACTGACATCTAGTGGATAGAAGTAGGAAATGCTGCTAAACGTCTTACAATGCAGAGGACAGCCCCCTACAATGAAGGATTATCAACTTCAAATGTCAATAATGTTCCAGGTTGAATAACCTTGTAATGTGGGTGACGTGTGGCATCAGAAACAGGGGGGTTTGGGCTTATGTTACAATATTTGGGATTCAGATAGTTCCTTGGCAGAGAAGCTGGAATGCTGAAAATTTTTCTTCTGATGACCTTGATGCTTCCTTTCCTGATACATAATTGTAAAAAATGAAAGGCTCCTTAGCACTGGCAAGAAATACTGACATTTTAAAAATTTCATTCAAGTGATAACCTCAGGGCGAAGTTCCAGTCCTTATCTGTTTAAGGATTAGAATGTTCTAAACTTATAAAAGTCATGTAAAGAAATACTGACTTACTGCAAAGTACTCTGTGCCAACAGAAACCCTCTCACTCGTGGCTCATCTGTATTTCACTTGCTTATTCTGCATGATTTCAAGACAGTGACGGCAAAAATCTCGACGTTTATTTCTGACATAGCAACATCACATTCTGGAGTAATAAACACGTAATAAGGGTACTTCAATGTACATTTTCTTGGACTTATTCAGACTCATAGGAGAAGTATTTTCATTGACTTTTACAAAATATTACTGAATCGTGTAAATACATTTTTCTTCTTGGGTACAGATAGGTCTACAACATACTATTACTTCTCTGCTCGTTTATTTATATTATATATCCATTAGATTCAGATTAATCTGAAGGAAATAATTCGTAGGTTCTGCTGTAAATAATACACAGAGCAATCAGGAATAGAATTTCTATAAACTTACACTTATTGATGATCGACTACCTTCTCTTCATTTTGCTGTTGATTTCCATTAAGTAGATTAAACTGTGCTCTTCAAAGCAGAAATCCACTTATGTCTGATACAAAACAAATTGTTTCCCGAAGCAGTCTTGGATAGAATGCCCTCAATTTTAGAGATCCAGGATCATTTATTTTGGATAAATTTCTCCCTCTTGAATGTTGACACATTGTTCTACATCTGTCAAATGCATCATGATTATAAAATTAATCATTTTCGACAGTGAAATGAAATTATATACACACACATTAAAGTGTCCATCTCTGTCATACTTTTTATTTTTTTATTTTATTTTTTAAATTTATTTTTTAAATTTCTGTCATACTTTTTAAAGATACTTCCAGATGACATAAAAATGAGGAAAACATCTTTATTGAGAACCTACTGATTTTAAATTTCCATATTTGTGGGTTTGTTTCTAACCCCAGTTTCATTTAATTTGAGTTTCACAAACAAGATGCCTCTAACTGAAAGACTAACAGGTATAATTATTAGTTATTTCATAAGAATTTGTAAAGCTTTTTGGGTTTACTTCTTCTAAGAACTGAGAAAGTAAAAGAACTTAATGGATGTGTAAAAATAGTTTTGCATATCAGGTAGTTTCGAATTCTTTGCTTCAACAAAACTGAAGAACTCTACACTTCAGTTATGAGATTATTAAAAATAGCATTTAATAATAGCTCATTATGTGATTTTTGGCATAAAACTAAGAAGAACTTTAAAAAATTGGGTGAA
This sequence comes from Rhinolophus sinicus, assembly GCF_057876585.1. Lineage (NCBI taxonomy): Eukaryota > Metazoa > Chordata > Mammalia > Chiroptera > Rhinolophidae > Rhinolophus > Rhinolophus sinicus. Next base: position 106,060,645 of record NC_142502.1, read on the forward strand.
GTTGCTATAACAAAATTCTTTCCATTCCCATCCTTATTCTGTTCCCATACTTATTTATGTGCACAATGTTCTTTAATTCTTTCTTGTTAAATTTTTTTTAAAGAATAGAAATCACACAGAACCAGCCTCATAATAATAAGTAATTTTCATCAACACAAAGTTGGGAAAATAAAGCCCCTATTCATCGCAGTAAGAGACACATTTTCAGTTAAATTTTACTTTTTAAAAATTTATACTTTTTATTGTTTTTATTTACCAAAATCTGTGTTATTTATATTGTTTTTGATCAACTGTGTATTTCTAATAATTGTAATAGTATCTTAATTCATCTGACTTTTTTAAACACTTAGAACTGGAAATAAATTCATTTTAAGAACACAGTTTGTTGCAAAGGAGCATAATAAAGATTTCCCTGAACAAAAATATATTAGGATATAGTCAGGCTTGAGAACTAAAAAAAAAAAAAAAAAGTGAAATATTCAAAGGAAAAAAAGGGAGCAGCGCAAAATTTCCAGCTGTTAAGTAGGGTTTTTGTGGATTTTAAATTTTAATTATGGGTGTCAAAACACTACGGTATTTAGATTCCACGGGACATGTGACAGAATGATTAAAAGTTTTATTTAAACATGTTTATATATATATGTGTGTGTGTATGTATGTATGTATGTATGTATGTATAATAATGTTGGAAATTACATTCCTTGCAACTATTTGAATCCATGCTGAGAATTTTAGGTCAACTTAAGCCTGTGGGAGGAGGCATATGATCTTTTACTTTAGGAGAGATGTGAAGAGACCACTGAAGAGACCACTGAAATAGTCTTCTCTCTTCTCGTTTTAACCTAATAGGAACATGGACACACAACTGAAGACGAGAATCCAGGTGCCAGCAGAGACATGAAGGGGTGGACATTTTGTTTTTTCAATTCTATGCCAGAAAGCCATCTCATATTGAGGAAGGAAACACTAAGGGAGAGACACACTAGTTTTGAAGCCCTTGGCATTCTGGGGGGCCTACCCCGCACCCCAAATCACCAAACCCCAAAGCTCCCTTCAGCTCTGTAGGTTGTTCTTTAATTTTCAGCAATTCTTCCCCACACCAAAGAACGAATGTTTCCTTTCCTCTATAATTTGAATTCTTCTCCCTCATTTCCTTGAAGATGAGGATATTACCCTCTTCTGTTACCTGTGAAGAGAAACTGACCTGTGAAAACAAAATGACCCGTGTGAGGCCTGGGTGGCAGTGGGGGTTGTGAGATCCTACAGAAAACCATTAGTCTTATACTTGAAGTAGTATAAACATTTTAATGCTACACCCAGGGTAAAATCTGGAAACAATGGTGGAAAAGAGACATAAGTAGCTGGCATTAGACAAGTGCACTCCTGGAAGTCTGCTGGAGCACTGGCTCTCCTCCAATGAACCCTACATCTGGGGACGACACCAAGTTTCTTTGACTCCAAATTTGCTCCTCATATACACCTGGGGTAGATATCCCTTTTGAACCAATCACAGAGTTGTGTAACACGATTTACACACACATACATGCTCACCTAGAGTTTTTCTATTTGTTTTTAATCAAGTTGGGGACCTGGTTTCCTCCCATTGAATCACTGGGGAAAATTGTGGGAAATGCAACAATGTTCTTGGAGAGAAGGGAACCGCTTCTCAGGTGCTGGGTGCCCTTGTGGTCACTCTCCAGGCTCCTGGCTCAGCTTCCCCAGCCCCTATGAGCAAGCAGGGGAGATCCGAATGCACACCAGGCACATGGAGCTCAGCCCACGGGACTGAGCAGCCCTGGCAGGAGCCTGACGTCGGGCATTAGAGCTCATGGAAAACCTGAACTGCTGACGTTGCAGTTCTCCACCTTGACTGCTTCTCAGACTGATGACCAGGGTGAGTTTTTCCCAGGCCCTTGCCTCACCTCCTCTGACCCAAGCAGCAGGAGGAACTCACTTGAATGGGGGGCGCCCTGGGTTTTGGCTTCTTGGCCACACCTACTGCCTCCAGGCTGAGACCTGCCTGCCTGGTGGTCATACTCCCTTCATCCTCCATAGCACACCAGTGAGGCACCGTCTCTGGCGGGGGAGTGGAGGGGTGGGATATTGTGTACCTTACCTACTTAGAGCGGGGAAACTACAAATCAAGCTGAAGACGTCTGGTATCCTCACTCCCTTTCTACTCAAGGTTTTCATTTATATTATCCAAACTCCACTCCTAATAACCAGAGCACCGAGGAAGAGTAAGGAAGATGGCTTTGGGAAGGGGAGAGGAGGAGATGACTTAGGGTTTTCTCTAGGCTGGAACCTGGTCCTGCTTAAGGCTCCCTGGATGGCTTCTGATTTATTTCCCTGGCCTGAGAGGGGATGCCCTTCCCTCCGTATCCCTCTGTAGCCCATTACAGGCTGAGGGACTCGGGTGTAGAGGCCCAGAGGGTGGTGTCTGAGACAGAAAACGGCTGTTGCACAAACTGAGGCTACCTCAGGTTAAAAGGAACTAAGAGTTATATATCCAAACAAACGCTGTGAGAACTGAAGGAATAAACGCATCACCCGAAGTATTTTCCTGGGACCATCCCCAAGGACCTGGACTCCTTTAATGATCCTTCCAGAACAGAGCACTCAGAGTCCACCTCCCACAGGTAAAGGGTCTAAAGATCTAAAGAGATGCCCTGCCCCCCTCCCTAGTCAGGGACGAGACCCACTCTCACTGCTCTCCTACCTCATCACACCCCAGGGAACAAGAGAAGAATCCCTTCCTCACCACCCCAGCTGGGTGATCGCTGCGGGACACAATTACCATTCCAGATTTCACCCTGCAATGGCATTTCCTGCGCGTTCCTCATGTATTTGCAGAGCCTCCGGACGCCCTCTTCCTCCAGGCAGGCACCCCGGACTCTGCACAATAGGCATCTCCCATTGAGTCTGGGGTTTCGAGCCTCAGTGTCCACTTCTGTCCAGGTCTCCAGGCCCAGGCATTTCAGCGACAGCCGTCAGAAAAGCAGGACTAGCCATGCGTCACCCCCGCGGGTCTGGTGCCTTAGGGAGCAGGCACCCTGGGGATCCGGCGCCCTGGGGAATCTGCCCCCGCGGGATCCACCCACCTCAGGTCGGGAGGCTATGATTGGCCCGACTGGACGCCAATCAGGGCTGGGCGCGGTGGGGCGGGGGAACACCGCCCAACACTGCTCTGAAGCTCTTGGGTAATTCTTCCCGCCCCCAGGGAGGAGCCAGTTCCCCCAAGTCCCTTAGGGCGCCCCGCGGTGGCCCGAGATGCCCAGCCCTTAGGCCCCGCAGGAGGTTCTTTCCTCCAGTGCGCGCGATCCCCGCGCCCAGAGCTGCGACCCTGCACTCCGCCTCGTCCGCGCCTGTCTCACCCCCAGCCCCCTCTCCCACCTGGCGGCGCTGGGCTCCCAGACATAGAAATACCTGGATTGACCATCCCCGCGACCCCACTCCCACTTCTCCTGGCTTCTTGTAAACGTCCCGCCGCTCCAGCCCCCGAGCAGCTGCTACGCGGCGAGTTATTCCCCTGTAAGTAAAATGGGGGGGAGGGGGAAGGTGGACCAGGGGAGGGAGAGGGGGTGCAGAGTGGAGAGAGGGGCGGCCGGCAGAGTTGGAAGAAGGTTGCGGGAGAGGGGGAGTGTAACCGCGCCAGCATTTTCCTCTCAAGGGTAGTTTCTCTGCTCTTGATCCAACTCTGATGGCGTCTCAGCTCAGTTCCCACTCACCTGCTCACCTCTGGGTCCGGAGCAAGAGGGGGATTTGCAGCAGCCCTGTCGGGTTTTCCAGATACCACCGCATGAAACAGGAGCGTAGCATCTAAGTCCACGCCAGCTGATGACAGATGCGAATCTTGACTAACCCTGGAATCTTCTCCACTGGCAGGTGGCAAAGAGGGACGTCATCTGACCCTGAACAGAGTAACCTGAAACTGCAGGTATCACAGGTGTGAAAATGTGGGGTCGTGGGAATCCCCAGCGCTGGTCGTGCTCCTGAGTCCACTTCCAAATCTCATCCACGACCCGGAAAGTCATTTGTTTTAGTTAAATATATATTTTTGTGTGTATTAGCCTATATATATATTTTTTAAGTTTGAAAAACACTGATCCTTCTCCATGAACTGAACTCCTGGAGCCCTTGCTCCCAAAGTAACCCAGAGGCCTTCTCCTCTGAGCCCCCCACCCCCACCACCACCCACCTCTTAGACTCATCTATAAGGAAAGGAGTCCTGAGCCAAAGAATGACCTTCCTTCAGTAAATGGCAGGTGATGGAAAGGAAGGGGATTTGCTCTTTCTGAAAACAGTTGCTGGTTAGAGTAGTCATATAACAATTAACTCATTTTTAAGTCACATTGAATCCTTCATTTTAATCATCATCTGCAGAAAGAATTGAATTGTTGAGTGTCTTCCCACAAAGGAAGCTCAAGCCCTGATTGCTATACCAGCAAGTTGTACCAAACACTTAAGGAAAAAGTAATTCTAATCCTACAGAAGTTCTTGCAGAAAATAAAAAGAGGATGTATCCTATGTTCATTTTATGAGGCTAGTATAACCTTTATACTAAAAACGTGACAAAGACACTACAAGAAAGGAAAATTATAAGTCAGTCTCACCCATACATATAGATACAAAAGTCCTAAACACACAGTTCACATTGGCTTTCACACAGGGAAACGAAATCTCACACTCAAATAAAAGAAATCATTAACTTCTTGGGAAAGCTGGAGATTGTACAAGAGCACTTTCCTTCCAAAGAAAAGCAAGGAGAAAATACACATATCTAGAAGAGAGAGAGCGAGAGAAAAAAAAAGAATCACACAGCTTTCCTATGTTTCTTTCTCTCCACCACTCTTCTTCTCTTTCTCCTTCTTCTCCTTTGTTAAAATCTTGGATGGTGTGTTGTGGGTCTCTGTTACTGAGGAAAAACAACCAGTTGGAACCTCTGTTATGCATTGTGCCCACCAGCAGGATGGGAATACTCTCAGTCTCATTTCTCACAATCATTTCGAATCAGATGAAAGTTACGTCTTGCTCAACTGAGAAAAACGAGTGATAGGACATATGCTGGAATTGCAACTTTCCTCTCCTACGTCAGTGGTTCTCAAAATGTCTCTGGGCCGCTGCTTCAGTATCACCTGGAAATGCATTAAAAATGCAAAATTTGAGGTCTGAACCCAGATCCACTGACTCAGAAACTGTGGATGTGGGGCCCCAGAATCTGCATTTTAACAACCTTCCAGGAGATTCCAACGCACTCAAGTTTGGGACTGCCTGCTCTGATTCACCTGCTACACATGCACAGATAAGACTCCACCTGGACACATACCACCAGCGACTTCTGGCAAAAACCTCTAGGCAAAAGTCAACAACAAAATAAAATCCCATATTTTCTTACTTTCTAGTAGCTCTGCATATTCAATACAAATAATTCTTTAACAACAAAATTTTGAGCTAGCTAGGGAAAAATCCCAGAGGCAGGCAGGCTCCCACTGAGGCCCAAATAGCGAGTCATCTTACCTGACTTTAAAATTAAAAAAAAAAAATTGTGGGCTTATTTTTAAGCTCAGCATGAAATCCCCCTCCTTACGTCTCCACTCTGCTTGGTTCAGTCGTCCAATAGTCTCTCATACTTTGTTTAATAAAAATCCAGTAGAGCCATTTGATTGTGTATGTGTGAGAAAAGGGAAATGCCAATGATTCTTTTCTGGTTTGACAGACAATATTCACAAATAATTTTACCTTCCTGTAGATGGAGATGTTAACTGTCACCAGAGCACTCAATTATTAAGAAAGATGAATGGTCAAATTACAGATGTTTTACAGGTTAAGGGTCATTTTAAAAGGTCTTGTCCAAAGTCTTTGAAGCCTAGGGGTTTGACAAATTATCCTTGTTAGGAGGATTATTTACAAAGACAAATTTATGTTAAAAAAAATAAAAACATTTCCAGCTTTGGGGGCAGGAAAGGACATTTTTTCCTTCTTACCTGGCTAAGAATTTTGTCACCAGCATTTCAAGGCTAAGAACTAAAATTATTTTATTGGCATTGAATTAAAAAGAGACAGACCCCTTTAGAAAGTCAAATTTTATAATGTAAAATAGAAAATGGCATAATAGGATTAGTTAGACAGGGAATGGGGGACTTCTAACAATAGTCACCAAAAAAAGGATGGAAAGGAGAAAGGTAGAAGGATAAAAAGGGAAGAAAGCAAGCTTTCATTATTCATATGTTATATGACATGATTGTCTACAGAGAAAATAAAAACAATCTAAGATATAAGAATAAGAGTTTAGCACGATGGTTGGATAAATACACAAAATCTCGATTAGTTTTCTATCAAAACAAAAATGTAGGAAATGTAATAAAATACAATAGTCCCATTTAATCATTTAAAAGCAAATTTGTAGTCGTCAGTAATAAAATCTAAGAAGGAAAAGACATGCAAGATCTTAATGGGGAAAATTAAAAGCTTTGAAAGACATTGATGAAATTCTGTATAAACGAAGAGATATACCATATTCATGGTTAGGAAGCCTTAATATTACAAAAATGTCAGTCTTCCCCAACATGATCTATAGCTTCAGTGGAATTCCTAGAAAAATCTCTCCAGGGTGTTTACGGAATTTAGACAAACCGATTCTAAAATGAAATGAAGTAATATAAGGTTAAGAAGAGGCAAGATACTGCTGAAGACAAAGAGGAATTTGGGGATCTTTCCAAAAATATAGCAAGATACTATAATGCCACTGTTGTCAAGACCATGCACTACTGATGATGGTTGAGTCTGTGGTCAATTGGACCAATAGAATAGAATAGAAAGACAGCAGCAGACCCCCTTGTGTATGAAGAAGAGTGGGCATTAATGACAGGTAGGGAAAAGATGAACTAATCAATAAATGACATTGGAACAATTGTATATACATTCATCTTATGTATAAATAAATTCCAAATGAACTGAGGACTAAAATGTTGAAGACAAAACATTAAAACTTTTCAAATGGAAATGCAAAAGAAATAACTGTATGACTTCAAGGTAGGGAAAAATTTATTAAACAAGACACAAATTTTAAAAAAACAAAAATAAAAGTTTCATAAATTTGGCCACATCAAAATCAGAAACTTATCGAAGTACAGTCTAAAGAAAGAAAACCAAAAAGCCACAAACTAGATTTATTTGCATCACACAATTTACATAAGGTTATATCCAGAATATGTAACAATAATCCAAGAGAAAAATGGTCAAAAGATTTGAATAGATATTTCACAAAAAAGGAAATATAAATGACCAATAAATATTTTTAAAATTATGCACATCCACAATAGTTACCAGAGAATTGTGAATTAGAACGGCCTTTGAAATCACATTTTAAAATTAGTGGATAGACAAAATCAAAATGTCTAACATTATCAAGTTTACTTGGCAAGGGACTGAAGTGGGAGAAAGAGCACAGGAACAACAAGTCATTAAATCTGGAGATGGTAAGTGACAGAAATGCTGTGGGGATTGAAATGAAATAACCAAACAAAAAATTAAGTGACCCAGACAGAGAGACTTTTGAACTCAGAAATAGGCCTGGGGCAGAAGGGTGGCTCAGTTGGTTAGAGCGCGAGCTCTGGGCAACAAGGCTGCCGGTCGATTCCCACAGGGTCGATTCCTGGGCCAGCAAGCTGTGCCCTCCACAGCTAGAATGAAGACAACGAGCTGCAGCTGAGCTGCCACTGACCCGGATGGCCGGATGGCTCAGCTGGTTGAAGGCCGTGCTCTCAACCACAAGGTTGCCGGTTGGACTCCCACAGGGATGGTGGGCTGCGCCCCCTGCAACTAACAACAGGCAACTGGACTTGGAGCTGAGCTGCGCCCTCCACAACTAAGACTGAAAGAACAACTTGACTTGGATGAGTCCTGGGAAAAACAAACTGTTCCCTAATAAAAAAAAAATAAAAAAATTTAAAGTCCTGGAAATACACACTGTTCCCCAATAAAGTCCTGTTCCCCTTCCCCAATAAAATCTTTAAAAAAAAAGAAAAAAGAGAAATAGGCCTGGTTTGCCCATTGGCCATAAGGGAGCGTGATTATATTGTTAAAATGCTAAGGATTTCCAGCACAATTTGCTGGGAACTCTGACCAACGATGAAGGAGCCTGACTTGTGCCTCTACTGGAATTGGCACGAGTTAGAATCAAAGTAACTGAATTTTAAGGCACAGCTGGCGTTGGGGGATGAGACGCGAGGGTCACAAACCAGGATCTAATACGTAGAACACATGTAAGGATTAAACTGCTGTCCAGCTCTGGCAGATTTTAGATCCCAAGGGAAATAAATCTGAGGGTTCATGGTGGCCCCCAGCCACAGTGAAGTGAGTCTGGTACACATTTTCAAAGGGTTCCTGCAAGATGATACAGGTGGCTGTGAGAAACCAAATCTGGCCTCTGGGAAAAAGCGATAGCACATCACTGGTGAGAATATCTAGATTGCACACTCTGATACTGGCCAGATCAGAGCTGGGGCCCAACTGGGGATGCAGTAGAATAAAAAGAGTGGGCAAAGTCACTGGGCAAAGACAGTGGTCAGTAATACAGCCTGTCTAACACGGCGCAGATTAGGTAAAGATGCTGCAGCCCACTCCTTCAGAATACTTGTGCCTCCTTTGTCCCAGGGAGACAGGGTGCACTGTGTGCAGGTCCAGTGTGTGCCACCACAACTTTACATCACCTAAGGAAAGACAGGATATATTTTTATTATCAGTGTGTTTATCTCTTCTCAACGTTCTATCAATTCTGACCATAATGGACCCCAGTTGATCAATTTCAGTAGTGGTATATCTCAGGGCAGGTAACAGAAAGACAGGTTATAAAACATGACCACAAAAGAGCATAATACATATCATCTGACATTTATAAAGAAATTAAACCTTAGACTGAACTAGTTAATAAATATTTGTAGCTGCAAATGGGCCACAGCATTTAATCCTCAGCTTAAGCAATATTTCCTTTTACCTTTCAGTTTCAGACTGATATTATGATTCTCTACAACCACCTCGTGGAAATTCATTCATTTTTTAAAAAGTCCTATTTTTTATCATTTAAAAAGATTTCACATAAATACCTAAATTCCTTCTTGGTACAAAGTTTCAAACTATATAGAATAGCTTAGGGTAAACGGTGTCCCTTGTCATTTCCCCCTCCCATTTCCTGCTAGGACATTTCCTGTTCGCTCAGGCATAAGGCAGGGAGAGTCCTGAGACAGGGACTGAGGATTGTTCCGTCTTTCTGCTATAGAGACAGGTAAGGCCTTTCCCCTTCATGCCTTGGGTGACCACAGCAAAACAATGGTGGTCAAAAGATTAAGCTTTTAAATTTAAAATTTACTTTTTTTTTAAATTGGGGAATATTGGGGAACAGTATGTTTCTCTAGGACCCATCAGCTCCAATTCGTTGTCCTTTAATCCAGTTGTGGAGGGTGCAGCTCAGCTCCAAGTCCAGTCGCCGGTTTGCAACCTTGTTGAGAGACAGCATTCTAACCAACCGAGCCATCTGGCTGCCCCTAAAATTTACTTTTGAAAACTATGGTAGAGGCAAGATGGAGGAAATGCCTAGATCAGTAACTATCTGAAGTCAACACTCATGCCATAAATAATAGATTTGGAAAGGACTCTTGATGAAGTTGGAGCCAGTTTTCTTGCCTTGGAGTTGATGCAGTTGATACATGGGCTGAGGAGAGAGGGTGTCAGGGACTGGTCTGGGGGCCTTGTGCTCTGTAATTCAGATGATCAGTGCTCCCCCCAACTCAGATATTTTGGGTAGGACCAGAGATGGTGTATAGTTTCATTGCAATTTTGAAGAAAATAACAGTATTTCTGACTATTTAGAAACTATCTTTGCTCAATATTCAATAGGAGGGACTGTCACCATGCTGGAGAAGGAAAGATCTTGGCAAGGGAAAAAGGAATAATGAGCTATTAGAGACAGGGAGCTGGAGACCCAGGTACCATGATAGAGGTTAAATATGGTCAATCACTCTTGGGTAACGGGTAAAGAGAGGTTGGCTTGGACCACCATGAAGCGAATAAGAAACCAGCTAGATGCCTTAGTTTGGTTTCTCCCAGAAGCAGTTCCTGAAACAAGAAAGAGTGAAAGCAGTTTATTTTGGAGGTGCAGGAAACTTCAGTAGCAGATGGGGGGAAATTAGGGAAGGGAGGGCAGCCAATAAAGGGCAAATGACTGGAGCTTAATCCCACAGGGAAACTCTGGGAAATGATGTGGAAAACATGCCTCAGAGTCATCCCAGCTGAGGAGTGTGGGAGCTGGGTATTTACATGTTGACTCCCATCTGTGATTGGTTGAAGGCTGATTCCCAGTATATGAATTCCCTGTCTATTCCAGTCTGTTGCGAGTGGCGCAGAGTGGCCACTCGCGTTGTGTGGCGTTGGAGAAAGCCATCAGGAAGGAGATGTGAATGCTGGTAGCAGGAAGCTCAGCCAGGGTGCACTGCAGTGGTGAGGCCTGAGGCGTTGGGAGCAGCGGCCACAGATGGTCTATTTCCACCTGGAAACCCTTAGATGGGCTTGGGCCTGGGGTCTCTAAGATTCATAATATTTGCCATCAAAATTGAAGGATTTTCTATTGTCATTTTCTTCAGTTGTGCCCAAGCCTTCAGTAAAGTCTTATTCAATGTTACAATCTTATTTTAGCAGTTCCTTAATTAATAAGGAGTAGGCTTAGGTCCAGATATAAGAGACTGTATTGGTTTGCTAGGGCTTCCATAACAAAATACCCCAGACTGGGAGGCGTAAACAACAGAAACTGGTTTTCCCATGGTTCTGGAGGCCAGAAGTTTGAGGTCAAGGTGTCAGCAGGATTGGTTTCTTCCGAGGCCTCTCTTCTCGGCTTGGAGATAGCCAGCTTCCCCTGCATCCTCACATGGTCTTCCCCAGGTGTGCTTGTGTCCTAATCGCTTCTTCTTATAAAGACAAAAGTCATATTGGACTAGGTCCCAGCTTGTTTGAACCTAATTACCTCTTTAAAGACACTATCTCCCAATAAAGTGACATCGTGAGGTATTGGGGGTTAGGACTTCAACATACACATTTTGGAGGGGTGGCGGGGGCAATACAATTCAGCCCATAACTGAGGACAATAGGGCAAAGGAAAAATACTCCTCTGTCTCTTTTTCTTTTCTCTCCCAAAGGCCAAGGAGAGTGAGAGGAAATTGGATCATGGGGTTTTGATAATCCTGCAACTCAGGAGATACGTGGCTTCAGCATGAACAGTGAACAGTAGCCAAACTGAGAACGGTGGTCTAGAAGAGGGTCACACAAGCGCTGGGCTAAATTTTCCTGGACTTATTTGCAACCAGACATAATTATGGTTCACTCCAATTTTCTGCTCATACATTTCCTAAAAATATTTTGAAAAACTATCAACGTCTTCTTGCATATTTTTTAAATTAAATGCTTTACATTGAGATAATTGTAAATTCACATGGAGTTACAAGAAATAATATAGACAGAACCCTTTACCCTTTGCTCAGTTTCCCTCCGATGGTAACGTCTTGCAAAACTGTGGTACAATGTCATATCCAGGATGTTGACATCGATGCCGTCCAGATACAGATTATTTTCTTCAAGTATCCCTCATCTTGCCCTTTCATGGTTTCCCCACCTCCCTCCCATTCCCACCACCTCCTTCACCACAGGCAACCACTAATCTTTTCTCCGTTTCTCTACTTTTGTCATTTCATGTGTGTTACATGAATGGAATCATACGGTGTGTGTGGCTTCTTCTGACATCCCTCTAACAGAGGTAGGTGGGAGAAACTCATTACTTCCAGAAGTCCAGTTTCCCCATTCAGCCTCCACTGACACCCCAGAGGGGTCCTCATTACGGAGTGGGAATTCGACTCCCTACTAGGCGTTCACTGATACCTCCCTGCTGATTGGGGTAGTGCCACTTACTATTCCCCACAGGGGAGAACTACTGACACCAAGATCAGGGTGGAGGTCACCCTCGGGTGGGGATGGTTGCCTGATAGCTCTGGGTGCTGATAAAAATCCTGACCCTCCACTATGCATTGTCTGGCACCCCCCAGAGGGTTGTGGGGAATCTAAGTATCATCATAGGGTTGGGGGGAATCTAAGTATCATCATAGGGTTGGGGGGAATCTAAGTCTTTACTGACACAGGTTTGGGGGCAGGGGGCCCTTTCCACCAGAAAGGCTGAACATTCTGTTTGAGCTACTCACTTCCTCTGACAGCACTCCGGGGTGTGTGTGTGTGTGTGTGTGTGTGTGTGTGTGTGTGTGTGTGTTTGGGGCTGGGCAGTCTTTACTACCTGTAGAGGGTGAAAGTCTAGGCTCCTCAGTGGGCCTTTGCTGGGGGGGGTGGAGTCAGGTTTTGTGGGGTTTGGCTGTATGGAGCAGTTGTCTAAAAATTTTCTATCTGTCTTGCTAGGCTGTCCATCCCCTTCACCCCCCACACAGACACACCCACCGCCTTTATTCCCTGTGACTGTTGGTGTTTCTGGCTTGCTGGCTTTTTGAGCTCTAAGCCTGAGATATATAAGGCAAGGAGGAAAGCCAGGGAACTCACCACCGTGTGGTTCCTTGGGTCCTGAAGTCCCTGGTCACTCTGCCTTCTCTCCACCCTTCCGAGTCTTCTCTAAAACAATGTCCAGGATCTGTAGTTGTACTTAGCAGGAGGAACAGGCAAAAGTACATCTACTCTATTTCTCAGAAGCAGAAGTCTTCTCCTCACACATTTTGAAGTTGACAACAAGATTTTTATTGTAAGTTTAAATATATATAAATTTCTGGTCAACATTGGCATTTAAAAAATGAAACTGCTACATCATTTAAAAAGTGTATCCAAGATTTTATATATGTCATCACCTGTTTCATAAATATAAACAAACAGACATTTGGCATTGTTTCTCTTTTTCCCAATTTCATTCACAACTTGCCTACCAGAATTTTATCCTAAATTTAAACTTGCAATTTTGTTTTGGTTGATCACCATATCATAATTCTCTGGAACAAGAGTCAATCAATATAAAGTTTCTGTGGCCATAAATTTCTAAGAATTGAAATGTTTCTTTTGTTTGACTTATTGCAATTAGGTACAGCACACAACAGTTCAAAAACAGTGTAAATTTATTACACATTTTTATAAGTAATTGTCAATCATAAAAGTAAAATTATCTTGGCAGTGAACATCTCAATGGAATAGATGCAGCTTTTTTCAATTAGCTTAATGTATCTATAGATGAATAATACTTATTTCTAGAATGAGACAAAATTTAGCATTAGTTTTATTTTGAATGTTCCTTCTATACACACACACTTGGAAACTTTGTGCACATAAATAAGTAGATGGTATTGGATGGAATTTTGTCATAGCAATTTGCTTAACTAATTTCTGTGGAATTATATTTCATAAATCACATAGTAAAGTATCATCAGGAATTACTTTAAATGATGTAATAGCTGACAACTTGATCAGGTCCTCTCTCTATTTGTTGGAAGCAAAGAATTGGAAACTAGCTGATTTACAAAAAAGATTTGAGTGGGTGAGAGAAATGGGAGAACTGTTTTTGTTTTTAGTTTAAATAAACTGAATTTTAAAAACTAATCTACTAAATTAGGGGGCAAAAAGGGAAAAGGTATGTTTGATTGCATTATCTTTGACATAATGACCCATTTGGTTCTCTGTTTGCTAAAGCCCACAAACCCCACAAACAAAACTTTTGATCTCATTGTGTGGTTTTAAATCAACTTTATTGAGAAATAATTTCCATAAAACAAATGGAAGCATTTAAAGTATTCAGTCTGATGAGTTTTGATAAATGTGTGCAGCTGTAACCACCACCCCAATCGATATACAGAATATTTTTGTTGCCCCCAAGTTTCCTGCATGCCCTTTTGCAGTCAGCCCTCCTAGCCCTTCGCACCCCCCACTCTAGACAGCTACTAATTTGCTTTTGTAAATTGGTTTTGAAAAAAAAAAATTGTTCCCTGTCCTTAGAGACTCATTTACTGTCTCAGTTTCTGGGAAGCAAACCTAAGTGTAAACATATGCATTTAATCTAATTAAATTATTATAAGAGATGCATTTATATTTTTAAACTATTGGCTCTTGTGAACTTTGGACAATACTGCAAGTCATTTGACTTAATCACTCCACTTACTTTATTTGTAAAATTTAAAAATGTTACCTCTTTAAAAAACTTCTAAAATCAATAGTGATTATGTTGCTCTGTAGTCCCAGCCTAAATGATTTTATGACTTTGGACTAATTTAAATTGACTTCATTAGTAAGTGATTTCTGATTACCTGCAAAATTCTTAAAAGAAATAATGATTCATAGAGACACAGAGAAAAAGTACTGGGTCACTAAGCGCCTTTTATGTGTACAGTCTTGTCCATATTTACTTTTTTGCAAAACTCAAATTGAGGAGGTAAATTTAATGTGGCACATACATTAGTGTATTGTATTAAGAAGGTTAGTTACATTTTAAAGCTGACATCAAAAGCTTTAAATAATAATGTCTTCAAACTAAATGTGTATTTATGTTTAAAACACACATAATGATGAATTAAAATTCATAAGTTAAAAAAAAGGAGAGGTCTTGTAGTTCAGAATTGGTCCTGAAATAGTCATTGTATTCTTCAAAAGAGGTAGAAAAACGTTTGTTTTTTTTTCCCTTTAGTATAATCAGGCCAGCTAGCAGGGATTTCTATTCTCATCAGAATACTTTCATTCAATATCCTGATAACTTTGAGTGCTTTGTACTGATGGTGTCATCATCCAAAATCATTTTTAATACAGACAACAAAAGCCCTTTGCTTCTGAGAGACCTAAAACTTCTTATAATTATTAATTACCTTTTTTATATTTATTTTTAAATGCTTTATTGTCACTCTGGTTATTAGGATAGCAAAAGCTATAATTGCTCACTCTCAGGTACCTGGGCACTTATGTTAATTAAGTGACCAGTTTCCTCTGAAAATTATTTTTTATTATTGCCTTCCTAAAGCCTAGACCCTGAATTCAGAATATTAAAACTGTCAAGTTATGTTTTACTCTAAAAAAATATTTGGGTTTTTCCCACTATGTAGTCACTACCCACTTGACCACTAGATAGCACCAAAGGCTTAATCTTTGACATTGTATAAAAATATAATTGGAGCCATTTTAAAATGGAGCTGGAGCTGCCACGCCAGAAGAACTGCCTGGCACGTGTTATGCCTCAGACCTTTGGAAAGTTAAAATGGCAAATCAACCTTTGGACTGGGCTGAAACAACCTTGTGTTCCCAAGAACTGTTTGAAAGGACAAAAGGAAAGCAGATATTATGACTACCAGACTGATAACTATGGGACTGAAAATTAAAAACATTGTTTAGAACTAACAGCACTATGTTAGCTTAACTCACCAATAAAATGCCTTTCTTCTACTGATGTAACTGTCCCCCTTCCCCTTCTCATAAATACCCATTGTGGTGGTCTCCTAATGAGAACACTGTTTGGGCTTCTCCCTGAATCAGTGCTTCCCGAACAGCTGTTCTTATTGATCTCAAATAAATGCTTGTTGACTCTCACTCTGAAAGGACTTTTATTTTTAGGTTGACAACCTTATAAAATGAAAGAGGCTAGAAGTAATTCGATGTACTTGGCACGCTTTATATATGTTAAATTAATTCTATACTATCGAAAGAGCTACTCTGTGTATCAAACCTACAATGTGGAAAAAGCTGACAAATAAAGCACAGGAGCTCAACCTTTCCTTGATTAATTTTATTTAGGTAAAAATATTAATGTATGTTTTAATGACTATATGTTTCAGAAAAGGTAAAAGAATACTCCTGTTCATTGTTCATATTCTAAGTCAGGCATTAGTACGTTCATTTTAAAGATTTTTTTCTGGGTTTAAAATACCTTTGTCAATTGGTAGGAATCCTAAAACACACTTTATAAGATGGATGACAGGTCTGTGGACAGTTGTCAGTGCACTCATTGTCTAGAACACGTTCTTACCTTCAAAGCAATGACTAGTTGAATATTCTACTCATAATATTTTATGCATGTGATTGCTCTTCAGATAAAATGCATATATGTTCACATACTTCCCATAAGCCAAATACTTGTCATAAACTGTAACTTCTAAGGAAAGCTCTAGTTATGATTCTCCCCACACACACACAAAATGAGGAAAAATGAAATATTCAGGTGCATACATTTGTCTACTATTGCTCATGATGAATATTTAATTGGGAGCAATAAGTAAATTATAAACATAATTGAACTGGAGCAAGTCATCTCTATTAACTGATCTTTTCTTTCTTTGTGAAATTGTGATATGTAGAAGATTCTACTTCTCTATTCTGATATTGTTGGTTACTGTAATTGACTAAACAGAGTCATCCAGTCTTGTTCCAAATGTTTTCTGCTTTTTTCTCATGCTTGCCTGAAGGCCTTTGCTATAAGCTATCATCAAAAATTGGGTCTTCTGAGAGAAACAACAGAAAAGGACAATCTCAGAAGCTCAGTGGAAATTTCTTTACCAGGTATTCTTAATATTGCAGAGAATAGAATTATAAGAACAAATTTACCAGGTTAAGCATTGGAATTTATAGGCCTGTTTTAGGACAGAAGCAGATGAATTCATTAATATCTGCTAGCCCAAGATCAGTGGAACAAGAAATAAAACTAGATGAAACTGTTAACCAATATTTAAGTATGATAATTCATTTTAGAATATTGTTTTAAATGTTTTATTTTCTGATCAGCATATGAGAAGACTATTTAATTTTCTTCTTGATTTGTCCATCTGTAACCCTCAACTTTAGCCTATGCTCGTAGAGACTGAAACCAAATGTTCTTTGAATGGTGTCTTTTTTCCAATTGGACTTTAGAATTCAGGAAAAAATATCCTACAGTAAATCTTAATGTAAATTACAAAGTATATGAGTAAATATGAGGAGAAATTGTGGATGATGATGACCCTACTAACTGGAATTATGAGAAATGCTTCTACAATTTTTTAAGCTCAGAAAATCTCAGTTATCCTTTGTTAAAGGACATTGAGTGAAATTTTGCTTTTTATAACTACCACACATCTATAAACAAAAACATTTTTGTAGACAGCATCACCAGTAGAACACGTGATGATTCTATAGAAAATTTGATACAGAGTTCTTTTTTGCCAATACCTTGCAAAGTGCTTTTATGGGTTGCTTTGTTTTTATGACAATTAAGTGACGTGCAGTGGTTCAACAGTCCTTCTGCCTCCAAATTGGAACCATGATCATGCCAGAAATGTCATATTTAAAGGAAAATCTCATTCAATTGGGTATGACAAGTCACGATTTAAGAGAAAGGGCTGGGCGGCCTGTTAGCTCAGTTGGTTAGAGCGCAGTGCTCATAACACCCAGGTTGCCAGTTGGATTCCCACATGGGCCAGGCAGCAGTGCCCTCCACAACTAGATTGAAAACGATTTGACTTGGAGCTGATGGGTCCTGGAAAAACACGCTGTTCTCCAATATTCCCCAATAAAAATAAAAAATAAAATAAAATTGAAAAAGAGAAAGGGCTGCAGTTCATATATAGAAACAAGGCCTACAAAGTCCTCCTAGTATGCTGGTTCATAGTTTTTATGGCCCCACCTGACAGGTGGAAAAGGATGCTACTTTTCATAAGCCAGGATCACTGATAAAATCTGGGCATCTCAGAGAAAATGGGATTTCTTCCGCAGTTATAGGCACTGTAAGCAAAACTCTGAGGGGGTGAGTCGAGGGAGGGTTCTCAAAATAAATGAGCTGATGAGTGGCAATAAGAATATTTGTAGTTATGATTAAAGTGATGAAAATTATGATCTTATGGGCTAAATCCTTCCAGACAGATGTGAACTCTCTAGCCTTAATATCGTAAGACCTCTGTTTTGTTAACTACACAACAAGGAGATCTTTATGTCCTAATCCTGAAACAGGGCAAATAAAAGAGGCTATCCAATTAATGATACTGAATTAGAACATTTCTGAAAAAATCTTATCTGGTTAACTCTGTACCTTAGGGGTAGGAATTGTGTAGGAAATATGTTCCAAAAATTATAAATAAAGCAGAATGCTGCTTGCTTATTTGATACCACACTCGAACATTTCCTCATAATCCTGCCTGATCAAAATCTGAGTGTCTTAGGGATTGTAATGTGACTAAAAAGAACAAGGCTGGCACTGTATTATTAGAGGTTAATCTGTAGAACGCTGATAAGGTACGATGACTTTGCTTTTTCTCTGGTAAAGAAGATAATGCCAAGGTTATGATTTTATTGCCCTGTGGTATAGTAACCATTTTGAATCTCAAATATAGCAATTGTGCCTGACTACATACATCTTTGTTTTGCAAATACTCTTTGAATCAAGTCTCTAGTATTCTTCTTGGTAAATCGGTTTGATAAAACTTTGAAAAGTCTAAGAAATAAAGTTTCCTCAGAATTAGGCTTTTAGAGCGGAAACGCTGGAACAACAGATGGGCATGGCTCATTATAAACGGATAAAGGTGCCCCTCCCCCCACCGACGGGCCTGATAAACCACGTCGCTGCTGCTGCCCCACCGCGTCTGCGTGCAGCTGTGGGCTCTGTTGTTTGCAACGAACGGGACTTTACTGTACCCAGTACTGAAACACCTCCTAAGCCACTTCTGCTCCAAGAACTTCGCCTTTTTTTTTGGTTTCTTACCACTCCTTCCCCAAAAGCCAGTTGCTTCTTCTGTCACCTTTGCCAGCGAAATGAAGGCAGAATGGGTCCCCATTTCCTCCTGTTGCTCAGTTTTGAATTGAAGTGTGTGTGTGTGGGGGGGGAGGGGGGGGAGGGGGGGGGCGGGAGATGAATTTGATTAGTGGGACTTGGTTCCTGTTTCTGTGCCCTAGCTTCAAAGAGAAGAAATGTTTTCTGAATTCTACCACGGAAAGTGGGGAGGAGCAGCAAGACTCATGGGTAGGAGACATTTTTACAGAATTTTGAAGATGTTCAAATTTGATGGGCAGACAGAAAACATAACCAGGGTCCATACACAGAATGTGAGGTGCTGTGTGGAGTGGCTGCTGTGAGTGCTTTGGGTGCTACATCAGTGTTTCTTTTATTTATTTACTTATTAAATTAAAATTTTTTTCAACTACAGTTGACATACAATATTATATTAGTTTCAGGTGTACAACATAGTGATTAGACATCTATATAACTTCTGCAGTGATCACCCTGATAAGTCCAGTACCCACCTGACTCCATACATAGTTATTACATTATCGAAATCCAGTTAACTGACAGACTCACAAGAAATAATAAAGTGAATGTTTTTGTTTTAAGCCACAAAGTTTAGGGGTGGTTTGCTACACTGCAACAGATAACTGAAATTGTATATTTCTGTGTGTGTCTGGCTTCTTCACTCAATATTGTTTCTATGAGATTTATCCACGTTTTTTCCTTGTCAGTAGTTTATTAATATTTGTTGCTTATGTAGTATTCCATCATATGAACATATGATATTTTATATCTCCATTTGCTGTTAAACCACTTGAGAGTAATGTGGACATTGACATCTCACCCCTGCGTAGCTTGGCACTTGTGTTTTAAGAACAAGGACATTTCCCTTGTATGACCGCAGCACCACCATTACCTGCAAAACGCTTTAAAATTGATGCAATCTTATCAAATCCACCATCCATATTCAAATTTCCCCTAGTGTCCCTATAATACCCAATAGTAAATGCTCATTATTTTAAGCTACTTAGTTTTGGTGCCATTTGTTACCCAGCAGTAGATAACTAACGCAGTGGGTCTGCTGCTTCCAGCAAAAATGTTCATGGGGGTTTGGCAGTTTCTAGTTCTCAGACTTCTCTGTATCTATTCCTATGTCTCCATTTCATATCTCAGTGTCCAAATCCATCCCAACCAGTGGCCTTACCTTAGCATAAGGGACGTGGGGGATTATGCAATTCCTATTTCTACAACTTCCCAACCTTTATCATCAGACCCTAGACTTGGCTCTCATCTATATCTATGCTGAGTTAGAGGAGAAAAGATATCCTTTAAAACTGCTAGACTGGCTTTACAAAAATTTTCATTCTTGTCTTGAGTTTGGATGAAAAGCTTTCCACTTATCTTTTTTCTTTGTGTGCTCTCTAGGGTACTCTGAAACAGCCAGTCTATGGAGGAAGAACAAAAACCTCAACTGAATCACCCAGCGTTTATCTGGCACCTATCCTAATCTAAAACCTTGGTGCAGGTTACCTTGGACGTGAGGTCAGGCCGACACTGCAGTGATGGTTCAGCTGTCCTAATTGGTCAGTACATACGTCCATTTCCTTCCTCAACACTCTTGCCACATTTACCTTGGTTTCACTTTGAGCTGTGTGATGGCTGATTTTGTGTCATCTTGGCTAGGCAAGGGTGCCCAGATATTTGGGTACACTAATCTAGATATTGCTGTGAAGGTATTTTTTAGGTGAGATTAACATTTAAATCAGCAGATTTTGAATAAAGCAGCTAACCCTCCGTAATGTGGGTGGGCCTTCCAATTAGTTGAAGGCCTTAAGAGAAAAAGAATGGGGTCCCCTGAGAAAGAGGGAATTCTGCCTCCAGACAGTCTTTGAACTTGAGCTAAAATACGAACTCCTCCCTGGGCCTCCAGCCTGCCGCAGATTTTGAACTTGCCAGCTCCCACAATGGCACGAGCCAATTCCTTAAAGTAAGTCTCTTCTCTATATACATCCTATTGCTTCTGTTTCTAGAGAACCCTGACTGATACCCTAGAAAAGCCTATTTCCTAGAGAAATCCAGTTTCTTCCATGTCAACACGGTTTGAATCTCCATACTTGACCTCTGAGTTTTTGAGAGCATATATTCTGTATTACATATAATACACATAGAATTCTGTCATAAACATTGTTGGGTAAAGCTGAATATTGTTGAACCAATTTCCAATGCTTCTGAATAAGCCCAACAGAGTTAAAACATTTTTATTCTTATAATGTATGCCTATAACTAGCAGAGTTAAGAATTTGGTTAGGAGGACCAAAGAATCTGTATATTCTGGTTTGTTTCATAAAATAGAACATGTTTATTAGATTAAAAAATATTTAGAATAAAAAAATAACACACATGCATTGGAGAGAGGGAAAATCTAAGTATTATTTGTAATTCCTACCCTCTCTAAATTGTGGCCTTCAATTGAATACTTTAACTATATTTCCTATTTATTTAATTAGAGGGAAAAATATGGAATTATCTATTATTTGTCATGGAAATATAGAAGAAATTGCTCTCAGTGCTACAATTTTCTTTGAGTCATTGACTTTTTAAAAGTTTTAGATGTAAATGGTAGAACTAATTATATTACTCAGTTCATGGCACATGGTCATCACTGGTCCACACAAAACCTTTTCTGTTTATTATTTATTCATTTTTATCCCCATTTCCTACTTCCAATTTCCTTCCCCTCAATAAAGAAAACCATCCCAATGCATTTTGTATGTTTTTTAAAAAATATATACACAAAAGCTTATCATTTAAAAAAAAATGTATTGGGGAATATTGGGGAACAGTGTGTCTCTCCAGGGCCCATCAGCTCCAAGTCGTTGTCCTTCAGTCTAGTTGTGGAGGGCGCAGCTCAGCTCCAAGTCCAGTTAGTGTTTTCAATCTTTAGTTGCAGGGAGCACAGCCCACCATCCCTTGCGGGAATTGAACCAGCAACCTTGTTGTTAAGAGCTCATGCTCTAACCAACTGAGCCGTCAGGCCACCCCTATATTTTTGCAAAATGTATATTGTTTTGTATGTACTAATTTTTTATTTAAAGAGAGTGGCTTTTGTGCTAAATAGGTCATTCTGTTACCTGTCTTTTTGGTTCCTCAACCCTCTGTTTTTAAAGATCCATCATGTTACTGTGTGTACATTGAATGCACTGCTTTTAACTTCTTCCTAGTACTCTAGGTTGTGTGTTCACAGCATTTTTCCTGCCGTCTCTCTGGTAGACGCAGAGCTTGTCACTCTATCTTCCTGTTAACACTAATGTCTTACAAATAACGTCCTTGTCCAAATCTCCTCATGGGCCTACGAGATAGTTGGGAAAGGAGTGTATACCCAGGAGTGGAATTGTTGGATCCTGGAATGTTCGGCACTGAATTTGATGAAGTATCCCAGAGTTCTCTCCAGAAGGGCTGCATCAGCTTATGTTTTCATTAGCAGAGCAGGAGGCTTCCTTCATCCCTGTTTGCTCACCAACGTTTGGCATTACCTAACTCTCTACTGTTTCCAGTCTGATGGGTATAAAGTAATGTATACATTTGTTTTACTGTGATTGTTGTTGAGTTTGATTATCTCTTCAAACGTTTGTTACCTTTTTGTCTCCTCTTCTGTAAAGTCCATGTCTATGCCCTTTGTGCATTTTGTCTAGGGGTTGCTGCTGCCTTTTTGTTACTGATTTGCAGGAGTTCACTGTATATTCTGGATATTATCCCTGATTGCTTTTAAATAATGCAAATATCCTTTCCCATGCTGTTATTTGTTTATAAGAGTTGTCCATGGTCTCTGTTAAAAAAAAAACCTTTAATTTTGATGCAATGAAATATTTCCCATTATGGTTTGGGGGATTTTATATAAAGAAGTACTTCCATGTCCCTGGTCACAAATATAATCTTTACATTTTACTCTATTACATTTAAAGCTTCACACTCTTTGGTGGCTTCAACTCACCTGCTATTGTATGTGGCATTAGGTCAGAATCCAGCTTTGTGCTTCTTTATACAGAGGGTGCCAAAAAATGTATACACATTTTAAGAAAGGAAAAAAAAGTATTAAAATTGTAATACTCAATATATACCAATAACAAAAGATAACTGCAAGTCATGTGTATACGTTTTTTTGGTACCCCCAGAATAGTGAGCTATTTTTCCTAATAACACCTAGTAAACAATCCATAATTTCCCCATTAATTTATGATGCCAACTTATTGTATATTAGGTTCCTGCAGATATGTATGGGTTTGTCTGTGAGTTCTCTATTTTTATACCTAATTTTGGAATTCCATTACCCTGTCAATTTATCTTTTTGTCTTTTTAAGTAACTATTGGATTTATAGTGTCTTTTTTAAATAATCATAGTTCCATAGAATGTCTTAATGTTTTTTTAAGACAAGTCTCTCCTTTATATTGCTTTTTCTTAAAGGTTTGCTTAGCTATTTGAGGATGTTTATTCTATCGTATATATTTTAGAGTAAATGCATAAATTTCCTCAAAAAGGTCAAGTAGAGTTTCCACTGGGATTACATTCAATTTAAAGATGAATTTTGGGGGCAATTGATATCTTTATAAGATTATGATCCCATCCAAGAATGCAAAATGACTCTATTATTTCAAATTATATTCAATAACTTTTTTAGAATTTAAAATTTTTCTGTGAATTTTTACTTAAGATAATCAGTAGATATTTTATAGTTTTTTGCCTATTGTAAATTATTTCTAATTTTTATTGTATTTCTTATTGGCTATTTTGGTGTAGAAAAATGCTATTAATTTTTGTAAGTTGTTCTTATGGCTAAAAATCTTGATTAATTATTTTGTTATTTTGATAGTTTGCTACTTCTTTGCTGTTTTTTTATTTCTAAGTAGATGATTACATAATCTTCAAGTAACAAGTTTTATCCAGTCCTCTCATTTCTCTTTATTTCCTTATGCATTAGCCTGAACTCCATGCTATGTTTAACTAGTAATTATAGTGAACATTCTTGTCTTGGGTACCTATGATTTATCCATTATGTATACTGCTTGTCATAGATTTTTTGGAATATACTCTTTATCAAGATAAGAAAGTTTCATTTGATTACTGGTTCCTTAACTGTGTCTAACAAGTCACAAATGGATATTTAACTTTATAAAATGCCTTTATTAACTGATTGAGAAAAGCAGATGATTTTTCCTCTTTAGTCCAGAAATCTGGTAAATTATAGTAATATACAAATACTTTATGAAATTGAAACATCCTTGCATTCTAAGGATTTTTCATTTGATCTTGATATATTATTATTTTTAATATTGTTACATTGAGTTCATAAATAATTATTTATTTTTCTCATGTATGTTCAAGGTGAAATGGGCCTATTATTTTCTTTCCTTGAATTTTCCATACCTCAGTTTGGAATCAAGATTATGCTAGTGTCATGGTACTGGCATAAAAACAGACACATAGATCAATGGAAAAGAATAGAGAGCCCAGAAATAAATCCATGCCTATATGGTCACTTAATCTATGACAATAGAAGCAAGAATTTACAGTTGGATAAAGACAGTCTATTCAATAAATGGTGCTGGGAAACCTGGACAGACACATGCAAAAAAATGAACCTGGATCACCTCCTTACACCACATACAAAAATAAATTCAAAATGGATTAAAGAATTAAATGCAAGATCTGAAACCATAAAATTCCTAGAAGAAAATATAGGAAGAAACTTTACAGACATTACCTGGAGTAAGATTTTTACTGATATATCCCCTGGGGCAAGGGAAGTAAGAGAAAAAATAAACATGTGGGATTACATCAAACTAAAAAGTTTTTTCACAGCAAAGGAAACCATCAAAACAAAAAGGGATCCTACTGAATGGGAGAAGATATTTGCCAATGATATATCTGATAAGGGGTTAATATCCCAAATTTATAAAAAATTCACTCAACTCAACTCCAAAAAAACAAACAACCCAATTAAAAAATGGGCAGAGGACATGAAGAGACATTTTTCTAAAAAGGACATACAGATGGCAAACAGACATATGAAAAAATGCTCAACCTCACTAATCATTAGAGAAATACAAATAAAAACCACAAGGAGATACTACCTCACCCCAGTCAAAATGGCTGTCATCAATAAATCAGCAAACAACAAGTGCTGGCGAGGATGTGGGGAAAAAGGAACCCTTGTGCACTGTTGGTGGGGTTGCAGATTGGTGCAGCCACTGTGGAAAACAATATGG
This sequence comes from Rhinolophus sinicus, assembly GCF_057876585.1. Taxonomy (NCBI): domain Eukaryota; kingdom Metazoa; phylum Chordata; class Mammalia; order Chiroptera; family Rhinolophidae; genus Rhinolophus; species Rhinolophus sinicus. The sequence continues at coordinate 106,085,657 of NC_142502.1, forward strand.
AGGTGTCTCAAAAATCTGAAACTGGAACTACTTTATGACCCAGCAATTCCACTCCTAAGCATCTGTCCGGAGAAATCCAAAACTCTAATTCAAAAAAATTTATGCACCCCTATGTCTATTACAGCACTATACACAATAGCCAAGACATGGAAACAACCGAAATGCCCATCGGTAGACGACTGGATTAAGAAACAGTGGTACATTTATACAATGGAGTATTACACAGCCATAAAGAAGAAGGAAATCTTACCATTTGCAACAATATGGGTGGACCTAGAGAACATTGTGTTAAGTGAAATAAGTCAGACAGAGAAAAACAAATACCATATGATCTCACCTACATGTGGAATCTAAAGAAAAGAATAAATGAATGAAATAATCAGAAAGAGTCTCAGAGACATAGAGGAAAAACAGGGTTGCTAGATGGGAGGGGGGTGGGGATAAGGGGTAAGGTGAGGGGATTAGAAAGCACAGTCAGTAACCACAAGATGGCCACGGGGAAAAGAAAGTCAATTTGAGGAATGTAATCAATAATGTTGTAAAGATTTTGCAGGGTATCCGATGGACACTTCTCTCATTAGGGAGACCATCTCAGAGATGATGTAGATGCCTGATCACTGCACTGTACACCTGAAGCTGAAGTTGAACAATAATGAATGTCAACTATAATTATATATATAGTTATATATAACTATATATGTATATATAGTTATATATATATATAGTTACAAGAAGCGGAGTACAGCATTAGGAATAGAGACAGTGGAAATGTAATGGCTGTGCGCGATGTCAGAGGGGTAGTGGATGGAGGGAGGGGGGTTGTCACTGTGTGAGGGATATAAGTGATAAATGTCAACTACATTGTTTTGTGCACCTGAAACTAATAAAAAAAAGGAAAAAAAAAACACAACAAAGAACTGCTCAATTAAATTTTGTACTGCCAACTACAAAAAACTGTGAGATAATAAATGTTCGTTGTTTTTTTTTTTTTTTTAAAAGATTATGCTAGTGTGATAAAATAAGCTGAGCAGCTTTTGCTTTTTCCTGTTTTCTGAAAAAAATACATAGAAATTGCATATCTGTGGGGACAGAGTCCCGGAGAGCAGTTTCGAGGCTCTTAGCCTCCGGTGGGGAGGTGCTGGCTCGGGTAGTGGATGACCATCGGCTGTGATTGGTTGGCCATCGGCTGTAGCCGGTTAGCCAATTGGCTACTGATGTAGCTGCCAGGCTGCGTTAATTGGTTGGTTGGTTGGCAGGTAGAAAAGTGAATGGCAGACTGTGGATCCTGTGGCTACTACTGCATGTGTCTTGCCCTGGCCGTCAGAGAGAATATAGTGGTATGACTCCCCTACCTATGGCTCCCTGGGTGTTCCTTTTTGGCCTCACCATATCCTGCGTTCTTATGTGGGGAGTGGGACCAGAGGCCCCGCAGGCCGCCCCGCACGACAATATTCCTTGAATGCTTGATGTAACTCACCTGTGAAACCATCTGGGCATTTTGAGAAAAAAAAAAAAAAAATTTATCAGAGGCCTTTGGAAACTGTCTTCAATATTTATTGGCGTAGTCAAATTTTGTGTTTCTTCTTGCTAATTTTGGTGGGTTAAATTTTTCTAGGAATTTATTTCACAGAGGTTTTCAAATTCATTAGCATATACTCATTCAAAAAAACCTTTATTATGTTTCATATCTGTTATATCTGTACCTATTTTCTCCTTTTCATTCTCTATTTTGTTTATTCATTTCTCCCCTTTATTCATGATCAGTCTGGTTCTAAGTCTGAATGTCTTACAAGTATTTTTTTTTTAAGAAGCAGCTCTTGGAATCTTTACTACATAGTCTTTGTTCTCTATTAAGTTGTTTTTTATTTTTTATCTTTCTAATTTCCTTCTTTCTTTTTTTTTTACATTTGCTCAATTGTCTTTTTTCCCAGAGTTTTTAGGAGAATTTTTTAAGTTATTTATTTTTAAGTTATCTTGTTCTAATAAATATATTTGAAGCTGTAACATTCTAAGTAGTTTTTTTTTTTTTAGATTTTATTGGGGAAGGGGAACAGGACTTTATTGGGAACAGTGTGTACTTCCAGGCTTTTTTCCAAGTCAAGTTGTTATCCTTTCAATATTAGTTGTGGAGGGCGCAGCTCAGCTCCAGGTCCAGTGGGCGCAGCTCAGCTCCAGGTCCAGTTGCTGTTTTCTAGTTGCAGGGGGCACAGCCCACCATCCCGTGCGGGAGTTGAGGAATTGAACTGGCAGCCTTGTGGTTGAGAGCCCACTGGCCCATGTGGGAATCAAACCCACAGCCTTCGGAGTTAGGAGCACGGAGCTCCAACCGCCTGAGCCACTGGGCCGGCCCCCAAGTACTGTTTTAACTGTGTTTAACTTACATATCAAAATTTGATATGTAACATTTTTACCACCTGGTTCTAAATGAGTTAATTTCCTTTATGACTGACTGCCTTTTAAATCCATGTTATTTATCAATATTTTCTTAGTTTGCAAACCATGAGAATTTTCAGGTATCCTTTTGTTGTCATATTCTACTTTTATTACAGTCTGGACACAGAATGTAGCGTTTCAAAGATACTAATACTTGAGAATTTATTGGAGTTTTTTTTACAACATAGTGCATGTTCTATTTCAGTAAGTGTTCTGTGCTTGAAACATTTTATAAGTTTTTTTGGATGGCTTTTTTTTTTTTTTTCTTACTGAATCTTTTGATTCTTGTACCTAATTTCATTTCCTTCTTTGCTTTCACTACCCTGTATCTCAGAGCCAGTTTTTTTTTTCCCCCCTGTCTACGGTCAACTGATAAATATGTATCCTATTAAACTGGCTCTCTGGGGGAGGAAATAAAGCTGACTGTGGCATTACTGATTTCTGTGGCATAAATACTTCCACCATGATCAATATAAAGCTGCCAATGGTTAACAACTGCCTTTGGAAATTTCTGAATACTGTACAATCTGCTCTTGTTAGCCCGTATAAGACAGCTCCAGAACACCACTTTTTTTTTTTTTTTTAAGATATTCATGTTGTATATTAGTTTTATCCCTTGGCTGCACTTATTTTTCTCTTTGCCCCAATTTCCCTTCTTCTTTTTAAATTGCATCTGTCCCGTAAGCTGATTCCAGCCCCTTTTGGAATGAGAGGCATAAGAATACAATTCTTTGGCCAATAAAGAAAAAGATAGCCTTCTAATTTTACAAGGTTTAAATCTTTGCCATGCTGGTTCAGGCGTGTCACAGGCCTGTGCAGCTCAACCATTAGCCTGGGCTCCTGACGACTCAGACCTAGAATGAGGAAATCCCCTTCTCCAGGGCTCTCATTGGGGGGTTCCCCTATATTCTCCTGCCCACAGGGGCCCCTGTTCTCGGTTTCTTTGGCAGGATGACGGAGCTTTAGCCTGACTTCAGGGCAAAGCTGTGGGAAGAAAGAAGGAAAACAATTGAAAACCACTCCAGGGGTGTTGCCTCTCCGAGTTTTGACTCTTCACAACCACCAGCTTTTGCTTCCTTTTCAGAGTCCTTTCCTGCTTGCTTTTCATCTACTCTCCAGTTTCTAGTAGTTGTGATCAGCCGGCGAGATAGGCTCTTAAAGTATTATTTTAAACTTCAAAATAAATTAACTATTATGACTAGAGAGAACTCAAGGCTCTAGTAATTTTAGATGCCGCCCCCCACCCCCACCCCACGACCACCAACAAACACACACTCCCAAGGGCATAGGACTGTTTTTAGGGTACTTTGAATGGGTATGCTTAGCCTGAGGTCCAGAAAGAAAAGCAGATAGAAGCTTCCTGGGTAGCCTACCAGTATTTCTGTTAAATATACCTCTTCGCTCCTCACTTATTAGCAAAATGGCACTGAAAGTCAAAGCTCTAAACCACATTTACTTGACAGAAGAGGAAAGGAGGGCTCACAGCGGGAGTATAATTTGGCCTGTCACTCAGGAAGAGCAAGGCAAAGATAAGATCAGAACTTGACTTGTTTAATACCTACAGTTACTCACACATCTGGTAACAACTTCCTACTGTGTTTCCCCAAAAATAAGACCTAGCCGGACCATCAGCTCTAATGCATCTTTTGGAGCAAAAATTAATATAAGACCTGGTATATTACATTATATTATACCCAGTCTTATGTTAAAGTAAAACCAGGTCTTATATTGATTTTTGCTCCAAAAGACGCCTTAGAGCTGATAGTCTGGCTAGGTCTTATTTTCGGGGAAACATGGTAAGTGGCCACGAATGTGCTAGGCTAGTTATTGTAGATTTCAAGGAGGAGATGATACAAGAAGCTTGAGGGAATGGAAAGTTTTATGTAGTAGCAGAGGAAGGACATATGGTAAAATTTAATCCCCAGATCTCAGCAATAGAGCTTGCTGTGATTTTGGTCGAGTGACTTACTCTTTCTAAGCCTCCACCTGTCCTTAAACAGAAGTAGTAGTAGTACTTATACAGGCTTGGTTGTTTGTGTTCTAAATGATGCAGTTTATAAGCATTTAGTGAATACCTGGTTCAATAAATGTAGTTTCTCTTGGTTATTGTTATTCTTTGGAATTCATGAGTGCCCCCTTTTGAAATGCTTTTGTTTTTTAAAAATTTAAGTATTTACCATGTATTGACCTCTAGTGTGGAAGGATGAATTGTGAAAGGGATTCTTTAACATGTGAGTTTGCTGCTGCTCTTAGAGAATTCTCACATGTGTTGCTGCCTTAGCTACCTGTCAGTCCCAGCCTTAAATGAATGAGTCCAAATGCCTCACTTCCAGCCTCTTCCCTGGGGCATCAGAATGAGAATTTTTATTGTTGCTGATATTTCAAAATCACTCAGTACAGGATGCCCTGTCATGTACAGGGCTCTTTCTAGTATACTGCCCTCACCCTCGCCCTCCTTCCTCTGGGGAAGATGTTTCAGACCTAGGGGCAAAAGAATAAAGAGGGTCTGGGAGGGAAGAAGGCCCCTCCCTCAAGCTGCACCCCCCTGAGCATCCATTCCCCATCAACCACGCCGACTTCTGGTCTCAAAGAGTTTATTACAAAATAAGAAAGTCTGAGGAAGATTCACTCGTCATAGAATTTGGGCAGCTCATTGCCCAAGATTACTCGATGGTCCACACCAGCAGCTGTAATGGTGACCAGGTAGATGACACCCCCACTCGAGCCATCCCGGCTCATGGCCAGAGCGATAGCTGCATAGAGTTAAGAGAGGCTTAGCTTCAAAAATCTTTTCCTTCCCGTCCTATCCATATGCTTAACATACAACCTTCAGACCTCAAAACTTATCTCCTAGAGAGACGTATTTAGTGGTGTGCTGGTAAACCAACTTAAAACAAAAGAAGTCTTCATATGTAGCATATGAAGCATGGTCTCAATACTACCACCATCGATTTCAAGTTATAAATAGCTTAGCAAGCAGCTCATAGATCCTTGAATATTTAGCCATTGGCTCTCATGAGCTAGCCCAAGCCAGCTCCAGCACACCACCGGTCCTTACGGTAACCACATATCTTAATTTGCTGTAGTCAGAACAGTCTACAGCAAGTTAATGCCTTTTGTCCTGAAATCCCATCAGTTTAGCATTTGTCTTGCCCCTTTCACTCTCAAAAGTGTCCCAGTTTGGACATTAAGTTAAATGGTCACCCATGTATTCCTCTTCCTGTTTCTGATACTCTACTTCCTTCAGATGTTAAAAACCCTCCCTCTGGTACCCTTCCACTTGGTTAATTACCATCCGTGGTGAAGCGCCTGCACTCCTCAGGGGACATGCCTGGCTTATATGCTGCATCCACATAACCGTAGATGTAGGTGCTGCCAGAGCCCCCAATGGCAAAGGACTGTCGGGTCAGCATTCCTCCCAGGGTTCCATATACCTGGGGGAGGCATCCTCATGTCAGAATAAAGAAGCACCAATCTTCTCCTTGACACTGAGATAAGCAGGGGGTCTCCACACTCTGCAGTGAAGCCTCAGTATCTCATACCTCCATTGGTGGAGATGGTACTATGCCTAGAGAGGCAGTGTCTTTGGAACTCACTGCTAGAAGGACATGAGACCTCCACTTCCTCTCAAGGGCCGTGGGGAACCCCCAGGGAGGGAGTGCCTTGGGAGAGACTCACTTGGCCCCCTTCACGGTGGTCCCAGCCAGCTACCATGAGATGTGCAGACAGGTCCTCCCGATATTTATAGGTAATATTCCTCACCACATTTGCAGCAGCCAAAACAAGCGGAGGTTCTTCCAGTTCCATCCTGAAGGAAATGTTAGGAATAGGGGTCAACGTAATTTCCTGAAGTTTCACCCTCCTGTGCCATTCCCATCATCCCTGCCAAGTGACACCTGAAACTTATAGCTACAATAGGTCAAACTCCAGCTCCCCTCCCACGTGTGCAGGGGAACCTGAGTCTCACACTGCCAATTGATAAGAAGATCTCGATTTTCCCCTTCTTTACTCTGTCCCACCCGCCACCCCCCAATCACATAACTCTCTTGGCTCCAAGGGGGCCCTGCGCTTGTGGGTAAAAGCAGATAAACATTACTTCTCATACAGTAACCTGATATGTGGGCCACATTATCATTTCTTCCTCATTATTAATCTTAGGATAGTGATTTACAGTTTTCAAACTGCCTTCACCTATATCACTTGGTTCTTAAAGTAACCATCTGGTGAGGGAGGGCAGGTACCATTATCTCCACTTTACAGATGTAGAAACCAGCTTGAGAGATTCAAGTGCCACTTAAAAGCTAATAAAAGCAGGAGCCAAAACAAGAACTTTTCGTTTTCCACTGCAGTGCTCCTGGAACAGGACACTGTGGGGGCTCCCTGGTTGGGGGAGCGCTAGCAGGTGTAGTGTGAGGACCCCAAAGCTTCATACCCATGGAGCTCCAGCTGGTAGGCAGCCATGTCGGCGACGGCCTGGGCATCAGCAGCCGAACCAGACAGAGCACAGTAGATGCGATGGTGTAGTGGGGACAGCTTGTCAAACACTCGGTTCACCACCGCCTCTCTGTCAGGAAGGGGTCGACAATCACGGTGTTAGAGTTGCAGGAAGATTGAGGTTAATTGTCTAATGTCCCTCATATTTATTTGACAAGAGAATGACCATGGCGTGCACGAAATGTATGCTTGGATTAAAGCAGGGAGCAAAACAATCATCTGAAGTAAACGAAACACTGCGAGTAATCAAAATTAGACTTATTTTTAGGCTCAGATTTTATAACAAAATTAAAAATATTAAGTTAAGACTAATGTTCCTCATCAATTTTTCTTTGCTAGTAACCATGTTGAGGAAGTTATGTGTTCTAAAGTAAGTAATATTGATCTAATCCCATATACTCATTTTACATGTTAGGAAACTGACCAGGAGGAAGACAAAATTAGTTCAACATGTGATAGACGAGAAACCAGAATTTCATCTTGTCAGAACCATCTTTTCTGCCTCTAACTATAGATGGAACGAGGGCCCCTTGAATCTCTATCACTATCCCCTTCTCAGACCTTATTCCTTCCAGGGACAGGCCATGTAGCATTCAGGCCCCGTACGATCCTCCTTGAATTCAGAGACACAAGCACCCACTTAATAGCTTATTAATAACCTTTCTGAAAGGTTAATTCCATTTCTCCAAAGCTCCAGTTCACCAGCCTCTTAATGAATAGGTAAGGAAAATGCACTTTTGGGGCCCTTAGGTTTCTTCCATAGCTGGTACTTACCCTGCAGACACTCGGGAATCAGAACCCACCACAACGCCCCCATCAAACTCGACTGCCATGATGGTTGTCTGCAGAGACACAGAGGATAGAATGTCGGAGCAAGAAAAGCCTTGATCCCCTCCTGTCACATTCCCAGAGGAAACCTTCCCAGAGAGGGGAGGGGACTGGCTCAAGGTCACACAGTAACTCAGGCCAGAGCTAACTCCAGTACAGGATTTTTTCTCCATCTTTCCATTTTCTCTATTGTCTCTCCTGGCTCAAGGAAATGACACAGCCTGGCCGTGGTACAACGCAGGAAGAACTGCATCCCTAAGCCCCAAACTTCCAAAGTGGAATCTTTTCCACTGTAAAGAGAGAGGTGGGGATGAGGCTCCTAGAGGCAGAAATTTGGCTTGGTGGGCTCTTCCAAGCTCCGGTGAGCCAGCCCCACAAGTAAATTACCTCCACCTTATGTGTTTGTATGTGCAGACGTGGCACAGACTTGGCAAAGCGAGTTACCGTGCCCTTGGGAAACAAGCGCAGGTCTATTTTTGGGTCCAGAATCCTCCATCTGAATCCCCCCCTTAATCAGAAGTGAGCTCTTTCAGTTTATTGAACACTGGAAAATGTCGAGGGGGTCCATGGTCAAGAGGGCCACGTCTCAGGAAAGGAAGAAAGTAGCAAGGAGCATATGAGTCATTTTAAAATAAAGGTTTCATGTGAGGATTTCTGATTAAGAGGCAAATAGATATCTCATTAGTCGGGAAGAAATCTGTACTGAGAGAGGATTTGATTGGAGAGTTTGAGCTGACTTCTTCAGGTCAAGAAAATAAATTAAAGAAGAGTAAAGGACGATAAAGCTACACTTTATCTAGTCCTGTTGAGTTGGAAAAGGGCATAAAGATCCTTTGTTCAAATGAGGAAACTGAGTCATAGAGAAGGCAAGTGACTTATCCAGTCACTCAGAATTAATAACAGACTCAGGACTAAAACCCAGGTCCACCCTGTTTGGCTTCTACTTCCTACTTTCCACTGCTCATCTGGCAGTGAGGAGAGATTTTCTAATTTATAAGTGGGTTTATTGCTCTCTTTCTCACCACTCCATAAGTTACTCTGCTCCCCCCCTCTGCCCTCCGGGGATATTGCCCATTAGTCCTCTCTCACATACTGATTTACCATGAATAGAGGGCCAGAGAGCAGGGGCAACCCCATCCTCGGGGCTAGTCCTCTGTAATAAAGTACCCCCAAGCCAAGAATGGTAGCAGTAGTCTGGGAGCTGAAGCCAGCTAGCTGTGGGCTGCCGTCTGCCCCGGGAGCCCAGCCTGGGCAAAACCCCCCAGCACGTGCGTGCGAGTGGGGAGGGAAGGCACAGGGAAGGGAGCAGGCGGTACCTGGGCCAAGCTGGGGAAGGGCACCCCGGGCTCCCACGGAACCCCCCCCCCCCCGCCCATTATCAGTGCTGGGGTTATAAGTTACCCGGGTGACAGTTTTATCAAACTTCTGTGTGATGAGTTGGCTCTTCTCAATCAGTGCCCATACCCCCCTCTCCCAAATGATGTCCTATTGCATCCAGGGCACCGTTTTCTTATCTCTTTGCACCTTCTCCAACCCCCTCCTGATTTAACCAGCCCCTCTCTCTAGTCCAGAGTGAAAGCGAAAGCGCTTTAGAGCGGCTTCCCCTTGACGCTTCCAGCTAAAAGCCACAGCACCCCTTTCCCCACCAGCCCTTTGCGGACCCCTAGATGATCCCCTTCAGAACGGACGCCCTGGATTCACTGCGGGGTGCAAGCGCTGGGTGCTACAAGCTACCTCCTCACTCTTATCAGTCTCCGTCTTCACTCCTTGGGGCTTCCAGAGTCCCCCTGTCGCCCCACTTCCTCCACACCTCTGCTGACCCTCAAGCCCAGACTCATTACCCCAGTGTGGACTTCTCCAGTCCGGGGTAAGTCCCCAGTTGGTGCTCCGATCCGCAGCATCACGGCGCCGCGCTCCTCGCCGCCTGCGGCACTGGTTTCCGACCTGGGACAGCCAGCTGCGCGCACGCTACAGTCCCGCCCCTTCTCCTCGCCCGCCAGGGGGCGCCAGGGTCCTCTCCGTGAGGCTTAGCGCCCCGACGCTAACCTGTGTGGGGCAGATCTGCCCGGAGACAGGTGACTAAAGAGCCCCACTCAGGCTGAGGTAAAGAAGTCTTGACAAGTGGCTCCTGCTTGAGGTGGCAAAAAAAGGAGGGCGGACGGGTGTGCGTGATGGAGAAGGTGGAGCACCAAGGCAGCTCCCCAGAACCTCAGAACTGATTAAAACGGCCTCTCCCAACAGAGTGTGGGCCGGCGCGTCGGCGAGTGGGAGGATCCGGTGAGCCCGCGGCACTTTCGTTTTCCCTTTCCCCTAAACGGCTCGCTTCTACGCAGCACCGCCACCAGGCTCAGCCGGTTCCCGGGACTTTCCGAGAGCGCCGCCCCGTCCCCGCCTCGCTTCCTGCCCCAGCCGCTGGTTCCCCGCGCGCGCTCAGGACAGACTCGGACAGCACCCAGAGCCTCGGGCACAGCGGGGACCGCGGAGAGTCCCAGGCCCGGGCGCGACCCCCGCGCGCCAATGACAAGCTCAGGGTCCCCCGCTCCGTGCGGGTGCCTCTGCCTCTCCCGAGCTTTCCCCGTGTGGCTGGGGTCAACGCTGCTGCTTCTCGCCGACTGGGTGCTGCTCCGGCCGGCGCTGCCCGGAATATCATCCCTGCTGGTGCCCGCCGCGCTGCCGTTGCTCAGGGTCTGGGTAGTAGGCCTGAGCCGCTGGGCAGTGCTGTGGCTGGGGGCCCGTGGGGTCCTCAAGGCAACAATTGACACCAAAAGTGAAAGCAAAGGAGTCCAGGGATGGCTGGCTGCTTTGGAGCCACTGGCGGCGGCGCTGGGCTTGGCTCTGCCAGGACTTGCCTTGTTCCGAGAGCTGGGCTCGTGGGGGTTCCCCAGCGACAATAACAGCACCAGGCTACTACACTGGGGAAGTCGCTTGGATGCCTTCGTCCTCAACTACGCAGCGGCACTGCCCGCAGCCGCCCTGTGGCATAAGCTCCGGAGCCTTTGGATGCTGGGAGGTCACAGGGGTTCTGGAGACGCGGTGCGTCGGCTTCTAGGCTGCCTGGGCTCAGAGATACGTCGCCTCCCGTTCATTCTGGTCCTGTTGGTCCTCTCCTGCCTTGGTAAGGGGGTTCAGAGCAAGAGGGATGGACGCTAGGGAACTGGGCAGGAATCAAGAGTAATGGTCCGTGAGATAGGTTACCGAGCTCTGGGAAATGTGGGTCAGAGAAAGGTGACTCAGCTCGGGTCTTGAGGAGACCACTCCTGGACTGGGTGGGAAACGGAGTCCTGGACTCCAGTGCTGCCCCAGGCATCACTTCACTGGGCCTCCTGGGGCAGGCATGTCCCTTCCTCTGAGGCAGTATTTTTCATACAAGGGTATCTTAAGATACTCCATGATCTCTAGGCTTCCTAATTAAACTTCTCAAGGGCTGGTGGGGCTGCAGGGCTTTAAGTTCCAAGCCGGCCTGCTCAGGTGCTGGGTTGTGTTCTGTGATGACTTTCTGCGGCTGCCCTCCAGGATACTGGTGGGGGCGGTCCGGTTGGGGCTGGTCTGCTTAGACTTGATATCTGTGACTGACACATCTCTCCTGTCCCATCGCAGGTGAGATGGCCATTCCCTTCTTCACCGGCCGCCTCACTGACTGGATTCTCCAAGATGAGGCAGCAGCTGCCTTCACTCGAAACATAACTCTCATGTGTATTCTCACCATAGCCAGGTCTGGGGGCTGAAGGTGGAAGGCTGAGAACAGGTGGTGGGGGGGGTTGCAAAAGTGGGAGGTGGAAGTTGAGGCTGCTGTCTAAAGTGCAGGGACCTGCTCTGTCCTCTGAGCACACGCTGACCCTTGACCCTCCGTCTCTGTCTGTCTCCAGTGCAGTGCTCGAGTTCATGGCTGATTGGATCTATAACTGCACCATGGGCCGCGTGCACAGCCACCTGCAGGGAGAGGTGTTTCGGGCTGTCCTGCGCCAGGAAACAGAGTTTTTCCAACAGAACCAAACAGGTTTTCTCATGAAACTCTTTCATTGTACATCCATATGCTATTTATATTCCCTGAGATGCCCTTGTACTTGTAACTTTGATATTTCCCTCTTTCTTTCTCTCGCATAGACATTGTCATTTCTTATTCTTGGCATGCCTCAGGAGCAAAATATTGTGCTCTTTACCTTCAGAAAAGCCTAGTTTTTCCAGCCAAGATTTTTTCATAAATTTATCTCTATGTATTTAGATGGAAACTATAACATTGCAAACCTGGACATTTTGATATCAGAGTCCAACTGCCTCATTTTACAGAGAAGGAAACAGGCCTAACCTCTTAAGTGCTGAAACTTGCATGGTCACGTATGGATAGAGACGAACTTGAGGACAGAACCATCTCTTGATTCCCATAGCTTCCTGGACTGCTTTCTAGCAGCGTCCTCCATTTTCCTCCAGCTGTGATATAACCAGCCTAAGCTCTTCCTGCCTATGTGTACAGCCTGGGGTATACAAGTTCTTTAAGCAACAGAAATTTGTCAGAAAAAATGGGAATTTATATGGGCGTCGATTTCTTTATAATTAAAATGAAGGCTTTTGGCCAGACTTTCCCTGTCTAACATACTCTCCCTGCATTGAGACCCCCAAACTTCCCTGTACCCCGACTTGTTTTCCCCGCCTCCTTAGAACACCATGTTGACACCCGTCCCCCTGGACCCTGGCTCACTACTGGTCCCTCCCATCACTCTGAGCCTGTCATTCACTGTTCTCTCTTCTCCCCAACCCCTGCCAGGTGCCATCACATCTCGAGTAACAGAGGACACGTCCACCTTGAGTGAGTCTCTGAGTGAGGAGCTGAGCCTATTGCTGTGGTACCTGGTGCGGGGGCTGTGTCTCTTGGGGCTCATGCTCTGGGGGTCACTGTCCCTCACCATGGTCACCCTCATCTCCCTGCCTCTGCTTTTCCTTCTGCCTAAGAAGCTGGGAAAATGGTACCAGGTATGTCCAAGGAGTTGCCTCAACCTACACAGACCCTCATCTCCCTCACCTGGAGGACTCAGTTTCTCTTGGCTTTCTTTTCTGCACCCTGGCTGATTCTCCATGTTCCCGGGACTCCCCACTCCTGTAGTCCGTGTTCCCACATTGCTCACTGTTAGTCTTCATGGTCTCTGTGTGTTCTTTTCTAACTTCTGCCCACAGTCTGTCTTTAAGACTACAATCACCAATCTCAAGAATATGATCCCATGACGCTTCTGAGTCATTTTACTCTCCTCTGGATCTCTTTAGGATCCCAGGGAAATAGCCAAGTCCCTTTCTTTTGTCTCCTATCCCTCTGTCTCTTCTCACCTTTCCTCTCCAACCAGGTATCTCAGGTACTAGTGTCCCTTATGGTTTGCCAACCCTGACTTGGACATGTCTCCACAGGTGCTGGCAGTACAGGTGCGGGAATCTCTGGCAAAGTCCAGCCAGGTGGCCATTGAAGTCCTGTCAGCTATGCCTACAGTCCGGAGCTTTGCCAACGAGGAGGCTGAGGCCCAGAAGTTTAGGCAAAAGCTGCAGGAAATGGAGACACTCAACCAGAAGGAGGCCCTGGCCTATGCAGTCAACCTCTGGACCACTAGTGTGAGAACCTGGAGATGAACGCCTGCTCCCTTTCCCCCAACATACCTTGGCTCCATTCTCTTTCCTGTGACCCGGCTCCACACTCCTCCTCCACTGGGCAAAGGGGGGTTCAGTGTTCTCATCCTAGCAACCTGAGGCTCAGTTACCCTACTCAGGCTTCCTGACCCACTCCCTCCTTTTAAGCAAGCACCTAGCAGATGGCTTTCTTTCTCTGTGGCACACAAAATCTGCCCAACCCCCTTTTTAGCAAGATGCCATGCCTTCTAGAGACTCCTTTGCTTCTCAGAGGGTGCTCAGGGAGCCAGAAATTCCTGCACCTGGGCCTGCTTCATGCTGGGACTGTGTGATGTGCTAGTGAGAGCCATGGGAATAGCAGAAGCCAAAGATGGGAGGCACCTGTGGTGTCTTTAGAGGCCTAGACCAGCAAGCAGAAGTTCCTGGCTTGACGCTGCCATTTACTAGCTCTGTGACCGTGGCCTAGTAACTTACCTTCTCTGAGACTGTTTCCTCATTTTTAACAAGTGGGAGTGATATAACCTCGTTTACAGAGCTCTTAATATGAATATTAGCTTACATTACATTCACGTAAGCCTTCTGTGATGAGCAAAACGCTCCCCAAACAAGCCAATAATGGTGATGAAGATGATGACTCTGTCATGTGTAACTGAGTGAAGACCACGGGGTCTCTATGGTTCGTTCTCCCTTTCTACTTACAGAGTGCCCTGCTGTTACACGGGGAAAGGGACTTTATATCTCCTTAATGCTAAGGATGCTGGCTCTTTGTTCCCCGCTGTTAGATTTCTACCACAATCCTTTTTCTCCATGATCTCTCTACAGATCTCAGGGATGCTCCTGAAGGTGGGAATCCTATACATCGGTGGTCAGCTGGTGACCAGTGGGGCTGTCAGCAGTGGGAACCTTGTCACGTTTGTTCTCTACCAGATCCAGTTCACCACAGCTGTTGAGGTGAGGCCCTCCCAGTTGCACTCCCCAATGCTCTTCCTTCCCCCGTCCCTCTGTGTCACCCTCTGTGTCACCCTCCTCCCATTCTTTACCCTTCTCCCATCATATAGCCCTGGCAAGCAGATTTGGACCCCACCTCACTATTCATACCTCCCCTCCAGGTATTACTCTCCAGCTATCCCAGGGTGCAGAAGGCTGTGGGCTCCTCAGAGAAAATATTTGAGTATCTGGACCGGATCCCTTGCTGCCCAGCCAGTGGTGTGTTGACTTCTTCAAAGCTGGAGGGCTTCGTTGAGTTCCAAGACGTCTCCTTCGCCTACCCAAACCACCCAGATGTCCTCGTGCTGCAGGTACAACCTCCCAGTGCCTGCACGCCATCAAACACACTCTCAACCCTCCCCTCCTGAATTTTCCTCCTTCCTCCAGCCTGCTTCACACGAGGCACAGACAGATCCTTTCTAAGTCCCCAAGGCCAAGATGAGCATCATCTATGCCATAAAATTGCCCCAAACCTAAGAACCAGTTTGGATTTCCAAGGAAAATGGGAGAGGAAGCTCTCAGGGATGAAGCCCTCACATCCTAAGGAACTGCTGAAGCAAAATGTGTGTCTCCAGCCTTCCATCTTTGCTTTTTCTTTCCATTTGTGATTTGGAATATGAGTTTTTCTGTTTTCTCATGGTATCTGGCATCAAATGTGTGGCACAGTGGGGCTCAGTCTTTGCCTCATCTCCACTCCTTGGGGAGGTATCATGCCTGAGGAACAGAAGTCTGTGCGTGTGGGAGGCTGGGAGTTACTGTATTTCTCCATTTTTCTCCTTTCTTCCCTGGGGTAAGACACCATGCTATATAACAAGAAAATGACCGGCTCAAGGTTAGGGGCGTCAATGTGCCTCTTATTGTGTGATTGATTCTCTGCTCTCCAGGGGCTGACCTTCACCCTGCGCCCTGGCGAAGTGACGGCACTGGTTGGGCCCAATGGGTCTGGGAAGAGCACGGTGGTTGCCCTGCTGCAGAATCTGTACCAGCCCACTGGGGGGAAGCTGCTGCTGGATGGGGAGCCCCTTCCCCAATATGAACACCGCTACCTGCACCAACAAGTGAGCAAGTAGGGGGAAGGTGGGGAGCACCAAGTGAGCAGCGTCTCCTCACTGAGCATTCTGAATGGAGGGTTAGGGAATGATAGGAGACCTTGGGTGGAGATGGTGGTGTGATCAGGTGAGAGGGTGTGTACTTTTGTGGTAGGATATCAGTACAGATTTTGAGTCTTCAATCTCTATATGACCGCTTTTGTGCTCCTGTTCCATGACTCTTCGTCATGTTTTGCCCCAGGTAGCTGCAGTGGGACAAGAGCCACAGCTATTTGGAAGAAGTTTCAGAGAAAATATTGTCTATGGCCTGATCCAGACGCCAACCATGGATGAAATCACAGCTGCTGCGATGGAGTCTGGAGCCCATAGTTTCATCTCTGAACTCCCGCAGGGCTACAACACAGGTGCTCTCTCTACTCATGTCACCATCCAGACATCTTTACTGAAACCCCAGTAGTCCTTCCTCTATTCATCAGTTCCTCCTGCCCCACTGACATCAATTTGAAGTTGGAAGATCTTGTCCCTATGGCTCCTTCATCTTCATATCCTCAGAACTCCTTAATCTTCCCAGAAACGTCCCTTTCCAGCTGTGTCCATCAGTCCTTGGTGTGTGTGTGTTGCACATGCGGATATCTGGCTCTCACCTTGGCTTTTGTGTCTGCAGAGGTAGGTGAGGCTGGGAGCCAGCTATCAGGGGGCCAGCGACAGGCAGTGGCCTTGGCTCGAGCATTGATCCGGAAACCACGTGTCCTCATCCTGGATGATGCTACCAGCGCCCTGGATGCAAACAGCCAGTTACGGGTGAGAGAGTTGTCTTCTTAATGCCTGTATCTCACCTGATCTTCCTTCCTTCACTCATCCTATGTTAGTTATACTAACAGCATAATTATCCAAACCAGTCCTTGCAATTCTCAGTTCCCATTAGCTTCTCCCCAAGATGCCTAGGACCAGTGAAAAGAGACTAGCTGCAGACTTTGACTCTCTGAAGCCAAACATAAGGAAAAGACCATCCTAATGTTAATATTAATTGAGCATGTTATTGGCAAATATGCTACTAGGTCCTCTGCATATACTGTCTCACTCATGTATTCATCATGCATGCTTGTGGGCTGGGCGTTGTTATCCTTTCTCTACAGGTGATGAAATGGAGGCAAAGAGAGGTCAAATAACCTACTCAGTCATTCAGCTGTTGAACAGCAGAGCTTGGACCGAAATTCAAGTCTGTCTGACTTGAAATGTTCGTGCTTCCTTAAAACAGAACGTAAAAATTCACAGTCCATAGGTAGAGAGACTATTCAGTACCCTTCGGTCTTTTCTTACCCGTAAGAAAAGTCACCATAGGACTCTGACTTTTGTTCCACTGTTGCCCCCTCATGTAAACTGTCCTTAACAAGCCAAAGGTTTGACAGAGAACCACTCAGAAGGAGACTCTTCGATAGAATCGGGGTTATTGGCAGAAGCTGGCGAAGTCTGTCACAGCTCTAGAAACAGATGTCTCCCTGGGTCGGGAGTGGTCCTCAGCTCTGACAGAGTTCATGTCTTTTCTCAGGTGGAACGGATCCTGTATGAAAGCCCTGAGCGGTGCTCTCGGTCTGTGCTTCTCATCACCCAGCGTCTTACCTTGGTGGAGCGGGCTGACCACATCCTCTTTCTGGAAGGAGGCACCATCTGTGAGGCGGGAACCCACCAGCAGCTCATGAAAAAGAGGGGACACTATTGGACCATGGTGCAGGCTCCTGGTGGGTTGGGTGCTCCAGAATGAGAGACTTCTCAGACCTGCACACGCCGTCTTCCTTCCTTTTTTTCTCCTCTTTATAGTGGAGAATTTGGGAACAAGGGTCTTACCGAAGCTGCAGAGTAGTCTGCTACTTCTAGACGTGACATTCTAAGATGTAACCTCCAGGTGATACCTGAAATTCTGCCATGAATGTTACCTCCTCCCCTGCCTCCTTTCCAAGCTCCTCTTGAAAATGCAGATTTCCTGGGAGAAAACAGGGTTTGTGACTCTTTAGTGTAACTGGGTTTAGAGCCATGGTTGGTGTGGATAGCACTCTGAAAATGGGCAGAAATATTTAAAATATACAGAAAGGAAAGATCAGCTACCTTCCAAGAAGACCAAAGACATCTGTCGGCCCCCAAATGCCCTGTGGATTCTTGATATTTATAATAAAATCGGTGTTTTGTATTGTGGTTTCTCACGTTTCTAGTGCATGTACCAAATAGCTCACTGACTCTTGCAGCGCACTTTTCGGGAGCCTGGTGACTCCCCTCCTTCAGCATCCGCAATGTTTTACAGCCCTAAGTGTGCCATCTTTTCCCTTAAGTGTTCTGTTTCCTATGGTTGCCCCTCCACTTCCCCATCCCCCCACGCCCGCCCCCAAGGATGAGCCAGACTCATACAGAGCCCTCCAAGGCACTAGAAGCTGCGCTCAGAGCCATGGCCTTTCTGAGGTGGAAGATGGAGGGAGAGAGTGGCTACAGGAACCGCAAGTGAGCTAGCGGAAGAGCTCACGCTTCATTACCTCGCAGCCCAGGTCGTATCCTGTAGGGGGCCCCAGAAATGGCACCTGCTTAGGAAATCTCAGCTCAGTGGGCGGGGTTGTCTAGTAAGTCTCTTCCAATCAGAGAAGGCCACGGTATGTGACGTTACAGTTGCTGGGCAGATTAGGCCAACGCAGGTTGCAAAAAGAGGCGGGGTTTAGAAGAGTTAAACTCAGTTTACTCCGTCAGGCAAGAATTATGCGAGCAGATGTGGACAGAAAGGGCAGTTCTTGTGGGTGGCTACAGGGTAGGGAGACCGTTGAACTGGGTGAGGCCCTATGAAGGACCACGTGGAAAGATTCAGAGACTGCGCTCTGCTTGGTGTCCCCTTTCCCCACAAGCTGAGGGTATATTCGGATGCCTGTTGCCCTAAAACCTGTCCTCGAGACTCAGTGGCCGCACGTACTCCTATACCTCCCCTACTTTTATAAAATGATGCTCATATGAACACCCCTTCTCCACTCTAACATGAAACTGCTCCCAATCTCTTGCCGACTTCCAGCGTTCTGTCTGAGGCTACGCCTTTAGGTGATAACCTCTGCCACCCACCCCGTCTGTTACAGAGGATGCCCCGACTGTCGGTGTCTCTCACTGTAATCTCATGGTCAAGGGGGCTTTCGAAGCCGCCCTCTCTTTTTCTTCCTTTCTTTTGAAAGTCTTGGACCCATTGTTTCATGGAGGCGGAGCAGAGAAGCCTGTTCCCAGTATGATCTACCCGGTCCCCAGACACCCACGGGCTTCTTCTCGGGAAGGGCAGGGGGATGTGGAAAAAATTCTGGTTCCCTCCCCTTGAGGCTGCGGGCTTTCGCTTTCACTTCCTTCTCGGAGAGCGGGCAGATCTCCGGGTCTAGGCAATCATGGCGCTGCTGGAGGTGTGCGGAGCCCGGCGAGGGCCGCCGGAGGACTGGGCTTTCCCCGTCGCGGAGAGCCGGCATCGCTCGGACCCTGGACACTACAGTTTCTCTATGCGATCTCCGGAGCTCGCCCTCCCCCGGGGAATGCAGGTCTGGGCTGTAAGAGAACCCCGGGGAGGCGGGGAGGAAGGGGCAGAGAATGGAGGGTCTGCCTGGAGACTGCCCAGAGGCGGGGACGCGCGGAGGGGGGCATCCTTCAGGCCAGGAGAGCCACGTCCAGGGCCCAGCCAGGGAATCGAGGGCTGACCGTCTGAGGGTTAAGAAGAGCAAAGAGTTAGAGATGAGGTGGGGGCGCCCCTAGGAAGACAAGAGCCCTGTCCTGCCTGCTCTCCATCACACACAAATCAGGAAGCCCTCTCCACGGGGCTATCATATGATACCGGGCTGTGCAGTGTCTTGGAAAACCTCTAAAGGGCGGTGAGCCTCACCTCAGCCACTCACAGCGTATCTTGGATCAAGCCACTTAGACTAGATTTGGGGCCTCTTCTGTAAAATAGGGATGCCAATAATAAACGTGTTTTGTGAGGGTTAAATGACCTATTGATAGAAAAAACATTAAAATCACTCTTAAAATTTTTAGTTATGCTAACATTTATTTTCTTTCTTTTCTGTTGTGCTGGAAAATGGAAAGGTTGGAGTCATGTGCCTCTTCTCTTCCTTCTCCCAAGCCATTTCCTTGTAGAGACGGGTTTTTCACTGTTCCATGTGTTGATGGCTGGAGAATTTCTGGGGATCTCCTCACTCTCACACTCTCTAAACCCTTTCCTGGAGCCTCCTACTTCAGAGTTTTCATTGCACCTTTCCCTGCCTTGTCTCTTTGACTAGCCTGCTGAATTCTTCCAGTCCCTGGGTGGGCATGGAGGAAAGGACGTTCAGATTGAGATGGCCCATGGCACCACCACGCTTGCCTTCAAGTTTCAACATGGAGTGATCGTGGCGGTGGATTCTCGAGCCTCCGCAGGGAGTTACATTGGTGAGTGTGTGTGTTCCAGCAGGCAGACTGGGGAGCTGGGCTCTTGTCTCAGCAGGAGCCCAATATCGGCCCCCAAAAGGAAGCAGATATTGACTTAGGACACACAGGGAGAGCTGTGGGGTCATTTCTCCTCTCTCAAAACTCCATCTTCTTCCAGCCACCTTACGGGTGAACAAGGTGATTGAGATTAACCCTTACCTGCTTGGCACCATGTCTGGCTGTGCAGCAGATTGTCAGTACTGGGAGCGTCTGCTGGCCAAGGAGTGCAGGTAGGCGAGGCCTCTCCTCTCCCTTCGAAGCCTAGCGGTCAGTCCTGGATCCTGGTTCCTCACCCTTTCTTCCTGTGCTGCTGTAGCATCTTGGTGCTAATGCAGTATTTCACAAAACAGCCTTTTGGTGGTAAAAATCTCCCAAATTTCAGCCTGTGCGCCAGTCAAAAAGCCTGATAATTTGTCAATTATTTAGCACCAACATCATCAATACTGGTGGGATAGTATCATTGACTAGGATTTCTTTATGTGGTTTTGATACTTTAAATTTCAAATCTCTCCTGGAGCCTTAGACCCTACAAATGCTTCTCCCTCCAGTCACTTCCTGCCCATCAAATGGCAGCTCAGAGAGCTGGCCTTCTGCCACCTCTAAGTTCTCTCCCCCATGACCTGTCCTCACCCAGGCTGTACTACCTGCGGAATGGGGAGCGGATCTCAGTGTCAGCAGCCTCCAAACTGCTTTCCAACATGATGTGCCAGTACCGGGGCATGGGCCTGTCCATGGGCAGCATGATCTGCGGCTGGGACAAGAAGGTGGGTGCTATCCACTCCCCATAGTCCCTCTGTGGCTGAGACATCAGTTTCCCCATTGTACACTCCAGCCCTTCCCCACGAGTGCTCTGTTAAAGAACTGTGCCAGCATACCCCCGGCCTATTTCTGGGTCCAGATGTGGACCATTGTTTCATAAACTTGTCCCTTTTGATAAAAGAGTTGATTCCAAGTTTGTTTTCCCCCGCCCCCAAGTTCTATAATTGTTACTGAAGTGCTGTCCTAGCTCAAATATTCCTGTGGTAATTGTTATTCTTTTGTCCACTTTTTATGGCTCACACTTGAACCTGTGTGTGACCAACAACTCCCTCTCCATTTCCAACCTGGACCCTTCTTGCATCCCTTAGGGTCCTGGACTCTACTATGTGGATGAAAATGGGACTCGGCTCTCAGGAACTATGTTCTCCACTGGTAGTGGGAACAGCTATGCCTACGGGGTCATGGACAGTGGCTACAGGCACAATCTTAGCCTTGAAGAGGCCTATGACTTGGGCCGCAGGGCTATTGTTCATGCCACCCATCGAGACAGCTATTCTGGAGGCGTCGTCAACAGTAAGACACCAGTGCTCCCACCACCAAGACTTGGGCTGGGAAGCCGCTTTTGAGAGTGGAAGACTGGGGAATGCAGAGTGGCAGGGAGGAGGTGGTCAGAGTCAGAAGAGGGACTTTGAAGTCCCAGTAATAAGGGCTTTGAGCGTGTGTGTTGCCGTGGCCTTCAACATAACATCATTAACAGGAACTTGCTGAAGTGAAAGGTGACTCCGTGTTCTTTCTCATTTGCCCACAGTGTACCACATGAAGGAAGATGGTTGGGTGAAAGTGGAAAGCACAGACGTTAGTGACCTGCTGCACCAGTACCGGGATGCCAGTCAGTAACCAGTAACCGTGGAGACTGGCGGCTGGGCAGGCCTCCTCTGGGAAAGCCTGGCCAACTCAGGGACCTGGGCCAGCTTACACTGCAAGAGAAAGGGGCTAAGCTGAGCCCAGAGATAGAGAGCTGGCGGCCAGTGGGGTTGGGGCAGAGTTCATGCTTTTGTGTGTTCTCTATCTCAATGAGCATTCTCCCCACCTCAACCTTCTGGATGCCCCACTAAGCACAATAAAAGAAAATGGTTATGAAAGCCTCTGTGTTGTGGGTTTGGGGCTGTGGTTGTTGCGGTGGGGGAGGGGACAGGAAATAAAAGTTTTTCCTAAGAGAGACCGAAACCCCCTACCTAAGAAATGGGGCTTCACCAAATATTTATCCTGGGTATTCCTTCCACACTCATCTCTCCAGGACCCCAGGAAGGCTGATCGTCTGTGGTCACTTATTTGCAATTTAATTTAGGTTAGGGTCCTTTCTATAGGGACACAACCTGGACACTTCTGTGTGTGGTCCATTATTAATGGTTTGGGTGTCTGGGAGTAGGGCACCTAGAACAAGTATTTTCAAATTGCAGAGTTGGATGAAAAAGTTTCTACCTTGAATATGTGGTTATTCTAAACATGGGACCATTTACCTCAAATAGTGCTTTAGAGATATTGGATATCAAATGCAAAGATGGACATTAGGGGTTCAATTTCGTGATGTGTCACGCTCAATTGCAAGATGACAGGACCACAATTGAAGAGGAAGTGATAAGGAAGATGCCCTCAAGTGGGGAATATGAGGAAAAAGTAACCAGGTTAGAAAACTGAGACAGACATATGAGATTTTCAGACTCATCCTGGAACTGCACAGAGTATGGGCCACATTACCTCTTAAAGGAGAAAGAGTTTAAAAGAAAAACTTGAAAGTAGAAAGTAGCCGCACATGATGCTTTTTTCATTAGGGAGAGATCCTAAAAATCCCAGAACAGACAGGGTTGGAGAAAATTTAGTAATCCCCTACTTCAAATTTCTTCCCCAACCCCCATAATTTTCAATTTGAAGTGACTCATTGGTAGTCATATGGATAACATTTCAAGAGTCATTCAGAATCCCAGTGATCATCCCTTTGTGGATATTTTGAGGTGGGAGGTAGCTTCACCCTGAAGAGTTATTTCTGGAATCAACAAATCTGCATGCTCCATAGATAGGCTCTGGGTCAGGCAGGACCTGTGGAAGCCCAGCCACTGTCCTAATTGGTGTTAAACTAGACCAAGAAACCAAGTCCATTCCCTCATATTAGGTGCTCCCACATAATTTGGAACACAAATTTGTAGGCATCTGAACACGTGCTCTAGTCAAAGTTCTGTGTTGAGAAGGACAGATGAAGATAAAGGGTCAGGGTCTTTTCAGCTCAAGATCTGTAAGTGGAAACCTACTTAGGCCCTGGTGAGAGTGGCTGGAGCCATCTATTTAGGAGAGGTCCTGCGTATTTCTCGCTCAGAACTTGGCTGTTTTTACCCACAAACCCTAAAACTGGACCTTGGGTTGGGCGGAGAGAGCTGTTCTCAAAACAGGCTCAGAGCTTGAGGTACAAGAGTTTGAGGTAAGAAAATCCAGCGGTTTTCCAATTACAAAGTATCCCAATCCTTGAAATAGCTTTATTTTACTTAGAGACTTTTTTTTTTTTTTTGTAAATTGCAGTAGTTTTCTATTACAGAGTAACTGTTGATAAGGTTGGGAGGCTCGCTGGGGGCCTGCCAAATGCGGGCAGGAGTTGGGGACCGGGTTCGTGTTCTGCAGGTAGGTGTCGCGCGCCGCCCGCTGGTCGCCCTGTGGAGAAACAGGGCCTTGGCCCGAGAAGTGAAAGCGAAAGCGGTGGGCGCCGGGACGCCCTCGCTTGGAAGGCGTCACCGTGGACCAAATGGGGAAACGAAGTTGAGGCCCCGGGAGTGGATTTCAGAGCTCAGTCAGCAGCACTTCACGGAAAGACCTCGGGACTGCAGTCCCGAACCGCCGCTGGTGAGTTCGCGCGGATGGAAACCTGGAGCGCTAACGGGGATGCATCCGAACCCACCCTTCCCTAGCTCCCGCCGCGGTCCAGCTTCCTGTCCCCCTGGAACCCTGAGGGTGTAAGGGAACCGGGCAGCGACTACCCAGCTCTTTGGAACTCCGCCTGCAGCAGGCGGGGGGCAGAGTGGGGGAGGGGGTCACGTTTTTTATTTATTTATTTATTTTAAGGATGAAGGCAGCTGAAGGCCAGGCTTCCCAGTTTCCTCTGACAGGCAGAGTGCCTTCTGTCATGGGGCACGGGGCACCCAGGGGATGTTTCAGGATAGGATCGGAGAAAATGAGAAGCCTATGGACGGGTCGGGCGGAGTGGGGTGGGGAGGACCGGGTCTAGGATTGGGACTCCACTTCTCTAATTTCTCACTTTACATCCCGTAGATCCCACCATGCGGCTCCCTGACCTGAGACCCTGGGCCTCCCTGCTCCTGGCGGACTCCGCTTTACTCTGGCTGCTTCAGGGGACTCTGGGGACGCTGCTTCCCCGAGGGCTTCCAGGCCTATGGCTGGAGGGGACCCTGCGACTCGGAGGACTGTGGTGGCTACTAAAGCTGGGAGGGCTGCTGGGACTTGTGGGAACACTGCTGCCCCTGCTCTGTCTGCTGACCCCCCTGTTCCTGTCCCTGAGGGCCCTGGTCCCAGGGGCCTGGAGTGCTCCCCCAGTCAGAGTGGCTTCAGCCCCTTGGAGCTGGCTGCTGCTGGGCTATGGGGCTGCAGGGCTAAGCTGGGCAGTGTGGGCTGTGCTGAGCCCTCCCGGAGCCCAGGACAGGGAGCAGGGCCAGGAGAACAACAAGGCCTTGATGTGGCGGTTGCTGAAGCTCTCCAGGCCAGACCTGCCTTTCCTCGCCGCCGCCTTCGTCTTCCTTGTGATTGCCGTGTGGGGTGAGTCAGGAGAGGTATTGGGAGGCGGAGGTGGGAGAAGGCCCTTGGCACCAGCACGTTCATCTCTCATCCTTTATGCTCTTTCAGGTGAGACATTAATCCCTTACTATTCTGGTCGCGTGATTGACATCCTGGGAGGTGATTTTGACCCTGAAGCTTTTGCCAGCGCCATCTTTTTCATGTGTCTTTTCTCCTTTGGGAGGTAGGTGATGGGTGATTGGGTCCACCTGCTAGCCCCACATATTTACAGGGGCCCTCACTTTCCTGTTTTCAGATCCTTTTGTGCACGAAGTACAAAGTAGTTAAAGTAAAATACGCATGTATTTATTCATTTACCATTCATTTCATGCATCCATTCATGCATTCCTTCGTTCACCGTAGTTGCCCATCTTCAAAGTGTGTATTACATTATTATAGTACAAGTATGGTGTGTGTCGTACAAAAGGAGTTCGTGTGTCAAATGCAGTGTCTCTCAGATGCCTCTCAACATTTTTATCTCTGTGAAATTCCATTTCTCTTTTCCGTCTTCTACCTTCCACCCTAAGTTTGTTTCCAAAGTTATCCTCCTGTCAGGTGGGCATGTTTCTCCCTCCGGGCCCTTCTCCCCTAACTCATCTTGTCACTTGCTGAAGATCTTATTCCGATGCTTATCACCTTTCTTTCCAGCATCTTTACTCTTTTCTACACCATTTGCTTTTCCCACCCTTGTTGGACATACCCGGGAGTCTGCTGTCTACTAACTAACTACCTAACTGACTACCTAACTGACTAACTAACTAGTAACTAACTACAGGATGGGGCCGAGACTAGGATGAGGTGAGGGAGGCACCTAGGGTGCACTACTTAAGGAGTTGCTCACTCCCAAGGTCATGCAAGTCCCTTGTGGCCTTGCCCTAGTACCAGCCCGACGCCACTCCTTTGTGTGGTCATGTTTCATTTAGAATGCCTCCGAAACCAGTTCTTTATCATGCCTTCATTGCCTACTTGCTACTCTTTGTTGAAACCAATTACTCAAAAGTGAATTTCTCATTGATCAAGCTTTTTTAAAAAAAAGTTAGTCCTCAGTTCTCTTTGCTTCTATGTAGCACTTAGCATTTTAATAATATCTTATTATTGATCTCTTTTTTTCAGTTAGCTTTTATGAACTCCCTTTTCACTTCCCAATCCACTCTCCCTCCTCTGGAGAATTTTCCTTTTCTAGACCCTTAAATATGGACTTTTCTCGCGACTCAGTTCATTGATCTTTAAGAACGTTTTTCTGATTGAGCTAACTCAGTTCGTCTCTGCAGGAGACTCCAAGATCCATATCTCCATGCCCAGCTCGAGTCAGTTGGCTCCTTGACATTTCGCGTGGATAACCCACTCTCATCTCACCCACATCCCCAGAGCTGCATAACCCACTCTCATCTCACTCCACATCCCCAGAGCTGCAAGTACATCCCACGCCCACCTGGTGGCTCCCTCTTCCTGTTCCCCTTCAGGAAACCATCAGTGTCCTGGGACCCACGCAGCAGCACTGTGATGCCTTTCTCACGTTCACAACTGGCCCTGTCATTTTTACTTTCAAAATGTGTCTCCTGTGGCTCCTTTCTCGCCTTTCTCACTATGATCACCGAAGTCCAAACATTCATCATTTTATGTCTGACTGTATTCCAACAGCCTTCTAAACATGGTAACTAGATTTGTATCAGAAACCCATATTTTGTAAAATACCTGCTTCCATGCTTTCACATGTTTCCTTCATGTTTTATTGTAAAAATCTGGTTGGTCTAAGAGGAGTTCTCCAACTCCAGGGCGATAGAGATGGGGAATGGCCTGACTCTGGGCTCCAGAGACTGGGCGGCAGGGAGTTCATTGCTGCGGTTCCCACAGTGAAGTATCTGGGACTAGGAAGAAGGACTTTGAGGGGGACAGAGAGAAACCTGGACAGAGGCCAGGTTCCCAGTATCTTCATTTCTACCGTATTCTTCCCTTGTGTCTAGTACGGAGTGAACTCCATAAATACTGGTGAGTTTGTGCGTGTTAGGATTTTGTTCTCACGTCTAGCTCACCATGTCCTCTTTTTTCTTCCTCTGTTTATTCCTGCCCCTCTCGCCTCTCTTCCTCTCTTATTTGTTTCTGTCCTGCCTCTCATGGTATTCTTGCCCCATCTTTGTATTTCTTTTCATTCTGTGCTTTCTCCTCACTTTCCTCACTTACTCCCTCCTTCTCTGTCTCTCCCTTCATCCTCCTGTCCGCTCCCGACCCACAGCTCGCTGTCTGCCGGCCTCCGAGGAGGCTCCTTCACCTTCATCATGTCCAGAATCAATCTGCGGATCCGGGAGCAGCTTTTCTCCTCCCTCCTGCGCCAGGACCTCGGTTTCTTCCAGGAGACTAAGACAGGTGGGGCTTGGAGTCCTGGTTTGGAGTTCCCCTGGGCCCCATGTTGCTCAGTTACCCTCCACCACTCAGCCTCTCCCATCGCCTGCACCCACGGGGTCAGGGCCTAGAGCTGCTTCCCTCTCTTCTGGGCCGGGGTGGGGAGGCAGCCTCCACTGGTGTCCCCAAAAGTGAGGAAGGCTGTTCAGAGGAGGGGCTGTGCCAGAGGGGCGGTCAGGAGGGAGTCTCTGGGGGTTCTCATTACACAGGTCTCCTCACCTGCTCCTTCCTCCCCAGGGGAGCTGAATTCAAGGCTAAACTCGGATACCAAGCTGATGAGTAACTGGCTTCCTCTTAATGCCAATGTGCTCTTGAGAAGCCTGGTGAAAGTGGTGGGACTGTACAGCTTCATGCTCAGCCTGTCGCCTCGACTCACCTTACTGTCTCTGCTCGAGGTGCCTGTCATGATAGCGGCCGAAAAGGTGTATAATGCCCGCCATCAGGTATGTGTGGCGTTAGGGGGCCCTCCTGGAGGTCTTGTCTTCTCAGCCCTTAGGATGGCAGTTCTGACAGGCTTCAGATGGCCCACGACCCCGGGTGTGTGTGTGTGTGTGTGTGTTGGAAGGAGGGAGGGAGGGCACCTTTTTCTGGGGAGAGGGTAATTTTCATCAGATTCTCAAAAGAGTCTGTACCTTTCCCACGAAAGATTAAAAATGCCGTCTTCGAGGGTTTAGATAGAGAATCTCCCCCTTGATAATCAGCATGAATGTAGAGAAAGTGGAACATGCAGTCAGGAAGACCTGAGTCTGAACGGTAGCTCCACCATCTCTCTGTTTTTAAAAAAAATTATAGTAAAATGTACATAACATAAAATCTACCATTTTAACACTTTTTAAATGAACCATTTCAGTGGCATTAAATACTTTGACATTGTTGTGCAACCTTCACCACCGTCCACCTACAGAACTTTTTCCATCTTCCCAAACTGAAACTCGGTACCCATTAAACAATAATTCCTATTCCTACTGTCAGCCCCTGGCAACCACCATTCTGCTTTCTGTCTCTATGGACTTGATTACTTTAGATATTACATGAATGGGTTCACACAGTATTTGTCTTTTTGTGACTGGCTTATTTCACTTAGCATAATGTCTTCAAAGTTCATCCATGTGGTAGCATGTGTCAGAATTTTCCTCCTTTTTAAGGCGGAATAACATTCCATTGATGCACAGAGCACATTTTATTTATCCATTCATGTAGTGATGGACACTTGGGTTGCCTCCACCTGTTAGCTCCTGTGCATAATGCTGCATGAGCAGAGGTGTGCAAATATCTGTCTGAGTCTCTGCTTTCAGTTCTTTTGGGTACATTCCCAGAAGTAGGATTGCTGGATTGTATGGTGGCTTTATTTTTGATTTTTTGAAGAACCACCGTACCGTTCTCCACAGCAGCTGCACCGTTTTGTATTTTTACTAGCAATGCACAGAGTTTCAGTTTCTCCACGTCCTTCTCCAACACTTGTTATCTTCTGTTTGTTTTTAAAAATTACGTTCCTAATACTTATTTATCTTATAACTGGAAGTTTGTACCCTTTGACCACCTTCATCCAGTTTCCCTACCCTCCTATCTCTATCTCTCTATTCCCTATCTCTACTAAGATCTCTTTTTCTATGAATCTGGTGTTTTATTTTTTTATATTCTACATGTAAATGAGCTCATATAGTTTTTATCTTTCTCTGTCTGATTTTCCTCACTTAGCATAATGCCCTCAAAAGTCCATCCACGTTGTCTCAAAAGGCAAGATTTCCTTTTTAATGGCTGAATAATTGTGTGTGTGTGTGTGTGTGTGTGTGTATCACCTTTTAAAAAAATAATAGCCATCATAATGATTGTGAGGTAATATCTCATTATGCTTTGATCTGTATCCCTAGTGATTAGTGATATTGAGCATCATTTTACTGGAGAAATGTCTATTCACGTTCTTTGCTCATTTTAAATTGAGTTGTTTTTAAATTGTTGAGTTCTTTATATATTCTGGATAGAATCCCTTCAACAGATATATGATTTGTAAATATTCTCTCCCATTCTATGGATTTCCTTTTCACTCTACTGATAGAGTCTTTTGATGCACGAAAATTTTTAATTTTGATGAAATCCAATTTATCTATTTTTATTTTTTGTTTCCTATGCTTTTGGTGTGATATACAGGAAACCATTACCAAATCTGGTGTCATGAAGCTTTCCCCCTGTGTTTTCTTCTAAGAGTTTTATAGGTTTAGCTCTTAGGTTTAGGTCTTCGATCCGTTTTAAGTTACATCTCCACCTTCTGTTAACTAGCTGTGCCTCCTTGGGGAACTACCCCTTCTTTGTTCATTCAGACACTGGGGGTGGTTTGAATTAGCTCAAATGAAGGTTAACAAAAAAATGAGTATCTCCTATACTGCTCAGCACTGAGAGCTCAGTAATAAAAAAATCCCTCCCTCCTTCACTCTCATTTTATTACTTCTGGACGTAAATGTAAGGAAGAGGGAAAGGGAACAGTATGATTTTTTAGGTAGATTGAAGAGCATCCCGGAGCTGGAGTCCGGGACATGGGGTCCACTGTCTTCTGTAGAATCACCCCTATGTCTCCTGCATGCTTTTCCAGGCAGTGCTTCTGGAGATCCAGGATGCGGTGGCAAAGGCGGGGCAGGTGGTGCGGGAGGCAGTCGGAGGGCTGCAGACTGTGCGCAGTTTTGGGGCCGAGGAGCACGAGGTCTGTCGCTATAAGGAGGCCCTTGAACGATGCCGACAGCTGTGGTGGCGCCGAGATCTGGAACGGGCTCTCTACCTGCTCTTACGGAGGGTGAGACGGCTGAATGGTGGGTGGAAGGGCCCAGGGAGGGGCAGGGAAAGCGTGGGAAGCCTGCGGCCGGCTCTGAGGTCCCTGCTGCTCAGTGTGCTGGGGACAGGGAGGGGAAAGAGTGGGAAGAGTCTCGCTCAGCCTCGCCTTACCACCCCTCCCCACCCCTTTCCAGATGGTGCACCTGGCGATGCAGGTGCTGATGCTGAGCTGTGGGCTGCAGCAGATCCTGGCGGGGAACCTCACCCGGGGCGGGCTGCTCTCCTTTCTGCTCTTCCAGGAGGACGTGGGCCACTATGTGCATGTGAGTTGGGAGCCGCTCATGCTCTCTTTTTCCCCCCGTTTTTCTCTCTGGCTTCCGAGTCTTCGGCTTTGTTGGTTCCCCTTAAAAATAGAAAAGAAAACAAAACAACAATCCCAGTTTATTGTGTTTTGAAGAATTTAAAACATAGGCATAGAAGCCAAAAGATAAACTATAACGAACCCACATGTATCCATCACCTCCTTGAACAGTTATCCATTCGTGACCAATCCTGTTTCGTCTGTACCCCACCCTCTTCCCCCATCCATATTATTTTGAAGAAAACTCAAGATATAATTTCACCTGTAAATATTTCACTATGTATCTCTAAAATATAAACATTAAAAAGTAAAACCACAAAGCCAATATCACACCAGAAAAGTTAACAATAATTCCTAAAATTCATCAAATACAGTCAGTGCTCAAATTTTCACATGTCTGATACATGTAATGTAAGTGTATATATTACATTTATCTCTCTCGTATATGTCTGTGGTGACATCAGCCATTGATGCCCAGTGCCTACATCCATTAACTTAGGAGTTGCAGAGATGGTGACACTACCATTCCTTTATTCATTAGCTGGAAGAGACTTCCCCCCTCATCTACTATTTGGTTACCCAGTCATGCAGTTTGATTAGGAAGGCAGAGCAAGCATTTAGTTTTTTCCCTGTATTTACCAGTTTTCAAAAACAATTAGTTATTTCATTTTGGGCTTTATAATTTCCCCAGACATTTATTAAACACTCTTTATATGTGGTGTTTAACCACATGTGGTCATTACCGAAGTGAGGCAGGCACAGTGCCTGCTTTTAAGGCGTTCCCTGTCTGATGAGGCAAGATGGCCCAGTGCACAAATAACACAAAAGTAACTGAAAAGGGCTGGGATAGAAGTCGCGCTGTGTGGGAGGGTATGGACGTCTCCATCCTTTACAATCGAAACAGTGGAGTATTGGTGCTGTTTTAAATTAATCCAAATCGCACATTGAAAGGTAGACAATCCTTTTTGGATGAGGGGAGAAGTGTGGCTGGGCCGGAGTGCGGCAGAGGCATGTGACGAGCTGGGAAGCTGGTTTCTGGTGGAGCTATGTTTGATTAGCTGCCCCCTCCACTCCTGTTTTCCAGACCCTGGTGTACATGTACGGGGATATGCTGAGCAACGTGGGGGCAGCTGAGAAGGTTTTTTGCTACCTGGACCGACAGCCAAACCTGCCTCCACCAGGGACACTGGCCCCCCCCACTCTGCAGGGGCGAGTGGAATTCCAGGATGTGTCCTTTGCATATCCCAGTCGCCCTGACCAGCCTGTGCTCAAGGTGCCTGAAAGAGGCCACGCGGAGGGAACTGGACCCCTCGCTCCCTGCTGCTTACGTGTGACCAGGCATCACGGCCTGTACATCACTGGCTTCTGAGAAGCCCATCTTACCTGTGATAGAGAGACAAGGGGCGGGGTCCTGAGGGGGAAGAGGTAGGCCCCTTACTCTTTCCTGGCTTTTCTAGGGGCTGACGTTCACGCTACATCCCGGTCAGATGACTGCACTGGTGGGACCCAATGGGTCTGGGAAGAGCACAGTGGCTGCCCTGCTGCAGAATATGTACCAGCCCACCGGGGGGAAGCTGCTGCTGGATGGGGAACCCATCTCCCAGTATGAACACCACTACCTGCACCGACAGGTGTGTGGGGAGGAAGGAGGCTGGGGGATAGGAGGGAAGAAGCATGTGCAGACAGAGCGTGGGAGGTCATGGGAAGAAACAGGAGTCCATTCTGAGGGAGGCAGGTGAGGAGGTAAGGAGGAGCCCTGCCCTGGGGGTTCACACCCCGGCCTCTGCTCCCATTACTCCACACAGGTGGCTTTGGTCGGGCAGGAGCCTGTGCTGTTCTCGGGTTCTGTGAGGGACAACATCGCTTATGGGCTGGAGAGCTGCAGTGACGAAAAGGTGATGGCTGCTGCCCAGGCTGCCAGAGCGGATGAGTTCATAACAGAAATGGAGCATGGACTGAATACAGGTACCTTCAGCCAAAAGAGAAGCTGGAGCTTATTCTTGGGGGCAGGGCTGTGTCCCTCTAAGTCCGTGTTTGCGGTCCCCTTGCCCTTTCTGGCTCCCACTTCCCCGCCTTCCCCAGCACCTCGAGCTGTCCGCAGGCAGCCCCAGCCGTCTCCACCCCAGCACCCTCCTTACACAGGGCCCTCAGACCTCTTACCGGTGCTAGTGGAAACACCAGTTGTGTCCCTGCTTGTAGGGGGGTGTCAACGTGGTCACTTGTGTCTGAGGACGGTTGCTTCTCGGTTTCCTCAGATGTGGGGGAGAAAGGGAACCAGTTGGCTGTGGGACAGAAACAACGTCTGGCCATTGCTCGGGCCCTTGTGCGGGACCCGCGGGTCCTCATCCTGGATGAAGCCACCAGTGCGCTGGACGTCCAGTGTGAGCAGGCCGTGAGTACTGGGCGGGAGGGGCAGGGGACATGGGAACTGACAGGTCAGGTGTGAAGGGTCAGCCTGTGCGGAATCAGCCAGAGGGGGGACGACGGCCCACTAGTGGAAGGAGTGTCTGCCTTCTTAGTGGTGGGCACTGGAATGTAGAATATGTGTGTGGGGACCATCCCACTGGGGATTCTGCATGGCTGCCTCTCCCATCCGCTAGTACCGCTGAGAGAAGGGCGGCGCAGCCCTTTACCTGCCGCTCTTTCCTACCTTCTCATGCTTCATGCCTTCTTTACCCGCAACCGCAAGAGACGGTGCCCACTGGGGTGTGGTGTCCGTCCCACTCCTACCTTCCTGGGGCTTTACGATCCGCCCCTTCAGCTGCAGGACTGGCAGTCCCGCGGGGACCGGACGGTGCTGGTGATCGCTCACAGGCTGCAGACGATTCAGAGTGCTGACCAGATCCTGGTGCTCAGGCAGGGGGAGCTGCAGGAGCACGCCCAGCTCCTGGAGGGGCAGGACCTCTACTCCCGCCTAGTGCAGCAGCAGCTGCAGGACTGAGGGCCCGGGGACACTGCGCCCCCTCGTGGCCGTTGTCATGACCCGAGCAGCGCCCGCTTGGAGTCTCCCCGGGCCGTGCCTCTGGTACCGTAATTAGCTGTTCCTGGGGCTGGAAGCATGATGGACATTTGGACCACGTGTGCTTTTGCCAGGGCCGGGGACGGGGTGCTGATGAACAGAGCTTTATCTGGTGGCATAATAAGTATATTTTAAAATATTTTTCCTTATTGTATAAGTAGCACACATTCATATAGAAAAGTAAACCTGACCCTGGTTTCACTTCCCAGAGATAACCACGATTACTATTTGGCTGGTTATCCTGTCAGTCTTTTATCTGTCCTTGATGTACATATTTGGCAAGGTGACACACATGTTCATGAGGTTGCCTTCTGGTAGCCTCCCCATTCCCACCAGTGTTGGATATATTGGGGGGAACTGGGGCCTGGAGGGGTAGAGCACAGTTCCATAATGAATAATGTTAATAAAAAAGTGATAATACCTACTGTTTATGGAGTTTTAATATGGGCAGGAACTATGCTGAGTGTTTTTCTTGTATTTCATTTTTAGTCCTTATCCTCAACCCTGTGAAGTTGGTTATTATTATCCCCGTTTTAGAGATGAGGAAACTTAGTCTCAAAGAGATTAAATAACTTTCCCAAGTTTCTACAGTGATGGAGTTGGCGTTTGAATCTGGGGTCAGGCCTGACACCAGAGTCTACACTCCCAACTAACAAATTACATTGCATTTTATGTTTGTAATCTCTAATTCCTAATGAGATCAAGTAAAGCTCTTCCTTCTTGCTCTGAATAGCTCTGATTCCATTATCTTTCTAGTCCCATGGTTATAACTTCCATTTGTGGTCTTAGACTATCTCACCTCCAAAGAGGATTCCCTATTGTTGGTTCACCTCATCCAGCCATTGTTCATGAAGTCATTCTTTCTTTCTAGAGGCACAGAGAATGATGTCACTTCTGTAAAACCCTGCAGGTGCTCTGCATCGCTTTCTGCTCAGGTCTTTCTCAGCGCACACAGGGTTTTCCAGCCTGTTTGTCCAGCGCTCTCCTGTTGCTCCAGACACACCAAAGTCCTGCCCTCCTAATACCTTTGTGCCTTTGCATGTGGTTTCCCGGCACTACCCTCCCCCGATTTACCCCACGTTCTTCAGTCTTAACTCAGGGTTTAGTTCTTCCAGGAAGCCTTCCGGTATCTCCTCCGTCCGGAGGAAGTGCCCTTTCCATGTGCACTATTGCGCTGGGGGTGCACCTCTTTCTCAGCCTTTATTAAACTCTGTAACCCTCCCCCCCTTTGTCCTTCCATTAGACCATGAACTCCTGGAGGCGGGGAGGGAGGCCATGGATCATAATAAGCTTTATACTGCCTGGTACAGGGCACGATTCATAGTGGACAATAATAAATGTCTGTTGGATAAATGCATAAATCTCTTTCCTCCACTGTCCTCATTCTCCATCATCCCTACATGGACCAACCACTGAAATCCAAAGCTGTACACATTAATTGGTTACCGGGAGGGACTTACCATTGAAGGTTCCTATTCTAGGAAACAGAAGCTTTCACATTCCGGGAAATAGCAGGTACTTTCCAGCCCTAGCAATGCACCAGCCAGAACTTGTGTTGTTTTGGACTTTTTTCTGCCTGGCAACTGTTGGGAGCAGGGTGGGGCCAGAGCAGGGCGTTCCTTATGCACATAAGCCTTTGCTTGTCCTGCTGCTGCCTAGCTAGCTGCTCCACACCTGTTAATCTCTCAGATATCACTAGGGTGAAATATCCATTTGGTCAGAGTGAAGGTTGGCCTGATTGTTTCCCTGCCCCACCAAATGCCCTTCCTCTGTTCATAAAAGGAGAATAATAATTTTTGCATCTCCCAACCTTATGGAAACTTCAGCTCTCATTGAAGAAGATGATCTGTTAAAATTCACTGATAGGGGCCGGCACTGTGGCTCAGGCGGTTGGAGTTCCGTGCTCCTAACTCAACTCCGAAGGCTGCCAGTTCGATTCCCACATGGGCCAGTGGCCTCTCAACCACAAGGTTGCCAGTTCGATTCCTCAAGTCCCGCAAGGGATGGTGGGCAGCACCCCCTGCAACTAAGATTGAACACGGCACCTTGAGCTGAACTGCCTCCTGGATGGCTCAGTTGGTTGGAGTGCGTCCTCTCAACCACAAGGTTGCCGGTTCGACTCCCTCAAGGGATAACGGGCTGTGCCCCCTGCAACTAGAAACGGCAACTGGACCTGGAGCTGAGCTGCGCCCTCCACAACTAAGACTGAAAGGACAACAACTTGAACCTGAACGGCACCCTCCACAACTAAGATTGAAAGGACAACAACTTGACTTAAAAAAGTCCTGGAAGTACACACTGTTCCCCAATAAAGTCCTGTTCCCCTTCCCCAATAAAATCTTTAATGAGTTCCTGATAGCCTCAGTACAGTGACTCCCACAAACTCAATACTTGAAACCTGCAAGGCATCATGAAAATAATGGAGTTGTCAATCTTACTTCATAGAAAGGGAAACTGGCCTGAAATTACACTGCTAATCAGCGATAGATCTCGGAGGAAAACTTGGGCATTCTGATGGGCAATACAGGAAGATGCAGCAGACCTTAAGATGTACTGAAATGTGTTCTCTCAGGGGAAACATCCAGGTGAACCTTATGTCAGGCACACAGATAAATAATCCCTGACAGTCGAAGTAGTCCCTCTAGACAGACAAACCCCTACACTAGTAGTCCCTCTACACAGACCCCTAAGGTGTCTGGTAACCATAGATACCAGTAATTCTGATTTGTCCCAAAGTTCTAGTTCTTTTCATTTACTCCTCCTCCCTACAACACATTCGATTTCCTTTTCTTCTTGTCACTTACCTTCAGTATCTTCCCCACTCAGTCATGTTTTACTCTTTCCAAAGGAAGCTATGAGTGGAAAGGGGGAGCCTTAGGAAACACTCAGATTTCTTTGGAGCCCCAAACAACCTCCATGCCATCTGCCCTGCCCAGCATTGAATTTCAAGTCCTTTGTACCCTGGTCAAGTGGGGTAACCACAGCATGGCTGTCGTGGATCAAGAGGAGGGACAGTGGAGCTAGACTTTTCCGGGAAAGGACTAGGGAATAAGGAACACAAAGATCTTCCTTGTATTGGGCTTAGTGAGTGAAAGAGGCACCCGTTTATTTGAGTCTGATGCCATCTAGTGGTTTGAGGAAATACTGGGTTTCCAACCCAAAGTTTTATGGACTCGTGAATTATAATAATTCAATAATAATAACGATCATTTATTGAGTCCTTCCTGCGTGGTACTACTGTGCTAAGTGCATGATATACTCGTATATCTTCTTATCTTCAAGATAACCCTATGTGGTAGATGTAGCTCCCAATTCTAGGAATGAGGAAATGGAGATTTAGAAACATTTAGTAACTTGCCTGGGTCACACAGCTAAGAAAAGGTAGACTCTGCCTAACTTTATAACAAAACTCGAAAGAGTTGCCTGTATTTCCTGTATTCACTTACCCTCTAACTATTCTTTTTTTTTTTAAGGTACAATTTATCTGAATAGGCAATATATTAATGTGGTTTAAAACTCAAAAGGCACAAAAAGGTATACAGAGGAAAGCCTCACTCCCAACCCCCCCCATAGTTTGCCAATACCCTTCAATATGCATCCCATGCTCTGAGCTTTATGCTTATCCTGCCAGAGAACTTTAATGTATATTGAAGCGTGTATGTGTATATATTCTTCCTCCCTATTTTTACAAATAGCAGTTCCCTAAATTCCTTGTTCTGAACTTTACTTTTTAAACTGTAGAAACATATGACTATATAGTATTCTTTTTATAGAAGTACCATATTTCATTTAGCCTGTCTCCTCCTATCCATGGGTAGCTGGGCTATTGAAAGTCTTTCACTATTATGATCAATGCTTGCATAGCCATTATAATACACATGTGCGCGAAATTCACTGGGATAAAATCCTGAAGGGGGTGTTGCTGAGTCCAAGCATATATATATATTATTAATATTGATAGATACCACAAAATTGCCTTCATAAAGAATGTATTAATGTACAGTTCCACTAGCAATATATGAGTTTATCTATTTTCCCACATTTTCACCAACACAGAGTTTTGTTAACTTTTAGATTTTGCCAATCTTATGGATAAAGGGTGGCATCATATCGTTGTCATTTGCTTTTGTTTTATTACCACTTAAGTAAGAACCCAGAAAGAAAAATTGGGATGCAAGAAACAAAAATGAGAAACACACAACAACAGCAAACCTGTCTAAAATATTGGTAAATTAGAAAGAGAAAAGTAAAATGACTATATCTATAAAAATCACTAACAATAATAACTTTTAAATTTAAAAACAAGACAGAAAAATCAGAAATAACATGAGAATGAGGCAGATAAATAAAAGTGTTCTAAAATCTTTGTCTTGTTTGTAAGGAGGGTAGAGATATTAACTTCAATTGTTAATCAATCGTTGCCAAGTTGTCATGTTAAAAATCTAGGGGTAACTCTTAACTAATAGAATTTAAAACTCCTAAGCCAGTAGAGGGAAATTAGAAATTACTTTAAAATGTAATCAATTTAATATAAATCATGAAAGGAGAAAAAAAGAAAGAAACATAAAATAGAAAACAATATGTGATAATAGAAACAAATCCAGAAAACTTGGTAATCTAATATATGTAAATAACTTAAATTTAGGAGTTAAAAGAAAGAAGTTCTCAGAATGGATTAATAGAAGTGTTATATACTCTTCCCATGAGTCACAAAAAATCCCTAAAGACATGAAAAGATTAAAATCAAGACATGCAATACAATACACGAAGCTAACACTAACAGAAGACAGCCTGTGTGGTTACATTGATATTTAAAAATGCAGCCTAAGACCAAAGGCGACTGTAGGGACAAAGATGATCATTGCATAATGATAACTAGAAGTCACCGGAACATTATACGAAAACTGAATCCTTCTGCACCAAGCCACAAAGTCACAAAATATGTAAGAAGATGTAGACAGAATTACAAGAAGAAATTGATGAATAAAAACACATTTCTTAATAATTTCAGATTAAGCGGAAAAATGAGTAAGGATATAGACTAAGCTTGCTAATGGCCTTGTCTGTAATATCTGGGAATCAAAAGATACCCCTTAAAACTGATAAGACAAGTAGTTATATTAGAATGTATTGTGGGGGCGGAGCCCCAAAAAGTAGTTTCCAGGCTCTCAGCCTCACATAGAAAGGTGTTGGCTCAGGTAGTAAATGGCCAACTGTGATTGCATGGCCATCAGCTGTGGCTAGTTGGCCGTCAGCTGTAACCAGTGAGCCATTGGCCACAATATAACTGCTGTGGCTATGCTAGGAGGAGAGGAGAGAGGAAGAATGGGGGCTAGCAAGAAGATGGCGGCTGGGCTGGCAAGTGTGGATGGCGGTTTGCGGACAGTGTGGATCCAGCCTCCAGTGAGAGTATAGTGCCGCCAGAGAGAATATAGTGGTATGACTCCCCTGCCTATGGCTCCGTGGGTGTTCCTTTTTGGCCTCACCATATCCTGCGTTCTTGTATGGGGAGCGGGAGCAGAGACCCTTCAGGCCTCCCTGCATGACAAATGGCGCAGCGAGCAGGGTCTCCCGCATGACAGTATTTAGGAATGCAAAGTTAAGCACAAAGAAAGTGGGACAGGAGGGGAGAAGATATAAGCTAGTTTTATGATGGTCATAGTAGAAAACTAATCACAAACTACCCAAGACAAGAGGGAATGAATTGTATTATATAAAAATAAAATTATCAAGACAATCCCCAAATATACAACTTCTTAAGCAGCTGAAAAACCGCAATTTAGAAAACCACAAAAAAGACAGTGAAAGGTTTTTTAAAAGACATACTCATGTAAAAAGCATATTTAACAAAATAACTTCCAATTTACACAGCTTATTTGCTATATTAATAATTGTAAGTGGGCTTCACTCATCTATAAAATAAAAATATTTCTAGATTAGATTAAAAGAAAAACTCTGCTGTTTCCCATATACGAAAGACTAAAATAAAGTAATTCAGAAAGATTCATTCACTTATTCAACAAATAAAATGATGGGTAAAGGCATCATAAAAGAATGCAAACAAAAAGGAAGCAAAGGTCAAAATCTTAAAAAATTATAAATCTTATTATTTGGTCTGAAAGTCAGACCAAAAAACAAACAACAAAAATTGAGTAAGACAAAAACCACTTTATAATGGAAAGTGTAAAATTCATAATGAATATCTGAGATGTATAAGTTCTAAGTAACATATAAGCAATTCTCATAAAGCAGAAATTAAGGAGCTAGATACAAGGAAAATATTCAGAAATGTACTACTAACAGGTGACTTTAATTCACTTTTCTCAGGACTTAGACCAAGTAAACAAAAAATAAGTATGAATGCAGAAGATGTTATTAATATAATAAAGATTAGATCTGATGGATATACATTTGACATTTTTCATTGAAAATAGAGAATATGATTTTTCAAGTGCCAAAAAAATTAATGAAAATCGAGTACATATTATGGCACATAAAAACCGCAGTAAGTTTCTAAAAGTAGGAGTGATACAGATACTATTATCTGACCATAATGCAACAAGCTAGATAATAATAAGAAAATCAGAAAAGATAAATGCTCTTCCATACAGAAACTTAAAGAAATGGTCTCTTGGGCTAAAGTGTGGCGGGGCGGGGGAACAAGTGAAAAACTTCTAGAAAAATGACAATTGAAAATCACACGTCAAAACTTTTGGGATATAGCTAAAGCAGTGCTCAAAGGAGAATTCATGACCTTAATTACTTATATCAGTGAAAGGAAAGAACAAAATCAGTGAATTAAGTGAAAAGGACAACAAAATCAAATGAAAGCAGGAGCAGATAATAAAGATAAAAGCAGAAATCAAAGAGTTAGAAAACTAAATACCAGTAGAATGTATAAATTCGAAATCTTTAAATTTATTTTAGTAAGATAAACATCATCAGCAAAAACATAGAGAAGTTGCAAGTAAAGAAAATAAGAAATGACAAGGATAAAATTAATACGGGAACAGAGGAAAAATCAGAAGAGACTACTTTGTTTAATTTTATAGAAATAAAATTGAAAATTTGGATTAAATCAATAATTCTCTTGTAAAATATACCAAACCAACCCCTACTTAGTTAGAATACCTATATAGAATAATTTCCATAGAAGAAGTAGAGTTTTCTTGGGTTATCCCAAGAAAAGCTCAAGGTCCAGATATAGGGGAATGTAATAGTCTTTAAAGGAAAAAAAAAAAAAAAGATAATTCCAATTCTAATTAAATGGCTCAATAGCATGAAAAGCATTCTTTTAATGAAGTAAGTATAATATTGATGTTAAACTATTACAATGCACAAAATAAATCTGTAGATGAGTTTACTTATTAATGTTGATGCAAAAGTCCTAAAAACGTATTACAAACAGATTCCAGCACAGATTTTTTAAAAACCATCAGGACCAAGTTGGGTTTGTTCTAGAAAACCTTTGTGAAGTTCATAACATTATAATTTCAGTGAGTATTTCCTAGGAACAGTGAGTTCAAATGAACAAATTCGTAGAACAAAAGACCACGAACATTCACTTTTCCAGGATGAGGTGATAGACAAAACCATCATAAGAGAATGGTATCATGTAATACACAAATATCAACACTGGGTGGATACACCCATCCAGACATTGTATCAAAGGAGTGATTGCTAATTTAGAAGCCAGAACCTTTAGTCCCTCAGTTCCCAAATGGATTGTCTGGGTGAGATCATGAGTTTGCTTCGGACATTCCAAATTCCAACTGTTTTTGTTGTTTCTCATATCCTTTTCTACTTCCCTTTCCCCTCATGTGACAGC
The DNA here is from genome assembly GCF_057876585.1 of Rhinolophus sinicus. Classification (NCBI taxonomy): domain Eukaryota; kingdom Metazoa; phylum Chordata; class Mammalia; order Chiroptera; family Rhinolophidae; genus Rhinolophus; species Rhinolophus sinicus. Next base: position 106,126,486 of record NC_142502.1, read on the forward strand.
TCCTCTAGTTTGGGACTACAATCACCACTGAGGGAGAATTAAGTGTTTTGGGCTGGTAATGTTCTCACCCTGGTAATTCTCACCTTCAATTAAACTGTAGCTCAACACACAGTGTTCTTTAAAACTATGTTTTAATTTTCTGTCTAGTAGCTCAGAATATTTTTCTAACTTCTCCAAGCCAGCTTATGTTTCTGGTGATAGGTGGGTGTAGAAAGAGGAACATGAATTTAAATGTACAGTGTATTTCAAATTTAAATTCATCAAAATAGCAATTGAAGGGGAATTTATATCAGGTAATAGGGAGGATTACTTGCTACCCACCTCAAGAAACAACCATATAGATCACACCCAACTTCTCTCCCTAGAGAACGGGTAGAGAAAGAGGAAGAGAGATGCAAAATATGAACTTACATGAAAAATCTCAGAAAAGCCTGTATCTATATTAAGTAGGGCTCTTGGCTGAAGTCAGACAGGAAGAGAAACTCAAAATGCCCCACTTGTTTTTCAAGCTCATATAAGTAGAATACAAAAACAAAAATGGAGGGGTAGGAACCAGGCCACAACCTCTCCCTTTGTTAGCTGTCTCCCCAGAACTGTATAGTCTCTGATAAGCCTGGGGACCCCAGATCCTCTCACTGTAGACATTAACACTAAGCACAGAAAACGACTCAACAAAGCTTCTAACTGGACAAATCAGATGATTCAATTCATTTTAGCTGCATCAGAGGCCATTGACAAGGGAGATTCACAGGTTGGTGTTGTTGTCCCCTCTCAGTTCCTACAATAGGCTCTATGCCCTTCCTTGCTTGTGATACACGCGGCCACCGATTTCCTTTTGTGCAACAGGCTATGATGGAGGTCTGTCCTAACACCAAACAGTCATAATAAAATTCTTCAGTTATTTTGCCCCTTTGTGCATCTTATCATTACAGAGGTGCTGAATGTTCATAAACAAAGCTTTCCTTGGTTCCCATACAGTGCAATGGAAAAAGCACAGACGATAGACTTACTAGTTGTTTGAACTTTGGTTCATTCTTTCATTACTTCATCTATATAACGGAGAATCATAATAATATCTACTGTGAAGGGTTGTGATGATTCTCTCCCTTCCTCTTTCTCTCACTCCCACCCCCACATATTCTTTCATATAACGCTTAGAAAACTGACTCACAATAAGCAATCAGCAAATATTAGTTCTTATTATGATGATGGAGGCATGTCGGACCTTAGTGTTGATGGACCTGGGACACATTTACCCCAGAAGTAAGAAAGAACAGCCGTCCTAACTTTCTGGATCAGCATCCCTACCCCTCAGTGCTCTCTCACCACCCCTTACCATCTGGGAACTCCTTCTCTTCCCTCTGAAATACAAGCCCCCATTTAATCTATATTCTCTAAGCCCCATTTTTTCTCCTCTCCTCATGTACTCTCTTTTATCTCTGAGAGAAGCTGCAGAAGCCCAGCGAGGGGACGGCCTGCTGAGGAGAGGAAACAGCCTTAGACTTACGCCTCGTGCCCTCTCGTGCTTCTACTACTTCTGATACCCTCACTCACTCAGCCTCACGTCAAATGTTTTTCTCCATTTCCAGATAACTTGAGATACATAGGAAAGACTAAAGTATGTGTGGGTAGGAAGAAGAGAGGAAGTTAAAATTCAGTGGCTTGATCTCCTTCTAACTTGCCACCTTTTTCCTCAGTTCCACACATGGCCTCCCAAATGGGAGCAACACAACCACCCACCTCTAGAAGAAGTACTCCCAGTCATGGGTCACATGCTTTGTATGCAGTGTCTACCATTTTCTGGCCTGTGGTAGGTGTTATTCATGAATATTCAATTCTTCCTGAGGGATGTGGTGGGGGTGGGTCAACATTTCTGTGCCTGTCCTATATTAGGTTAAATCAGGCCAGGCTGCGGTAACAAACAACGCTCAGTGTCTTAATTAAGCAAAAGTTATCTCTCATTTATATAGCATCTGTTGTAGGTTTGAGTGATTTTCAGGGTGGCTGCCTTCCATGATGATTCAGCTAATTAGACTACTTTTATATTCTTTCTTTTTTTTTTTTAAGATTTGATTGGGAAAGGGGAACAGGACTTTATTGGGGAGCAGTGTGTACTTCCAGGACTTTTTTCTAAGTCAAGTTGTTGTCCTTCCAGTCTTAGTTGTGGAGGGCGCAGCTCAGCTCCAGGTCCAGTTGCCGTTGCTAGTTGCAGGGGGTGCAGCCCACCATTCCTTGCGGGACTCGAGGAGTTGAACCCGCAACCTTGTGGTTGAGAGCCCACTGGCCCATGTGGGAATCGAACCGGCAGCCTTCGGAGTTAGGAGCACGGAGCTCCAACCGCCTGAACCACCGGGCTGGCCCCGACTACTTTTAATTCTGATTTCACCATTTCAACACAAGGCTGTCTTGGTTGACTTGGTAGGGGAGGAGAAGAAGAATCATGCAATGATATAATAGTTAAATTTTTGATCGAGAACTTTTTGTTCACTAACCATTGGCTAGAACTAGTCACATAGTCCCAGCGACTAGGAGGTATCGTTTTCCATGTACCCAGGAAGTAGAGGAAACCTTGAACACTAGGGATGTCTTCCACACCTCTCCATCTTTTTCTTTACCTATCATGAACTCCAAGAGAAGAAATTATTATTCTGAGGGGTCAGATTCCAGGGTAGGGCATGTTCACTAAGAGTGCATCAGAGTACATTAAAAGGTTACATAGTTGCATTTCTCTTCTCTTTTCTGAACCCTATTTCTGCTATCTTGAAGAGTCCCTTTGTGACCCAATCATCTTTCTTCTTCCCACAGTATTACTCATGTGCTTGGAAGTTCTTAATCCTTTAAGATTTACACTTGGCAAATGATACATGTAGGATTTAAGAGGGAATATGAGGCCTTGGGGTCTTAATGCTTCAGAGAAGTTTACCATAAAACTCTTTGGCATGTCAGGGATTTGACCATCTAATAATAAACTTTTGATTTACAATTTGCTATTACTATTTATGGGTAGAGCTTTCCCGAGGGCATCCCAGCATATTTGGTAAGGCATAAATCAAGTATTTCTGGGTCTCCTGGTCAACTACCATCATAATCCCGCCTTACATACCCATCAAAACATGTGTTTCTTTAGGGAAGTGAAGAAGCAAAAAAAAAATTCTATTGTATCTTCTCCCATTCAATGAAGTAGTGTGCATATACTTATTTATTGTGGATAATCAGTCATTTTAAAGGGATTCCAGATAAACTTTTTTGTTTCACTGTTTATCTCCTCTCTATTGTCCTCATGTACTGGGTATTTTGAATTCCTAAATTTTCCGTTTGTTAGGCCAATTTCATCAAATACAACTTCATCACGAGCTCTTTCTAGGCAAAGTTGTTAGAGTTTAGTCTGTTTGTGTGCTCCAACATTACAAATTTATTCATTCTTCCTGACAGTATAGTGGATTGTTTCCCTGACACTCCACGTAGGTTATACATTTCTTGAGGACAAGGGACTTGTCTGTTCAATCACTGAACAGCCCGTAACATTGAGCATGGATAGCTCTGTGCTAAATACATGATAATGCACTTATAATCCACTTTGGTGAAGAGGAGTCTTGCTCTCCTTAGTTATCAAATACATTTTCTTGCAGCTCATTTTTAGCAGAAGATCTTTTCTTATTTTAAATTGAATCCATTGAAAGTCATACAACTAGAACATCCTCATTCCCATCTTTCTTACGCCACATCTTTCATTCTTACTCCAGTGTTTTCATTCTTGTATCTGAAGAAGCGTTCCTTTTTATTGCCAAGCCTGACAATTATTCTTATTCTTGAATTCCAGTCAGAATTTTTTTTTTTTTTGTGGGGGGAGGGTGCCTTCCATTTGCCTCAGAAACTTGTTAAGGTCTTTCCTATCGTAAAAGTAATGTTTGTTTGGTGTTGCTTTTCTCTCAAGTGACAGTCTCATCTTTTTCCTTATTTTCACTTTCAAAATTCTAGAGGGACTTTTATATTTGCTACCTTCATTTTCTCATTTCCAATTTACTTTTTACTGTTTTGAAATACAGCTTTTACCTTTTACACTCCATGTCCCATTAAAGGTTATTGGTGACCCACTAATTATAAAATACAATAATGTTTTCTTATATTTTATCCTCATGAACATTTTTGCAGTGTTTTGTTCTCCTGAGAATCCTCTCTTTGTGGTTTTTTGTTTTTGGCCCTGTTTTGATTTATAGGAAATCATACTCTCTAGGTTATTCTCAATCTCTTCTATTCGTTCTCTGATAATCCCTTCACCACCTCCTCTGAAGGTACATGCTTCAGAATGCTGTCTACTTTCTTCTCAATTAACACACCCTCTATTGGCAACGCCAACCACCCCATAGGAAGGGAGACCTATTTGGCGAGGACAGGCCAGGGACACTGCAAAATGAGGATAGGAGGGTACATAATAAACAATGCGCTCAGTTCTTCTAGGACCACCTACTGTGTAGAGTATTTTTTTCTTTTTCTCCTAGCCCATTTTCCACATACCTAAACTACTGTCAGGGATTCCACAGGTAAACAATTCTCGAGTAGTATAACACATTTATGAAAATATTCTACCCAGCACCTAATGATGCAAAACTTCTCTATCTTGATTGGTTGTCAGTGTGGGAAGTTTCCAATCCTGGGTAGGCCAGGAAGGTATACACTTAATGAATATGTTTTGCCTGAGTTGTGTGGGGGCAAGCCCCATTCTGAAGAGGTTGATGATTTTCCTTTCTCAGTTTTTTTCCTTCCAGAATGGGTTCTGGGTGGGTTCACTGGGTGGTGGCTCTGATAGTGAATCTCATCAGGCTGGATTTCTCTATGACTCAAGACAGAGATTCTCCAGGTAAGAACAGAAGGATTTTTTTTTTCATGTGTGTATGCAAGAATTGGCATGGGGGAGGGATGCCTTTCCATATAGGTCCAGGGTATAGACCAGACTGGACATAGCTTCTGACTTCAAAGACAGTGTTCTCCCTTTGATGAGAAGTGTTTCTTTACCCTTTACCACACATAATGGACTGCTGGGAAAAGGGACTTCCTGTACCAGAGCCACAGAGTCAAGGTGTCGGGAAGCAGGAAGAAGGGAAATATTTTGTCTTGTTTAGGGTCCTTGTTGGATCAATGCCAGTTAGGAGAACTGCAAAAATGGAGGCAGTCTGAGACTAGCTGCCAATCTTCAGCCCCGAGTTTGCGCTGATGAGTGTGACTGTTTCTGTATTTATCCAATTGGACTATACATGAACAAAAGAAATTGGAAACAAAGATTGCTTCTTTTGGCATCTGTTAAGCCCCTATTATGTGGTCAGAATTGTACGAAGCAATTTTGAGAAATAACAGTTGAATACGTTATTCTTGTCCTCAGGTTACTGGGTACATGTATTTATTGCTGTTATTCTTCTAGCTGACGAGATAGGCTATGCAAACATGAAGCAATATTGCACTATGAAACATATTTATCAGCAGAAAACAGGATCTAATGAGCTAAAAACAAAACCCCTTTGAATGTCAAAGTCTCATTAAATACAAAAGAGGAACAAACCTGGGGGAGGGTGTGTAGGAGAAGATCATTATTCTTAGAGAAGAGAAAACTTGCTGAGCTTGTAATGCCCATTAAACAGCACAAATGAAAAAAAAAAAATCAGTCCAGATCTTAAATCTGAACCAGATCTAAATTAAAAAAAAAAATTCCCCGATTTTGACTGTAAGAGGGAACAGAGAATAAGAGGTGAGAGCATCACACGAAATCAGCTATTGAGTGAGAGATGAGTATGGCTGACCCAGGAAGGACGCTGCCGTCCTGGCAGCTCAGCTTAGCCATTCCTGAAGGAGCCTGCTGAACTTAGAAAGGAAAGTAAATTTACAACTCAAGACCAGTAACAATGATCTTTCAAGTCTCAACTTAGACACCATTTCTTCAGGGAGATCTTTCCTGCCAACATGCATTATTAACCCGTTTGAATTTCCTTTTATCATTGTTCTCAAGTGCATAGAATCGATCTACTCTTACCCAGTGAGTTCACAGCACATCGTAATCGTTGGTCAGTAGACTCTCTCCCCTTTTCCCTTGTCTCCATTCTCATTCCTTCTCTTCCATAAATATCCATGTGTCTGGTGTGTCTTTAAGTACGAGGGTGGCCTTTGAAAACATGTAGCATTGTTTTTTCTGTGTGTGTTTTAATAAATGTCATTGTGCATTAAACACATCCTGTTTTCTTTTCTCAGTACTATGCTTTTGAGCTCTCCCTCAGTGTTGTTGGGTGTGAACCCAAACACACTTTTATCAATGCGGAAGCAGGTCAGGGAGGGTAAGTGTCTGTTTCTGTGTAAAACTACTGGATTTAAAACTAGAGCTCATATCAACTGAGACCTATCCCAGATCTATTTCCTTACCAGCGTGTCTCTTAAACTTTTCCAGATCTTCAAATCTAAGACACATAACACGGTCTTAGTCTGTTTGAGCTGCTATAACAACATGCCACAGACTGTGTGACTGATAAACAATAGAAATTTATTTCTCCCAGTTCTGGTGCTGGGGAGTCCAAGATCAAGGCTCCAGCATGGTCGTGTTCTGGTGGGGGTTCCCTTCCTGGTTCATAGCTAGCCCCTTCCTGGTTCATAGCTGGCCCCTTCCTGGTTCATAGCTGGCCCCTTCCTGGTTCATAGCTGGCCCCTTCCTGGTTCATAGCTGGCCCCTTCCTGGTTCAAAGCTGGCCCCTTCCTGGTTCATAGCTGGCCCCTTCCTGGTTCATAGCTGGCCCGTTCTCGCGGGGCCCTCGCATGGTGGAAGGGGTGAGGGATTTCTCTGGAGCACTAATCCCGTTCATCAGGGCTCCACCCTCATGGCACCTCCCAAAGGCAGCAACTAATGATGCCATCATCTTAGGGAGTTAGGATTTCAACATATGAACTTTGGAGGGACATAACGTTCAGCCATAGCACACTATGCTCTACCAGTAAGAGGCATACTTTTTCTTTCCTTTGAGGACTGATTGAATAGCTTTGGACAATTAAATTACTTTGGAGAACATGAGAAGATTAGAAATGAGGTACAATGTGTGAAAGTTAATATATGGCTCAACTTAATCATTCTCAATATTAATAAAGTACTTTGAAAGTAGAAAATCATAATAGAGAATGGAATTGGATTTTTTTATTCCATCTTAGGTGGCAGAGTTTAATTTGAAAGTTCCCAAAGAAGGGTTAAGCAAACCTTTTATTCCCTATCACCGTGTTGTTGCAACTACTAGATTGTAGGTATAACGTGTCAGTGATGATGGTGATGATGGTGATGACGAAAGGCAACTTGAATTCATGGGTTAACATTATTTCACCCAACATCAACAGGGGTCATGAGGTCATTACCTCATTAGAGCCAACAGCAGGGACGTGGTCTCTGAATAAGAGTACAAAGGAAAAGGTCCAGACAAAATTCTTGGAGAAAACCCGTAGTGAGTGGAAGGCAGAAAGGGAGCTGATTTCACACCTACTATGTACCTACTCTGCATTTCTTTTCCCCACCTTCATTATTCCTTCACTTTACTCCAGAAGGAGCATATGGAATGAACCAGCTAAGGTCAAGAATACTACTGAATTATTCCATGTGAGGAGGGATCTTTCGACTTGATTATGGAGTTCAAACCTTGGACTTCTGAAAACCTGGTTTGGAGAAACTTAGCACAGTGTCTGGCAAAACACAGTCAATAAATATTTGTTGAAAATGAATGAATGAATGAATGAATGAATATTTGTTGAATATTTATGTCTCTTGGGACTCTCTTTGGTTTGCTTCTTGGGTTACATGTCTCCTGTTTGGCTGGCCTGGTAGGATGGATTGCAGGCTTCGTCCCACTGTGGATATCTTTGGTAAGAGGAACAAGGTGGGGTCCAAGGGCCTGTTTACTGAGGTCAAAGGCCACCTCTCAAATCCATGCAGCCTGGCATAATTTACCAGGTAGGGTTTCCTAAAGGTGGGGGCTGGTTTATAGTCTTTTTTTTTTTTTCAGAAGATTTTGTGATTCAGGCCAAAGCTGACTGCTACTTCACCAACGAGACAGAAAGGGTGCAGTTTGTGGTCAGGTTCATCTTTAACTTGGAGGAGTATGCACGTTTCGACAGTGATGTGGGGAAGTTTGTGGCCTTGACGGAGCTGGGGCGGCCTGATGCTGAGCTGTGGAACCATCGGCCAGACATACTGGAGAGAAGTAGAGCCGCTGTGGATGTGCTCTGCAGACATAACTACGAGCTGGGTGCACCCTTCACTGTGGGGAGAAAAGGTGAGGGGGAGGGCAGGTCTGGTGGGTTCAGGGAGCTCCCTCGTGTGAACCTGGCCATCACTCTTCCTCCTCATGAGAAGCGACTTCCTGCTTCGGGACAAATGGATTAGGAGCAGGGGAGTCTGTGTATAGGCTCTGTCCCCAGCTGTGACTCACTCATTATCCTCACAGGTCAGGTCACTGTGACCTTGGTCCTAGGCCCCCCAGGTTCTCAGGGACTTTCAGAGCTAGTGTATCTCAACCACAAGGGGTAATGGATAAGGGGGGACTGTCTGATAAGGCCTAAATCCTCCCTGGGGGCACTGCCGCATCCAGTTTCTGAGATTTCCTCACATTTCCAGTTTCCTCTTGGATGGTCTGGGAAAGAGCCTATAAGGGGCAGAGATAGTCTTTTGTGGTTTTCCTTCACAGGGTCATTTTTCTCTCCCTTTCTAGTGCAACCGGAGGTGACAGTGTATCCGGAGAGGCCCCCAAGCCTGCAGCACCACAACGTGCTGCTTTGCTCTGTGACGGGTTTCTATCCAGGGCACATCACGATCAGATGGTTCCGGAACGGGCAGGAGGAGAGAGCGGGGGTCGTGTCCACTGGCCTTATAGGGAATGGAGACTGGACCTTTCAGAAAATGGTGATGCTGGAAACGACTCCTGAACTCGGAGATGTCTACACCTGCCTTGTTGAGCATGCCAGCCTGCCAAGCCCTGTGTCTGTGGAGTGGAGTGAGAACCAGTTTCTTGGACCTTCTGGGCCCGACTCGGGGTCCTGCTGACTCAGTACAGGGCCTGTTACCTCCACATTCATCTTGGGCACAACACTAATTCTTCTTTGCCCTGAGCTGAGGGGGTTAGGACGTCACTGGCGTCCTTGAGTTAGGGGGGAAGAAAGCATGGCAGATACCTGTCCTTATATCATCCAAGAAATAAGGAGGTCTAATCACCTTGTAACTCCCAACGTGGGGAGCTAGTATCTTCTAATACTTTGGTCTTGGTATTAGGGGACATTCATATGGGTTATAAGATTCTGTAACAGAAACTTAATGGGTGAAAACCTGGGCTTCAAGGAACCATTTCTAAATTTATGTTCTCCGGATGGCATTGAATTGCTACCCAGCACAGGCTCTGGGACTTCAGGACGGTGCGCCCAATATTGGCAGCTTTTTACTAATGTGGAGCCCTGTTTCCCGTAGGAGCCCAGTGTGAGCATCCTGGAAGAAAGGTGCTAAGTGCAGCGGTAGCCTTCCTGTTTGGGCTCATCTTCCTTCTGGTGGGGATCGCCATTCATCTCAGGGCTCGGAAAGGTAACGGGCCTCTGGGAGCACCTGCCACCGGCCTTGGGGTTTCCCCACTTCCCACTTTCCTAATGTCAAAGATGTGAGGCGGGGAGGCTGGTTGTACGTCTCAGGATCACTGGGATAGTCTTTTCTGAAGCAGAAACATCTGGGGTCAGCGGTGATGGAGCTCTGATAAGGCAGGTCACCCCCTACTCCTCAGATAATGACAACATTCAGTCTTAACTGGAATGTTGTGTTTCTTCCCTCTCTTTCATTCCAGGATGTGTGGAGACTCAGCTGTCTGGTGATGAGGTAATGTCTTTCTCCCTGTCTTTGGGTGCCAGATCATTTTCTCAATCCCTCCGCCACAGGGAGACGTCATGGGGGTATGATGGAAGGGTGGCTCTGTCTGCTGAAGCCCTCGAATGGGAGGGTGGGGGTCTCTCATGAGACTTTTATAACTGTCCCTGCAGGTCTCAAGAGCTGTTTCCCCACTACCGCCATACTGAGGTCCTGACTGAAGCTTCTTGCCTGGAGCAGTACTGCGTGGTGTGGGCCCTACACTAAGTAACAGACACTCGAGAGGTCACTGCTCTGGAGTGGCCCTTTTCTGTGAGGCCTTGGAGGAGTTCTGTGTTCCGAGATCATGCATCTCTCACGTTTCCGCCCTTCTTCCTCCTGCTTGTATATGCCATGAGTCCCCGTTTCCAAGGACAGTGTCCAGAAATTCCCCTAAGACCTAACTCCTTCCAGTCCCAAACTGTTCACTTTCTGTGGTCCAGCACTAAGCCTGTGAGTTGTTACACCCAAGTCCTTCTCTCCTCCAACTTCTGTCCCCATTGTCTTCAGAAGACAGATGCTCAGCTCATCACTGTTTCCTTTTCACTATTTAAAAAAATATTTTTATTATAAAATGAAACAGATACAGACAACTACACAAAATGTATAATTTAATGAATTATTTAAGGCAAATCATCTGTAATCACCACTCAGGTCAAGAAATAGAACTTTGCCAGTCACTGCGGTCTCCATATGCCTCAGGCCGGTCAACCCCCTCCCTCCTCTCAGAGGTGATCATATGCTGACTGCCATGGTAACCCTTTCTTGGTATTTCTGTATAGTCTGTTCACTCAAGTATGAGTTCCTGGACAATATAGCTCAGTTGTCTTTTATGTCTCTTATACTTGACAGGTTTCGCCTCCATCCCTTTCTTTTCCTTAGCTGAACTTTTGACCTGCAGAGTTTTCCATAGCCTGGATTTTGCTGGCTGCACACACTTGATGCAGTTTAACATATCCTGCCGTCCTCTGCATTTCCTGCAAACAGGCATCTGGCTACAGCGGGTGGATCAGATTTAGCTTTGGTTCCTTTGGAAAGTCTATGGGGGGAGAGGGGTGCGGTTTTTCACCAGGAGGCACACAACGTCTGGTTGTCTCTCTTTTTGTTATGTTAGGAACCATTGATGCTCATTGCCTTGGTCCTTTAATTCACTGGGGATTGCAGAACAGAGATATTCTATACGTCATTTCTACGCTTCATTCCTTCATTTCTATGCTTTATTGCAGTATCTTAATATAATGTTACTACATTTTAATGTAACATCACTCTCAAAAAATGTGATGATAATCTAAGTCACTATTTTTGCTGGGATGCCCAGGTGGTATTTTCTTTTTCTTTAATGTCCAGAAATTTTATTAAAATATATCTTGGCTTTGGTCGTTTGAATTGTGTTTCTCAAATAAACCACATTCTCTTTCAATATGTTGTTCAAATGTTTTTTAGTTTTAGGAATGTTATATTGAGTTATACTTTTTAGTTGAACTCCCGGCCGGCCCAGTAGCTCAGGTGATTGGAGCGCTGTGCTCCTAACACCAAGGTCACCGGCTCCATTCCCACATGGGCCAGTGAGCTGCGCCCTCTACAGCTAAGATTGTGAACAACGGCTCTCCCTGGAGCTGGGCTGCCGTGAGCAGCCAGAGGTTGGCGGGAGTGAGCTGTGGCGACCAGTAGGGGGCGGGAAGCTGAAGAAACGGGGAAAAAAAAGGGCTCCTTTTCACCTTCTCTCTTTCTATTGAGGCCTTCTGCATCGGGTTTATTTATTCTTCTGTTCCTTCTTGTTCAGTCTTCATTTCTGAAATGGATTTTTTAAAAGTTTCTAATTATTTCCTGAGTACTGTCACATTTCTGAGACTTTCTGATTTTTCTTAAAAATTATAATGTTTTATTTGATAAATTTGGCATGTTGCGTTTTGTAAACTTAGGGGTATTATAGTAGTACGATTGTATTGGAGAAATATTTATCACATTACATTATTATAGTACCATATTATTGTCTATTTTGAGATTTTCCCATTGTGATTTATGTTGTTATTTCATATCTTCTAACACTTTCTTAATGACTTTTAGCTTGTTTTGAAAGAGGTTATAATTTCATCTTTTTGGTAGCATGATTTTTCTGATATGCTTTCTTTATCTGTAAGGATTTTTTTCTGTTCCATATTTTCTTCTTACTCTAACTCTTTATAAGATATACCTTTAGTCCTTATCTGTTGCTTTTTTTAAAATCTGTTGCTCTTTTTACATGAAATTCATTTTCTGGAATTTTAGAAGGAGGCAATGTCAGGATACTTTCCTTCACAGAGCTCCCTTTTCTGTTGTTTTTGCATTGTGCTCAAAAATAGGGCAGCTTGCTTTTGGGAGTTCCCGACTCTATTTCCATCCCTTGCTTTGCACTTATTTTCCTTCATCTCCTTGTCCCTGCCTGGCTCAATTTTGATTCCACTACCCTAAGTTTTCCTCCGTGTACAGCCCTGCCCTGGAAAGTTGCCTGGGTGGTCAGTTTAGCGACTTCTTATCAGTAAGATGACTCCACGCCCTTCTAAGCTGACCCAGGCCCCTTGTGTTCAGCTGCTATAAACATTAGAGTATAGGTTTTTGTGTGAACACATATCTTTAATTCTGTGGGATAAATGCTCAGGAGTGTAACTGCTGGGTTGTATGGCGGTTGCATGTTTAGGTTTTAAAGAAATGGCCAAACTGTTTTCCAGAGAGACTGTACCATATTACATTTCCTCCTGTAATGTATGAGTGACAGTTTCTCTGCAACCTCACCCACATTTGGTAGTGTTCTTATTTTTAATTTTAGCCATTCTGATAGGTGTGTAGTGAGAGCTCATTTTAGTTTTAATTTATATTTCTCTAATGGCTCATGATGTTGCTCGTCTTTTATATGCTTATTTGGATCTGTATATCTTCTTTGGTGAAATGTCACTTTATGTCTTCTGCCCATTTCCTAAGTGGATTGTTTGCTTTTTACTGTTGAATTTTGAAAGTTCCTTATATAGTCATCCCTTGGTATCTGCAGGCGGTTGGTTCCAGGACCCCCCACAGATGCCAAAATCTGTAGATGCTCAAGTCCCTTATATAAAATGAAGTAGTATCTGCAATTAACCTACACACATCTCTAGATTACTTGTAATACCTAATAAAATGTAAGTGCTATGTAAATAGTTATTATACTATATTATTTAGGGAACAATGACAAGAAAAAGTTTGCACATGTTCAATACAGATGCAACCACTGTAGGCCTAACTACACAGTACATGTTAGCAACAGTGTAACTTTTTGGGGAATATTTTTTTTCATTTTGTTTTTTTGTTAGTTTCAGGTGTATGAAACAATGTAACAGTTAGGCATTTACACCCCTCCCAAAGTGATAACCACCACCACCCCGTTCTACTACCCCTCTGACATCGTCTGACATGTTACAATACCACGGACTATCTTCCCTATGCTGCACTCCACAGCCTCTATCTATCTATCTATCTATCTATCTATCTATCTATCTATCTACCTGTATATATATTTAATTATAGTTGACATTCAATATTATTCCACTTCAGCATCAGGTGTACAGCGCAGTGGTCAGGCATCTACACCGTCCATGACGTGATCCCCCTGATAAGTCCAGTGCCCATCTGGCACCTTACATGATCTTTACAACATTATTGATTATATTCCCCACACTGTATTTCATACCCCTGTGACTATACTGTAACTAGAAATTTTCGCTTTCTAACCTCTTCACCTTCTCCCTCATCCTTACCCCCTCCCATCTTATATGCACCCCTATGTTTATTGCAGCGCTATTCGGAATAGCCAAGATATGGAAACAACTGAAATGCCCATCGATAGATGACTGGATAAAGAAACTGATACATTTATACAATGGAGTATTACTCAGCCATAAGGGAATGAAATCTTACCATTTGCAACAACATGGATGGACCTAGAGGACATTACGCTAAGTGAAATAAGTCAGACTGAGAAAGACAAATACCATATGATCTTACTTATATGTGGAATCTAAAGAATGTAATAAATGAGCAAACAGAACAGAAATTGGGAATATTTTTGACCCGTGGTTAGTTGTATCTGTAGATGTGGACCATAGATATGGAGACCTGACTGTATAGATCTAGGTACTAGTCCTGTCATTTATGTGATTTGCAAATATTTTCTCCCAGTCTGTGGTTTGTTTTTTCATTCTCTTAAAAAGGTATTTTGTAGAGAATAACTTTTTTTTATTCTGATGAAATCCAATTTATAATTTTTTCTTTTATGAATTATGCTTCTGGTGTCTAGTCTAAGAACTTTTGCTTAGCTCTAGATCCCGAAGATTTTATCCTAAAAGTTTTCTGTTTTTACATTTTACACATTATTCTGTGATCCATTTGTTAAGTTAAGTTTTATATAATGTGTGATGTTTTTGCCTATGGATGTCTAATTGCTGCGGCACCATTTGTTGAAAAGTCTCCCTCTCCTTTATTGAATTACTTTTGCACCTTTGTCAAAAGTCTGTTAGGCATATTGTGTGGGTCAAATTCTGAGTTCTTTATTCTGTTCCCTTGAGCTGCGTGTCTGTATCTCCACCAGTACCTTAGTCTTGATTACTCTATGTAACAAGCCTTGAAAGCAGGCAAATGGATTCCTCCCATATCATTCTTCTTTTGCAAAATTGTTTCTACCTGCTCTAGTTGTTTTGCCTTTCAATATAAATTTTAGAATAATCTTGTCTATATGTAAAAGAAATGTCACTGTTTTTAAAAAAATAGATATTGAGTTGAACATGTTTCTCAATTTGGAAGAATCAGCATCTTTATTATGTTGAGTTTTCCAGTCCATGAATGCAGTATGTCTCGCCATTTATTTAGATATTTATTTTATTTTATCAATATTGTGTAGTTTTCAGCATACAAATTTTGCATGTTTTGTTAAAATTATACCTAAATATTTCATTTTTGAGTGATTTTTAAAATCCAAAATGTGTTTATTGAGATGGTTTCCCACTCATCTTGATTCAGAGTGTCTCCCTAATAAGTCCTGTGCCCATCTGGCACCTTACATGTTTACAACATTATTGATTATATTCCTCAAACTGTATTTCGCATCCCTGAGACAATATTGTGACTACTAATTTGTGCTTTCTAATCCCTTTACCTACCCCCATCCCCCCTCTCCCATCTAGCAACCATCATGATTTTCCCCCCCCTATATATATATATTTTTAAATATGCAGGCAGGGTTTATTAGTGATACATTCTCAGGGAAAAGAAGGGGCCTAGCTGAGGTGGGGGCGGAGGGGGGAGAAAGAGAGAGAGAGAGAGAGAGAGAGAGAGAGAGAGAGAGAGAGAAGCCTAAGTACCAGGTATTAGTGATACGTTCTCAGGAAAAGAATGGACAGAGCCGAGGTGAGAGAGAGAGGGAGAGAACTGGTGTAAATAAAGGGCAAGAGAGAGCTCTTATCCAGAGGACTTATAGTTTGCTGGGTGGGGTGAGGGAGTTACATATTGATTTGGCAGGAAAATGGTGCATGCTCTTCCACAGGAGGGCGTCACCTCCTAGGAAGGGTGGAGGTCTGTTGACCCAGATCCTTATCTTGCTCCAGACCACCTCTTGTCATCTGTTGTAAAAACAGATACGTGGCTGGAGACAGTTAATCAAAGCTAGATAGGAGCTTTTCTATAGGCTCAAGGACCCCCTCCCACCCTTCCTCCTTCTCCTATATTTTCTAACTTCTACCTAACAGAGCCATCCCATCAGCTATAGGGTCTAGAACACTCAGAAAAAGTGCTCCACCAGTGAGAACTACCACATCACCAGGGATGGGATTTTTTTCCGGTAATTACCTCTTAACCTCCGCCTGAGGATTACTTTCTTTCCTTTAGTCATAACCAATGCTGGAAATTAGCATTACTGGGAAATTTCTAAAAAATAACCATTTCTGAAACCCATTCCCAGAGATCCTGGTTTAATTCATCTGCCCCCCTCCACGTATCCATATGTTTTAAAACCTCCCTGTGTGATTATAATGTGCAGTCAGGACTGGGAAATAGGTTTGAATGAAAGCAGCAATTTCAGGAGAAATAAATGGGAAAAAATTGGGGAGGATCAATCTTTCCAATGGAGCAATTCGCCCAAATGGTAATGAGCTGGTTTACAGTAGGTAGAGAGAGTAAAACTGAGGTTGCGTTTTCTAATTTTGCATCAATTCCATTAAAGTTTATTAATCCCAATTATACCTTGACTCCAATCTTGTGCTCATTTGCCTCTAGAAGTGTCCTGAATGTCATGATTTTTGGCTTAAAGTAAGAAGGAGGAGGCCAAGAATATTCTCCCCAGGATGGTGTTTGATCTTAGCTCCCCACACTTCAGAACGTTGATTCTTTAATCTCTTCAGAAACCAGACCAACCTATAACTAGATAGGGGTCTACAGTGGCCCCTCCCTGATTTAATTGTTTATTTCTGAGTACAGGGCAGGAGTTGAGAATTCTAGTTTGGATCTCTTCTCAAAGACACTGCTTGCCTTCAGATGCAAAATTTAGAAGACAGTCCTGGGTGGAGATTTTTGACGGGTGTCGTCTGGATTTGATTTTGAATTACCCAGATATAAATTCCATCCCCACCCTTCAAGATCCAGCCAGTGATACCAGAATGGTTGGCTTTAGCAGTGAGTCGGTCAGGCGGAGTGAATGTGGAAACAAACCTGCAGTCATTAGCTCTTCACCATGTCAGTAACAAATGGGTGTGCTTTTGTTTCACTTGTAGGCACTCAGTATCACTCATAGAAGTTTGAAAACAGGAAAGTTAGATAGCCAACTGAAGGTGAAATTATAAAAAATAAATATGTTGCTGAAACACAGGTTTTTCAACACGAGGAAGAAACATAGCATCTCCCACGTCTTCATAACTTAACAACAATCTCTTTGAGATGGACAATAAAATAAGTGTGTGGGGGTGAATCACCCATGGGCATGTCCAAAGCAAACCTTGGTGCACGTGGTCAGAGGGCAGGAAATATCAGCACAAGGACACGGCGCCCTGGGTCCTTGAGGCAAGACCACGCGTATCATGAAGTGGATGCATCTCAGCAGCCTCGTCTTATCAGAACATAAGCCAAAATTGTCCTCAACATGTCTTAAGGGAAATGACTCCTCCTCGTCTCCTTGTTCATCTTCACTGGCTTTATTGAGATGGGGGCGGGGTGGCTGATGGACAATGGAGTGAAAGACAAGAGCTAGATCCTAGTCTGATGGGTACGAGATTTCTGAAAACGAGGAAGAGATGAAAATGATCCAGACCTCAGGGATGCTGGAAGAGGGCACTGCTGTGAGTCAGGGTGAAGACCGGCGTGTCACAGGCCACCATGTCTCGGGTGCTTCTTATGTGTGGAGACGTGAGATGCATGCTGGGCTTTCTCAGAGGTGTGAAGAGAATAATTGCACCGATCATTCTGTCACCGGAGAGTGGGCCCTTCTCCGTGGGAGGATGTGCCCTCCTTGGCGTGGTGTCCAGGTTCTTGGTGTCTCGAGCAAAGAATTGAACTTGATACCAAGGTAAAGTAGTGAAAGAGCGGTTTATTAGAAGGAAAAGTATACTTCAAAGAAATAGAAGTGGGCCCGAGCAGAAAGCAGTGGCTCCAGCGTCATTATTAGAAGAAAAATTATACTCCAAAGGGTTTGGAGGGGGCCCCTGAGCAAATGCAAGACTCCAAAGGCATTATTAGAAAAGACAGTACGCGCCAAAGACTTTGGAGTGGGCTGAGCAACGGAAGGGGCCAAAAGGCATTGACGGGCAAAGACCTGGAGTTTTTATCCTTTTTTTCTCTAGAATAGGCTTTCCTCTCCGGGTGTGGGAACACTTGATTGACACCTGTGATTGACAAGAGGCTATTACCTCATCTTTTTAGACTGCGCATGTTCCTTCCCAGAATTCAGTCTGTTATAATGATATTAATGAACTTCCGGGCATACGTTTGATCTTATACATATTGCTGGTGGTTGTGGCCTTTACTGCGCAGGTGCAAGTGACTAGTTTAATCTATTTGGGTATTTTGTACCCATTGTTTCCTCATAGGGGTAGATAATTACAATGAAAAGGGGAAGTTTTGGGCTGAGAGGGGTCTTCTGGGCGGTCACATTCTGTGGGTGATGTTGGATGTGCAAGAATGCAGAGACCCGATATCTATCTCTAACTGCCTGCCTTGTTTATTCACCAGGGACTTCCCTGTTTACCTAACAATATGCTAGCTAACCTGTCTCAATTCCATTTTATTATCTGAGCCTCATAAATTGTCACCCTATCACCTACAGATTGGAAAAGTAAGGACGACTAGCCCCTCATGCAGACTTGGGGCAGAAAGCCATGCACAGCGTTCGTTTCTGTGACGCGATAGGATAGAGCAGGGTTTGGTGGCTCCTGATTCCCAAGGGGACCTTTAGATGCCAGTCATCTGTGTCTCCCCTTCTTCTTGAGATTTCTTCCTACATTTGTTGCTGAAAACACCAGGTGTGAAGGTTTTCACATGTAAAATAGAGTTGTGTGTTGACATACTCCTTCCTTTTCCCCAGATAGCCTCAGTGAGTATTCCTTTATTCATTCTGTGGAGAAAGAAATGGTTCTATGGAAAGTAGTCTCCCAGGGTGATCTGGTCATGAATTCCTAACGGGGCAGGTCATGGTGGGTAGTCACGCCCCAGGCCTATCACTTTTTAGTAAAATGTTTATCTTGTCTCCAGCAGCCCCGTCCATCTGGGTTAAGACACCTGTGAAATAAGCCGAGAGCACATAACCTTGTTAACTAGCCTGTAATCCAATCCCACCTTGCTTTCTCCCACCTTCCTGTAATCTTCCTTATGTTCCTTCTGTAATTTCAAATGCATAAAAGAAACTGCAAACTGTTATTCTCAGAAGCATTTATCTCAGTCTGTTGAGATCTTGCTTCCAGGTGTATCCTCTTTTTGGCTCAAATAAATTTTCATAATAATTCTCCACAGGTTTGGACATTTCTTACATTGACAATTCACATATATGTCTGAATACCTGAGTCGCTCAGGTTCTGCCGCTACAGGTGTGAATCACGCCCACCCCAGCCCGTCTCCCATGGACCGTAACCTCCCATTTCCAGAGTCCTCTACTGTCTGCCCTTCAGTCCGTGTGGCTGACTCATTAGTTTCTGGAGACAGAAGTGCCGCTGTGCTATCTCTTGCTCAACTCCTGAGCCAAGCCTGTCAGTCCTTTAATGATACAGCAGCTCTGCTCATCTCAAGTCTCACCCAGGACAGTAAACAGTCCTCCCTGACTGTGAGCTGGGAGAGGCTGGTTTGTCCAGGTTTGAGGTCAGGAACTGAGAGATCTGATTATTCCCAGTGATATGGAATTGGTACTTCTCCTAATTTTGCCCAAATGTATAACGAAGATCAACAGTACTTCTTTATAACTCCCATGCAGATAAAATATCTATTAAAATCACAACCCCACTTCTGATTATTTATCCTACAGATGTATCATCATGCCTAGAAATGATGTACGTAGATTATTCACTGCAGCACTATTTTCATAGCAAAAGAGGAAACAACTCAAGATGACCAGTTAAATCCATCCACATAATAGAATACCATAAAGCTGTTAAAAAAAAAAAAGAGAGCAAAAGGGAAATTCTCTAGGTATTGATTAAAACACCTCCAAATTCAATTATTAACTGGAAGCAATCATGTTGCAGAACTGGGTATACTATGCTACATTTTGTTTAAAAGGGGAAACAAGAATTTATTGTAGTTACACATATACAGAGCAGGTCCTCGAATAACGTGGTTTCATTCAATGTTGTTTCATTATAACACTGATGAGAAAAAGAAAAGTGATTCCTGGCCAGGGCCACTGTCTGTGTAGTTGGCACTTTCTCCCCATGTGCGTGGGTGTTTTCCAGTCAGGCGGTTTCCTCCCACATCCCGAAGGTGTGCATGTAGGTTACCTGGTGGGTCTACATTGCCCCAGTCTGATGAGCATTGTGGGGGGTGTGAGTGGCCCTGCAATGGAAAGGCGTCCTGTCCCGGGTGGGCTCCTGCCTGGCGTCCTAAGGTGCTGGGATGGGCTCGGCCACCTGAGACCTTGAAGTGGAGTAAGCGGGTTGGAAAATCATTACCTTACTTGTTTGTATTTATCTTTCTTAAATGTCTGTATAGTTCACATTTATTTCAATGTTTCATATTAGAAGTGTTTGGGGTCTTTATTTACAATTGGGTGATGTTTTTGTGACCAGAAATATGTTGTAGGAACTTAACGCTTGTTTATGTAAATTAGCCTGTGGTACAGTTGGTTCCATTATACATTGTTTCGCTTAAAGTCACAGTTTCCAAGAACCTATCAAGGATGTTAAGTGAGCACTTACTGTACATAAATTCATATGTACACACATAATACACATATACACAATACATACATACATACTTACATACATAGTGCATGCATACACACATAATACATACATACATACATACCCAGTTACATGCACACACAATACATACATACATAATGCATGCATACATACATAATACACACATACACAAACATACATAATACACACATACATAATCCATGCATACATGCATAGATACATACACAAGCATACAAAATACATACATGCACCTGGAAAGACATTCAGGGAACTAAGAACAATGGTTCTCTAAGAGGGAGAGCAGTAGAAATGGTGAGAATGGGTGACACCGGTGAAAAGACTTTCCACAGTACGCCTTTGGGTATTTTTAAACTTCAGAAAATTTGAAAGTGTTATCTAATAAAAATGGAATAAAATAATAACGTAACAATAACAAAAGAAAACAGCCCATGAGTGAGACAAGAATGGCCCAACTCAGGCATAGCAACCTTCCAGGGAGCATGTTGGGGTGCTCCCCACCATGGCTGGTGCATCTCGGCCCTGGGGCTGCAGGCAGCACACAGGGACTGCCCGTGTGTCTACAGGGTCTGTATCTGTGGGGAAACTGATGGGCATCTACCCTCCAATCTTTAAATGAATAGTATTACATGGTCCTACTTCCCCAATCAACAATCCATTCATCAACAACTTTAAGAATATTTTCTAGAGCTATCATTTCCCCTCTTCTCAGTAGTGTCTATTGATGGTTCTACATGTAGTTTATTCCTCTTGTTCTTATTTAGACTCTTCAGTTTCTAAGGTGACTCAATAACTTTGTTCACATCTTTTTCCAATCCAAATGTTCTCTGACAAGGCAGGGGTGAATGAGCTGCTAAGTGACGCCAGGTCTCTTGTCATCCTCTTACACTTTCGTCATCCCCACCCCATGTGTGGAGCCATGAGAAGTGATGAGCTGATCAATATTAATAAGAGAGTGTTCTTTTTCATGTCCTAAGAGCTCCATCCCTCGCCCTCCCACAAGGATGGGAATGAGGGTGCACCGAGGGCAGCTGTGCACTGTCACCCAGGAGTTCAGGACTTTGGTGTCTCTGGCCATAACCTTGAAGGTCATGGGCAAGATCAAGTCTGAACTCTGAGAGGTAAAAGGTGTAGGAAATGGACGGTATGAGGAGACGATGGAAATAAAGGACTCTTAAGAGTGTGTCTAATGCTAATGAAGTGTGCACTGAAAGCCGATTCAATGGGGTAAGTAAACATGGTTTTCTACCACCGTCATCAATAACAATGACCAAAAAAAGTGAACTCAATAAAAATAAACAAAACAAATCTCTTACACTGAAAGGCTAACTTGATTAGCAAATTTGGAGATATACTCTACAGCTGTTCCTTTCGATGGGCCCTGCAGGATGTGACCTAATGAAAACAAACTATGGGGTGGATGGGTGGCTCAGTTGGTTAGAGCGCATGCTCTCAACCACAAGGTTGCCGGTTCGATTCCCGCAAGGGACGGTGGGCTGCACCTCCTGCAACTAACCACAGCAACTGGACTTGGAGCTGAGCTGCGCCCTCCACAACTAAGATTGAAAGGACAACAATTTGACTTGGATGGAGCTGATGGATCCTGGGAAAAACACAGTGTTCTCCAATAAAAATGTCATGGAAATACACACTGTTCCCCAATAAAATCCTGTTCCCCTTCCCAAATAAAATCTTTAAAAAAAAGAAAAAAGAAAAGAAGAAAACAAATTACATTCAGATTCATTCATTCAACAAATATTTATTGAGCCCGCAATTTGCTGTCGAATACTGTGCGTGCTGGGGGAAAGCAGAAAAAAAAGAATTGAAAAAAACCATGTTTTCATGAAGTTTTCATTATACTTTTAGGAGACAAACAATAAATAAAATAACTAAATGATGTGGTATGTCAGCTCATGATTCATGCTATGGAGAACAATCAGGGGAGGGAAAGTATAGGGAGGGCAGTGGGTGCTAGGGGTTGAAATTTTAAACAGAGTAGGCGTCACTGAGGATGCAAAGAAATGAGGGAGAAGGCCTGGGGAAATCAGGGAGAAGCATTCCAGGGAGGAGGCAAAGCAAGTGCAAAGGTACTGAGGTGGGTAGGGGGTGTTGCTCAGATTAATTTCCAAGTAAAACAATTATTTGGAAAAATCTCTTGGAGATAGTTTGGCCAAAACACACTCTATAGGGCCACATGCCTCTGACACTTGGAGTCTGGGATTTAACCCTGTGCTTGGACCTTAACCTTGTTAGGACATTTAATTAAAATTCAGCCCTGGTTTTAGGCTCCCTGTAGCTCCCTTCCCAGCGAATGTAGGTGAAAAGTTATTCTGAATAAGAACGAAGATGAAGACATGGACTTCTTACAGTGTTGGCAGCTCTGCAGGTTTCTTGTTGGGATTTCTGAGTGTGCGAGAGATGCTCTCAATAAACCGAACACTGGGCTCTAAGGCATCTGCCCTCTGGGCTCGCCCTTCTGTGTGTTAGTTTAGATTATTGGGAAGGGATTTTATTAGGCGGTATTTTCTCAGATCTGCATGAAACGGGCTTCTTTAAATCATGTTAATTATTTGATCCCAATCTTTCTCTGGGAAATGTTTCAAGTGGATGTTTAGTAAAACAATTTTGTATTTTTTAAAAATTATAATTGTAAATAGTTTTTATGTTTGTAAGCAAGGACCTTTTAAATCTACATAAGTTCTTCCTTAAACACATCACAGGATTTTTTTTGTCTCCCGGGGGTTTAGCACATTCCCGGTTTCTTATTCTCCCTGCCTGAGGTGCTGAAAGCGGAGAACCACTAAAGTGCTGAGCATGATTTTTGACTGTATCCCACATAAATGGGATATTTAGATCTTTGCTTTAAAAATGTCAATTTTTGTTGTATTTCTTTTGCATTGATCCATAAAATTTGCATCATAATTTCAGCCACCTTTTGCCAGGTAAGAAAATTAACACACATCATTACTGTCATTATATTTACGCATATGCAGTATTTCCATTTGTCCTTCATGAAGGAGAATCCAAGTTTCTAAAGTGCTTTTGGCATTGACTCTGGATGAAAGCGCTGTGTCTCTCCCACCCAATTTTCTATTGTCTACAGTAGACCCAGAGGGGAGGGTCCAGAGGCATTAACGAGCTGTGGCGTGGGGGCAGGGCCCAGGACCCAGGTATGGCTCTCTGCTCAGAGTCAGTGAGAATATAAGCCCACACCGACAGCATCAGGGCAGAGCTTGCTACGTCCCCACAGGAACTGCGGTGAGGTCCTGGGCAGCTCAGTTGTCAGCAGGAAGGACGTGGGGGTGTCTGCGCCAAACTGAGGCCTTGGCCTGACTCCCACGTGAATGCTCTGCCTTTGCAAGGACAACAAGCGGTGCCCACGGACACTGCTGAATTCCTAGCAGCTCAGTGTCGGGACAGTTTTTTCCTGCGGGACCCGCTCGGAGCTCCATCCCTCTCCTCCTCCCATACCTTATTAGCGGAGATGTCTCCAGTGGGCACCATAGTTAGAGGCCTCCCTGTCAAAACAATGTTGAGCGATCACAGCTGCTAGGGACGGACCTCCCCAGCACCCCGGCCAGATTTCGCCCCCAAACCGGAGGCCTAACCCAATAAAACAAAGCTCCCGACCCCAGTAAGTGCTCAGTCTTTGGGAACAATCCTGCTGAGCCCGCTGGCATAATAAAGCTGTGTTCTCCCTGGTCTCTGCGTGCCGCTTGACTCTCTCGGTCCTTGCCACTTTTCCGCAACAACAGAGCCAGACACGGAGATGGGGAAAATCTTTATTGTTGGGGGAACAGTGTAAGGGTTAAATGCTTCATCAGTCTCTGAAAAGGTACAAAAGCAATTGGTAACAACAGTTCCTGGTGAGGCGGGGGGAAATCAGGTGACTGGGGGGGCAGTGGACAGAGAGCAACTGGGGACCTCTCACTGCTGAGATTTATAGATGTGGGACCATCTTTGTGGTGTGAACAGCAAGTTTTGTGGGGGCCAGAGTTTACACAATTTGGGGGGCTCCATTATCAAAAAAGAATGCAAAGACATAAATACAAAATTTGGTAGAAAAGTGAGTGATGATTAGAAGGGGATGTGGAGTGAGGGGCTCTGGGCTTCAGCTCCACTAGCGTCAGGGTCACCCCACTCAGGATGGAAGCAGGACCTTGGAGTCTTCAGGAAGCTCATCAGCTGAAGCAAGAGCTGAGGGACAATGACTGCCAAAGGGGACATGCCCCTCCCCTTGCTGCTGGTGGCTTAGATCCCTTGATGCTTTTGTCTCCACTGCTTTCCCTCAGAGTCAGTTGGATGGGCAGAGTATATATACTCAGATCCTCTCTTCCCTCAGTGGATCCAGACACTGTGACATTCTGATGAGAACTATGGCCTTGCCCCATGCCTGTCCCAGCTACAATCACTTACCTGTACACCACACGATTTTAATGCAATTTTCAAGGTGTTAGGAGACCCCTGAGACCAAGGGTCTATGGTCCCATCTACACCTTCTGTCAGAGGGAAAAAGGAATTCCTGGGAAAAGCACCTCTCCAGGTGTCTCCTGCCTGCCCCTCCCTCTCAGTGCCAATCCTATTTCCTGTCACTGATGATAAAATAGTGTTTTCCAATCCCCCCCTCTCTTCCCTGTCGGGGATTGGGGAGGGCTCCAGCCCTTGCCACATGGAACTGATGAAGAGAGGAAGCATGGTGACCCATGTTAATTGAGAAGAGGAAATGGGAGAGTTTGGAGATATTTAAGGCATGTTGTTCTGTGGTTTCATTCCGAACTATCCATCTTTATTGAAGGTTTGCTTTGAAATTATAACCAGGATCTCCTGATTCCTCAGAATATGTGATGCCTCCACTGGATGCTAGGTCACCTTTGTGTTTGTTTTTAAAACTCTATACTAAGGAAATTTTAAACATACACAAATGTCTGTGTAAACATACACAAAAGTAGAGAGAAAAATACATACAATGAAACTTCATGTATCCTTCACTCAACTACAACTATCAATCATGTCGAATCATGATTTATCTGTATCCCCAACCATAACCCACACTGCGTTATTCTGGGGTGAACCCCATACAATATTTTATTTTTTCTACTGGTAATTTTTTTAAAAAGTCTGTATTTAGCTTCTTTAAGAGAGAGAGAGACAGACAGAGAGAGTGAGTGAGAGAGAGAGGAATGATGAAACTGACAAAATGTTTCCCACTACAATTAATGACGAGGAGACTCTGAGAAGTCTAAGTGCCTCGCTTTATGTTGAATGTTCAGTACATCTTAGACACTCAAAAGAAACCAGCAGCTCTGAGTGGAGAGGCAAAGACATGTAACATCATTATTTAATTTTTTTTCTCTCAGAGCAGTATTTGTAGTTTCTAGAGTGGAGAAGCAAAGACATGTAACACCATTATTTAATTTCTTTTGTCTTAGAGCAATATTTGTAGTTTCTAAATTATAACTAGACATTTCTATTCCCAACCTTGCGAAGGAACTCCTGAGCTCAGATGACAGAATCAACCCTTGTTGATTTGTACATTGAGGCCCCACCCTCTCCTTAGACTCTGACTTCCCTGTGGGCGGGGCTGGAGGACAAACAGGGACAAGAAACAGAGCTGCTCATTCGCCATCTGCAGGCATGTCCTCCAATAACGGGAAAGGCAAACAACAGGTCTGGATCCAAGAATAGTGTTTCCTGTCTTCTGCGTCTTTCAGGAAACTTCCCCCAGAGCAAGAGCGATGGGCAAACACACAAGAAACAGACACCAGTCATCAGTTTGGTCATGTGCTTTCGTTCCCACATTTCATACCAGGACTAAGCGCCATCACTGTGGCTACGACAGGGTGGCAGAAACACAGGCCACCTTCACCCTGGGTCCTGCTTCCTACAGAACGTCTCATGCGGTTTTCTGAGGTGACCATGTCTTCTCATTTTTGCACAAATTCCCACTTCTATGTTCAATGTATCTTCTCCACATGCAGAACATATAGTCTGGTAGCTTCCCTGCTGGGTGGTGGAGTGTTGGTTTTTCATTTTATTTATCAGATTCACTGACTATCTTTGTCCTTAACTGATTTCTAAGACATCCGGTTTTCTTTAGGGGAAGTTTCTGATGGAGGCAGCTGAGCAGACAGAGTCCTGAGGGTTTTCCTGGAGGGCTCCAGACACTGGCTGGTTGCCTCCCTCAGGGAGGCATAAAAGAAGCATATTCTGTGTTCCCAGATGGGGCAGACCCTCCCAGCCCCATCTCACAACAGCCACATGAAACTAGGGACTGGCAATTCTCTTAATTTTTATTTTTTATTTTTTGTATTTCAATAACTTTATTGGTATATCCCTCAGTACCAATACATAATGGTAGTTGGTTAGGTTACCTCTGCCAACTCAAAATTAACACTGATGTAATGAAAATATTGAACAATATCAGCCTTTTGGGAAAACTGAAAAGTTACCTACAAAACATGGTTTACAGACGTATAAGATCCACCGTGGTTCTTTGGTTCATTTTCCAGTGCGTGTTTACCCATAACATGATGTCAAAATTGGGTGCAGCCATCCTGGGTGGGTGAGGCTCCACATGGCGCTGGGTAACCGTGTCCAACACTTCACACTGTGTGTGTCCTCACATCACTGACTGCACAGCCAACACTTCACACTGTGGATGTCCTCACATCACTGACTGCACAGAAAATCCTGAACACGCCCCAGCAACCCCATGGCTGTGAAGATGCTTATTTAGTCTTCTTAAGACTGTCTGTCAGCACAGGAGGGGCACTTAGTGAAAGAATATTCTCTTCATTTTAAACACGATTCTCAATGAGAAGCAATGGCAGTTTTATCAAAACAGCCCTTAGTAAAAAGTTCTGGAGTGTTAAATCAGCAAGTGTTCGGAGTGATGTTTTTATTTTTTATTTTTTTGAACTAAATACTTTTTTAATTAGTTTCAGGTGTACAAAGCAATGTAATAGACATTTATACCCCTCATAAAGAGGTAACCCATCCCCCAAGCTACTACCCCTCTAACATCTCATATAGCTGTTATGATACCATTGACTATCTTCCCTATGTTGTGCTCCACATCCCGTGACTATGTGTACCTATATATTTAGTTATAGTTGACATTCAATATTATTCTATTTCAGGTGTACAGTGCATTGATCAGGCATCTACACAGTCTATGATGTGATCCTGTTGTCACACGACAGCCTAGCCGATTGTCCCCCCGTGTCTTTCCTTAAGGAAAGAAGAGCCTGTGAGACTGTGCATCTCTTGGACTGTATATTTCTCTCTATTTAGTCTCCAAAAGAGGATTTGCAGCCAATGACGAGTAAGATCCCCCACGGGGGGTGTGGGCAACTCAGCCAGGCGGAACCCCATGGAGGCCCCCGATGAGCTGCCTTAGAAAGATCTGGGAAGGGGCCTTGTCTCCCCTTCCCCCTGCCTGGGAAAAGCGGCTGCTGGCTCTGACTTTTCCCTCTCATTTAATTGGGAGAAAAGTCTTGAGAGTGATAAGGTTAAGCTCTCTCTGCTCAGCTCTGTGAAACAATTTCTTTTTTTTTTTTTTTCTTTCTTTGTCGTTGATTTTAGACAGCTTCAATACGATGTGCCTTGGACAAGGCCTGTTGGGATTGAGGTAACTAGGTGTTCTATTTGCTTCTTGGATTCGAGGGTCCAGTTCTGTCCACAAATTTGGGAAGTTCTCATCAACAATTTGTTTGAATATATTCTCTGTTCCCTTCTCTCTTTCTTCTCCTGGTATGCCCATTATTCCTATATTGCTCTTTCTGATGGAGTCAGAAAGTTCTTGTAGAGTTCTTTCATTTCTTTTAAGTCTCAAGTCTCTTTCTTCTTCTATCTGTGTCATTTCCAGGTTTCTATCTTCGATGTCACTGATTCTTTCCTCCATCTGGTCAACTCTACTACCTAAGATGGTTATTTCATTCTTAATTTCTTCCATTGAGTTCTTAATCTCCAGAAATTCTATTTGGTTCTTTTTTAAAATTTCAATTTCTTTCGTAAAATGCTCATGCTGTTCTTTGATTGTGTTTCTGAGTTCATTTAACTGCCTATCTGTGTTTTCTTGCATCTCGTTGAGTTTTTTCAGAACTGCAATCTTGAATTCTCTATCATTTAAGTCACATATTTCTGTATCTTTAAGTGCCTTCTCTGGAGATTTTTCACTTTCTTTCTGAGCTATCTTGTTGCCTTGGTTATTCATGGCGATTACTGGTTTACTATTTCTCTTCCTAGACATCTACAGGAGTGATTTCTGCAACAGGTTGATACGAAGAGGTCTTTATTTTGTTTTCCAGTACTTGGTAGAATGTTTTATTATTTCTCCAACTGCAATTTATTTTTTTTCCCCACACGGTAGTGCTATGTTTTCTCTGCACTATTCCAGTTTCTCACACAATGGGGGGATTCCCTGGGAGATGGGCTTCTCCTCTGTTAATAGTTCGTCTAGGTCACAGGGCGCAGTGTCCCGGTGGGTATGCGGAGAGCTTTTGATGTTCCAAAGCTCTTCCAGTTCCTGATTCAGAGCCCGTATGTTTCAGCAGTTCTGTTTACTCCTGCAGGGATCCGCCCAGTTAGGTGGGGTCAGGGGCGGGGTGAGTTGTGAGAGGTGGCCCAGAGCAATGGCGGTGACCACCACCACAGCCGGTCCTGCTTCCACAGCTCCCTCCCCTTTGCCGGAACTAGTTGGGCAGCGAATCTGTGTTTGTGGGCCACAGTTCTCAAAACAGCAAATTTTCTGTTTTGATCTGACACTGCTACTGTTTCGCTTCTAGCACCGGGCAGGTGGGGGCGGGGCGAGCTCTGGGAGGGGAGGGAGGGGGCGGCTAGTCTCAGTGCCTAAGGCTCCGCTCTCTGCTCGGCAGTGAGGGCTTAAACCACCGTTTTCAGCCTTTTTCCCTCAGTCTTTTCTCCAAGGTCTCTGCTGTGAGCGTTGGGTTCAGCCGTGGTATATGCTGTCCCCTCAGCCCTATGGGCCATAAGCAGAGCCCTAGCAGTCCGAGTTCTTCCCTCACTCGCAGCTGCGGTAGTTCCGGGAAGCAGCGAGCTCGGCGCACTGAGCGAGGTCTGCGTCCTGCGCCCGTGCAGCTCCGTCTCCTCACTTCTCCCTTTCTTCCTCCCTCCACTCGCACGAATCATCCACCTGTAGGTGATTTCAGTCGGTAGTGGGCCTCTTCGTCTTGCCTGTCTGCTGTGCAGGGAGTCCTTTGTGGAGTTTTTGTTGTTCGATTCTTTGTAAATTCCAGGGGAGCTTTACAGAGGCTCACCTCACGCCGCCATTTTTCTGGAAATCCTCTGTGAAACAATTTCAACATGTGATATATGTCCCTTAAAAGAGTTGCATACCTCACCTCAAGGACTTTCTGCTTCGGCTGTTTGAAGATCAACATAATTGGTTTGGGTTGTTTCTATAAAGTGATAAGTGAGTCTCACAGACCATGCCAAAAACACTGCTACTCCCTTGTATACTTATCAATAAAAACCTCCAGTCGGCTTTGTTCTGGGCTCCAGTCTTTCATGACTGTGAGACCCCTGGCCTTCTGAGTTTAACTGCATTAAGTTTCTGTATGTTTCTTTCTTAAAACTTAACCCAAAGCCACTCCTTCTCGCACCCTCACTGCCCGTGTTGCACTGGATGTGACATGATCCCCCTGATAAGTCCAGTGCCCATCTGGCATCTAATATGATCTTTACAACATTTTCAATTATATTCCCCATATTGTATTAACTATCAATTTATACTTCTTAATGCCTTTACCTTTTTCACCCTGCCCCAACCCCATTCCCATCTATCACCCTGATAGATCTAGTACCTATCTGGCACCATACATAGTTATTACATTCCTTATGCTATAACCTACATCCCCATGACTACTGTATAACAACCAATTTGTACGTCTTAATCCCTTCCCCTTTCACCCGTCTTTAACCCCCCTCCCATCTTAAAGAAGCCCCTCTAAGAGTCCTTGTAATACTCGTTTGGTGATGATTAACTCCAGCTTTTTCTTGTCTGGGAAGCTCCTTATCTGTCCTTCAATTCTAAATGATCCTCTTACTGGGTAGAGCAATCTTGCTTGTATGTCGTTGCTTTTCATCATTTGGAATATTTCCTGCCACTCCTTTCTTGCCTGCAAAGTTTCTGTTGAGAAATCAGCTAACAGTTTTATGATGGCTCCCTTGTAGGTAACTAACTGCTTTTCTCTTGCTGCTTTTAAGATTCTCTCTTTGTCTTTGGCATTTTAATTACAATGTGTCTTGGTGTTGGCCTCTTTGTGTTTATCTTGTTTGGGACTCTTTGTGCTTCCTGGGCTTGTATATCTATTTCCTTCTCCAGGTTAGGGAAGTTTTCTGTCATTATTTCTTCAAGTAGGTTTTCAATTCCTTGCTCTCTCTCTTCTCCTTCTGGTACCCCTATAATGTGAATATTGGTACACTTGATATTGTCCCAGAGGCCCCTTAAACTCTCCTCAATTTTTTGGATTCTGTTTCCTTTTTGCTGTTCTGGTTCGATGTTTTCTCCTACTTTATCTTCTATATCACTGGTTGGATCCTCTGCTTCATCTAATCTACTGTTGATTCCCTGTAATATATTCTTCATTTCCATTATTGTATTCTTTATTTCTGACTGGTTCTTTTTCATAGTTTCCTTCTCCATTTTAATGAGATCATTGAGCATTCCATATAACCAGTGTTTGGAACTCTGCATCTGATAGCTTGCTTATCTCTGTTTCGCTTAGTTCCTTTTCTGGAGCTTTCTTCTGTTCTTTCATTTGGGGGATGTTTTTTGTATCCCCATTTTGGCTGCCTCCCTGTGTTTGTTTCTATGTAGGGCTGCTATGTCTTCTGGTCTTGGTAGAGTGGCCTTATGTAGTATGTGTGCTGTAGGATTCAGTGGTGCAGTCTTTCTGGTCACCTGACCACACACTCCAGGTGTGTCCCTTGTGTGGGTGTGTGTGCCCTCCTCTTGTAGTTGAGCCTTGGTTGAGATTTGCACATCAATGGGAAGGACTGACTCTCAGGCTCACTGGTTGTGAGGACTGGCTGTGACTACAGTAGAAGAGCTGTGGTGCAAGGGCTGATCCTACAGAGCAGGATCTGCCTCACCAAGCCTCTGGTGTCTGCCCAATCTACCCCTTCGGTGTGTCATTCTTGTAGGTGGCTGGGTGATGCTCCAGCTTGTTTTGAAGCTGGCCACTGGGAGCACCAGTCCCAGGACCACCTGGGAGGGGACTTGCTGCAGGTCAAGTTCAGCCACAGCCTGTGCCCCACCCAGGACTATCCAGCAGGAGAAAAAAAGAAATCCACAGATGGCCATCATCCCTTACATGCTTGAAAGAGCCTTAAGAGGCCAAGTTGCGAACCAAAGCTGGCTGCTGGGCTTAGGGCTGCTCAGCCAGAGGTACAGGACACGCCCAATCCAGATGCTGCTTGTCTGGGTTCCAAGAACCTTTGAAAGACCCTAGGAAAGTTTGCAGCATGAGCTAATTCAGGCAGTTTGTATGAAAAAACCACTGGAAAAGGCTTCGGTATGCCCAAAAGTTGGGCAGGGTGGGTCTCAAATTGCCAGGGCATGGCCAATGCACAGTGGAGACTCAGATATGGTGGCCACCTGCATCTGTACACTGGGAAGAGGGAGGGCGCAACAAAGAAACAACGGCCTCCTCCATCTCTTCCATCCAGGAGAAAACCACCTCTCCAACCCCTGTCCCAAGCCAGACAATTCAGTTCCTCATATGTCCCTGCCCTTTCCAGCGGCTGCCCCAGTGCTGGAGCTCAGAGTGAGTGATTCCGTTGGAGGGTAAGCCTGTGCGTGGTCCCTTTAAGAGGAGCACCTGTGAGTGTAGCCGCTCTCAGTCTCACTCAGTCACAATCTCCACTGGTTTTCACAGCCAGAAGTTATGGGGACTTCTCTCCCCAGCATTGGAACCCTGGGCTGGGGTGGGGCTGGGACCTCTTAGTCCTCCAGGGGTGGGGGGTCCTCCACAGCCGAGAAATCTCTCCTGATCTTTAATGGTCACACGTGGGTGTGGGACCAGCCTGTTCTGCGTGTCGGCCCTTCCTGTCAGGCTTGAGGTGGCTTCTTCTGTGTATCCTTAGTTGTAGGGCTTCAGTTCAGCAAGATTTTAGGTGATTCTCAATGATGTTGTTTTGTAGTTTAGTTGTAATTTTGATGTGGTCATGAGAAGGTAAGCATAGCGTTCACCTACTGCGCCATCTTGGTCCCAACCCTCAGAATCTTACTATTTTCAATATTTTCCTAAAGTTTTTGTCTTTAGGATGAGATGGTTCACTTTAAAAAGAGGGGTAGATGGGTGATGATTCTTATAATTTGGAACAAGAAATGTAAGACCTGATCAGGGTCGGAGATCCATCTCTTCTTTGAGGCGGCGGCAGGTGGGCAGAGGAGAAGGGCAGGTGAGGAGGGGAGGTGGAACGGTGCATATTCCTCTCTGTGCTCAATGAAATTTCAGCTTTGGCTTGTGCTGTGGACTGAATGTTTCTGTCCCCACCAAATTTATTGGATTAAATCCTAACCTTCCATGCAGTTGTATTTGGAAGTAGGGCCTTTTGGGGGTAATTAAGTCATGAAGGTGGAGCCCTCGTGAATGGGATTAGAGCCCCTGTAAATAGACCCGAGAGCTTGTTTCCTCTCTCTCTCTCTCTCTCTCTCTCTCTCTCTCTCTCTCTCTCTCTCTCTCCTCTCCTCCACGTGAGGATATGAGAAGAAGGCCATCTGCAAACCAGGAAGTGGGCCCTCACCAGACAATGGATCTGCCGGCACCTTGACCTTGGACTCTCAGCCTCCAGAACTGTGAGCAATAAATTCCTGTTATTTAAGCCACTCAGTCTATGGATCTTTTGTTATAGCAGCTGGCACTGAAGCCCTTGGTCATTTCCTGCATATTTGTGTGCATTCCTTCTTTGTACTGTAATTTGTACTTGCTCCTTAGATGGGTCCTTGTTGCTCCAGGTCATGGGGCCTCACACATCCCATGGACTGAGCGGTTCTCCAAAACCCTAGAGATCCAGGGCTGAGAAGGGCCTGTCTCCATCCTGTCCCATCTCTGGACATGCTGCTCATGTAGATTTCACTCCTTCCTCACGGGATTTATCTGTAGGCTGTTTGGGGAGAGAGCAGCAGTCATCCCGTCCTGGCCACGCTCGTTCTCTGACAGAGGTTGGTGATTCCCCACGACCCAGGGCAGCAGTGACTGCACAGGGGGCCCCTCTGACTTTCACACACTAATCATGAGACTGTTCTGTCTTTGCCTTCCTTCTAGCAGTTACCAGACACTTCTTAATTCACATGTGTTTTGGAATTAACATGGAGAAATGTGACAGTTCTGCAATATGGATAAATTCTTGCTAATATTTTATCTTTCTGAGTGTCTAATTAGGTCTTGAGAGGGAACAGATGGCGGAATCAAAGAGATCACTGAAGAGACTTAATGACCAGGCTATTTACAGCGGTGCAGGCAGGTGACAGCAATAAATGGCAGAGCTCCCTGGGACTAGAAAGAGATGGAAGCTGTTACCATCTCTAGACTGAAGGGACAGCAGAAGGGAGTTGTTTCCAGAACCCAGCAAAGCTGTGACCTTCGAGAGGGGCCACCAAACACGTGCTACTGCTGTAGGTAGAGGAATGCAGGCACTGCTGTAGCAGCGCTGGAGGGAAGAGTGGGGAGTCAGCGCCTTGAATCTTCCCTCCTCCCACCAGTGGTCCCTGCAGCGCCTCCTACTGGCAAACCCAGTCGGAGGACAGGGGGCAAGGAACCCAGGTGGTGTGTTCTGTGAGAATGACCAAAATACAAGTGATGCCTCACGGGCCATTTAGGACCTGGAGAGCAGACAAAGGAGAACACGGATGTTGAGATTATACAGATTCTGTGAAAGAAAAGGCAGGATTTGTGTCTTCAATCATAAGAAGAAATGTTGGGAAGATGGCAGACATTAGACTCATTCTGTGTGGCCTCCTAGGGTGTGTCTCAGCGGGAACGAGAGGAAATGGCTGCACATACCCAAGATGCAGAGTTTCCTGGGAGGAATCTCCAAAACCGAAAGGTGGTGAGGCCTCCACCAGCCAGGATGGACGAGCAGACTGGACAAGCACTGAAAAGGGACCTACGTTCACTTCCTGGGTGTGTATGAAAGCACATGTGTATACACAGGAGGCAGGGTGGTAATAACAGTGGTTCCCTCAGGTTCTGCCAGCAAATGAGAGCTCGTGGCCTGTGGGTATTAACCTGCTGGAAAAGGGACTGTTAGCTCCCCTTGACTTCTCCCCAATAATCATGGCCCTGAGCTAACCTGCTTACCCTACTGGATAATTTTTGACTCGTATTTTATGTCCCTGGGCAAATCTTGTCTGCCCTCACTTATATGCTGTGAATTACACAAGGGTCACATACACACTCACTGACAAGCCTCTTCACAACCCTACAAGTTCTGTCTGACACTAAGAATTGTACTGAATAGGTACTAAACACGTGTTTCTCTCAGTCATCCACGACTTTCCCTATTTTTTAAATAAAAATTACCCAGTATGTCTCCATGTGTCTCACTTCACGTCCCCCACAAAGCTGTGCACATCATGACGTCATCAGTTGGGTTATGTGTGTGTAAGGAACAAAAGCATCCTTACTAATTGGGGGAAAGGGGCTGTGCTGGGGATAATGGACAAGCTTACAGAATCATGGGTGCAGCCGAGGAAGTAAGGCTCAGGTGGGTGGGGACCAGGGCAGCACAGGGTACGGGGAGTTGCCTTAAGGAGCACCCCTGGATCAACATAAAATACCCACATGTACGCTCTTCAGCCCCACTCAAGGCCCACAATCCTGGGAGAGCACGTCCAGTTGTCCAGCCTGGGCCTGCTGTCCACGCCTCCGCTAGAAGCAGCGGTCAGCATTGATCAGCGGGCCTGCCAGGCTGTATCCAGGGGCTATATCACATTTCCTTAAAGCACATTGGGGGGCAGTTCCAGGAACGGACATCTGCGCATGACCACAGCGTGACCAGGGAGGTGACGTGCAGCTGGGCTGGGGCATCTCAGCTCCAGGCCAGGACAGCGGTAGAGGGAGAGGGTCCTGGGCTGGGGTTCAGGAGGGAGAGGCCTCTATGCCTCTGCGTCTCCAGCTCCATCGCCTGCTTCTCCTCCCGCTCCCCTCCCACGTGTCTCAGAGCCCCAGCTCCTCTTCTTGCCTTGCTTTGTCTGAGGGTTAAGCCAAAATGTCGTGACAGGAATCATATAATACGTCACCGATTAGTATTGTGATTTCTAGGGTAAGTAAGAGAATAATAAACGATCGTGTAACTAGAAAGCTAATTAAGAAGACTGCAATAATGAAAAGCTTTTGGTTAATCCAAAAGAAAAGGGAAAAAACAAAAACAATGGAGCAGAGAACAAATGAGATTAAAAAAGAGTAAAAGGTCGGGTGATAGACTTAAACCCGTGTGTCAGTAACTACACTGAACACAAATGGACTCAAACATTACCATTAAGAGACAAAGCCTGTCAGATGGGTAAAAATACATAACCATATGCTGCTTACAGAGGACACCTTTCAGGAGTAGGTCACAGAAAGGATGAAAGTTAAAGGGTGGAGAAAGAAATACCATACGCACATTGAAAAGCCACACGGAGAAACTGCAGGACACAAATCTCCTTAGACACAGAGCACTTGTGGACAGGTTACAACATCTTAATACAGTTCTTTGATCTGACGCGATTCTTCAGACAATATAATGTGACAATATGACATTGAAATACGTGTTGAATGAGGGAAGAAACTGCCCAGTAATTATTATTCAAATTCACATTTTAAAGATGAGGAGCAACATCCTGGAGAAGTAAAGTCACATAAACTGGGTTAGGCCATCTGGATCGCAGACTCAGGACACATTTCCTGCCCTAAGGGAATCAGAACTCTACTTGGGTCAACCCCAGGTGTCATGTGTGTCAAATATGCTAATTACTAGAAGTGAATTTGGCACATTCCTGGATACACCAAAAAAAAACACAAAACAAAAAAAAGACAGGTGAGGAAGGATTAAAGTGAATGCAGAGATAAGTAAACCAAAGATGGATGTAAGTTTTAAGAACAAAAAAGTAGAGGGAGAGAAGCCTTATTAGGACCAAACAAATGACGAGCTCACGAGTCAGGTGGGAAAATGCCTGATGTCCCGCATGAGGCCCAGACTAGCCCCAGGCTACAGAGCCCCTGGCCTGGCCGCACCTCCCTGGTTGTCTGCCCTGGGGGACGTTGTGAAGTGTGGGTCACTTGGGTTGTCATACTTGGCGAGGAGGGGTAAGTGGGAACTGCTGGCATCCTGCGGG
Organism: Rhinolophus sinicus; assembly: GCF_057876585.1. Lineage (NCBI taxonomy): Eukaryota > Metazoa > Chordata > Mammalia > Chiroptera > Rhinolophidae > Rhinolophus > Rhinolophus sinicus. The sequence continues at coordinate 106,163,141 of NC_142502.1, forward strand.
GAGAGGCCAGGGATCGTGCTAAACACCCACAATACAGGGGGCAGCTCCCCCAGCAAGGACATCTGGCCCACGGAGTTAATGGCACTGTGCTGAGAACCCTGTCCTAGAAGTAAGTGTCCTCGTCATTTCACAGATGGGGAAACTGAGACAGCAAGAGGGAAAGTGCTCCTAAGACCAGAGCAGGGAGTTGAACCCAGGCCACCGGGCTGCAGATTCGCTGCCCCCTCCACCCCATCCTCACACCCAGTTCAATCAGGGCCTGAGGAGCTGACCAAGGAAACCGAAAGCTGAGCTGCGGGGCCATTATGGTCCGTCTGGTGCTGGTCCTGGGCTTGTGGCGTCACGAGTTCTGGGGAAGAAGGTAACAGAAAAATAATCAACACGTGCGTTTACTGGGTGGGCAAACCTGTGTTTTATCAGGGAAACTCCCTCCTCAGGCTCTCCAGATTTCAGGCCTTGCCTCAAGCTCAGAAAAAGTAATGCCCCCCTGGATTCTCCCCTCACCCCACTTTCCCAGCCCCTGCTGGTCTCCTTCCAGGGCTCCAGGAACATCATCCCCTGTGCCTGTTTCCACCACCCACCATGCAGGGGGTGAAAGGGCCTCAGGACTAAAGGACAAGACCCAGGAGTGGACACCCAGTGCCCTCTCCTCGTCTCAAGCCCTGACCCATCCCCTGACTCCGTGGGAGCCCCCCTGATGGTCACGGCATCTTGGTCCCCCAGGCGTGGGAGGGGCCCCACATGCAGCTCCTTCTCCGCTTAGATCTCGGGCCTCCTCACCTGCACGAGCACCTGCACACAGCCCCGCTGACCGCTCCGCTGGCCCCCTCAGCCACAGGCACTGAGCTCGCCTGCAGCTCAGCCTGCTGCCCTCCCCAGCCCTGAGCCAGCAGCTCCTAACTGGAAATCTCATCAGGAAGCTGAGGTGACCCGCAGGCGCAGGCCCCGTCAGGACAACGCAGCTCTAACCCCACCTGACCCTGGAGCACGCCCTGTTCTCAGGCCTGGGCTCTCGGGCTGCCCTTGGCCTCGCCTCCTCCTTCCTGCTCCACTTTCCCCTGGAGCTACAGCTTCACCCCAAAAGCTACTTCTTGGCTGAGGCTGCCCAGGCTTCCTGCCCCTTTCCTGGTGGGGACTCACCAAGCACTTCCCTCAGTGCCTGGGGAGGGGGAGGGGTGTCTGCTGCTCAGTGCACACAGAGTAGGGGGTTGTTGAGACCCCTCAGCCTGAGGCGGTATCTGCACCTCTCTGCCCCCGGGACTGTCACTGCCACCGCCCCCCACCTCCCACATGGAATCCTCCTACACAGGGAGCTCACGTTTGAATCCCCGTTTCACTTTACATGCATTGCACGATCAGTATTGGAGGGAATCCTATTAGGGTGAGCCAGCTGAAATCAGACACGTCTGCTGTGGACGTGAAAATTTGAAGTAGGATATTTGAGAAATTAGCACATGACTGTCACACTCCTTCCCAGCAAAAGCCCCAGACGGGGCATTTGACAGATGGGGCCACCATTTCTGCCCAAGGGAACCAGAACCCTGTTCCCTCTGTGGGGCCACCCAGGTGAGAACAGGAGCAGCCACTGACCTGCCCAGGCCCTGCTCTGGGGCAACGTGGATGAGCCTCTTGCTCTGGGCAGGGGGAGAAACCGTCCCTGTTGGCCCAGGACTGAGGACCGACTGATGAGGACAACAGGTTCTAGGGTGATACATCACCGCCCCCTACAACGTTCACACAGGAGTGGGGGCAGCACCAGAAGGACCCACGTCCCTGCTCTCCCCTTTGCTGTGTCGTGCGCTGCCTTTGTTCTTTGCCCAAGCACAGGACTCCCTGTTCCCCTTTTCCTCTCACCTCCAGCAGCCTGATTGTGGGGAAATCATTTGACCTGCCCGTCCTCCAAATCCACAGGGCAGTGACCACCAGGAAGGGCACTGGCTCAGGGAGGGCAGGGGGAGCACAGACCAAGTGCCCACTCCAAACAGCCCCGGGGACTATGCCCCAAGGGCGGGACAGGAGAAACCTCGAGGGAGGACAACTCTGTGCCCACAGCTGTCCTGGGATGGAGTGGCCCTCTCCCCAGATGGTGAAGAGGTGTCTGCTCTCCTGCCATTCCGTATTATCCACAGAGAAACTCCAGGAAGCATGGAGACGTGTGGTGGGAACTGGGAAAGAGTACAGGCCGGAGTGACCCAAAGGGAACAAAACTCAGGGACGGTCCTGGAGGAGGAGTTTGAGGGGCTGTAAATGGGCCCATGTGTCTCTTATAAGCGGGGCCTCCCAAGGGGTTGTCACGGGCAGGGCTCTGGCACCATCCATGATCCCCTAGATGGGCCCCATGGGTCTTTTACTTGGATTCCTCATGATGGATGGAGAAATTGGGGGAGATGGTAAGGGACTAGAGACACCACCTGTCATGCAGGATGGCAGGCGGGGTCTCTGGTCCCGCTCCCCATATAAGAACGCAGGACACGGTGAGGCCAAAAAGGAACACCCATGGAGCCATAGGTAGGGGAGTCACACCACTATATTCTCGCTGGCAGCTGGGTTGGAGACACAGGAAGCAGGAGCCACACTGTCCACAACCTGCCGTCCTAACTGCAATCCATGCTTGCCAGCCACCATCTTCTTTCTAGCCCCCATTTTCTGCTAGTGTAGCTACGGCAGTTATATTAGTGGCCAATGGCTCACTCGTTACAGCTGATGGCCAACTAGCCACAGCTGATGGCCATCCAGTCACAGTTGATGGCCATTTACTACCTGAGCCAGCACCTTTCCACGTGAGGGTGAGAGCCTGGAAACTGCACCACCTCTCCTCTGAATTCCTCCCCAGTGCCCGACCCCTCCCCACCAGGACATACACGTCTTACTGCTTGTTCCCTCTGACTCTGTGATTACCTGGCCTCCTCCGCACAGTGAGCACATGACCCCATCAGGGGGCCTCGGCCCTCCCTGCTGGCCAGTCCTGTGCCAGAGCAGGAGGAAGCCACAGCTGAACACTCAAGGGCCTTGGCCCAGGCCGGGCTTTGGGCAGGGCTAAGGGGTTAGATGCAGATGTGGCTGCCATTCCCCTCACAGGTACCCAACATCCAGCTCCTGTTACAGAGGCTGGTCACGCCCACACCTGTCTGTGCAGAGGGAGATGGGAGGGACCCTATGTAACAGGTAGAGCCCTCCCCCAACCCACAGCCCAGCTTTCTCACCTGGGTTCTCCACAGCTGATGGTGTCTTATTCTTGCACCAAAGGACACAGAGAATAACGATGACAACAAGAGCAGCAGCAGCAACACCCAGAATGATTGGCAAGTGACTCTGACGACCAGGGCCTTTCCTGAGAAAGGGCCTTGTTATAACCTGGGCACCCCAGACCACAGGCCTGCTCTCCTCTCCCCCACTCAGGCCCCTGGCTCTGCCAGGGTCAGAACCCCCTCCAGGGTCACCGCAGGCTCACCAGAGGGCACAGGGTGTGGTTCCCACTGTGTTCCCCGGAGCACATGAACCTCTGCTCCTCTCCTTGGGGAGCCCTCATGGTCACCCAGGTATGGTTGGTCCCCATCTCCTGACCGTTCCACCAAGATGCCACTGCTTAAGCCTTTCCCTCCTCTGGGTTACTCTCCCCTCTGCCTTCCCACCCCTCAGACCTGCACATACTAACATGTCATCTCAGTTGGATAGTGGTGATGGTGGCACAACCTCAGGATTATACTAAACACCACCCACCTGGAAACATTATTGGGGTGAATTATGTGATATATGAACCACGTCTCAGTAATAATGTTGATAATAACAATAACGCCATCCCAGATGTCGCCTCCTACTGACAGCTGTGCCTCATCCCCAACACACATCTCCTGGTCTCTGGACATGTCCCCCGTGGTCCGGAATCTCGGCTGCTTATAGAACCAGCTGGAGAGGTCTTCCACAGGCCCAGGCCACGGCCAAAGCCATCGAATCAGTACCCTTGGGTCGGACCCAGGCCTTCTGCATTTTAAATCTCCCTGGTGACTCCACTGTGCAGGTGAGTTTTAGAACCGCTGGTCAGCCCATGGTTGATCCTCCCTGCTGGTACCCAGGTGCCCTGCCTAGAACCCACCTGACCATCTTACACTCCCCCCGTTAGACAGTGAGCCGCTCCAGGACCAGGAGCTGTGTTCCTCTCCTCTCTGTCTCCCTGAGGATGTTTTCTTACAGTGAGGCTCTGCCCATCGTCACTAACCACAGGGACCCCCATCCTACACGTGTCTGTGGATGGAGATGTCACGTGTCACAACGTTTTAACAATTCCTTAGGTTACACATTTTTGTATTGATTAATGATGTAACCATCATAATGTATTTAGCACGTCAGGGATGGGTCCTGTTGTGACTGAACTTACAATGGGTTCACCTCTTGGTGAATCACGAATCAGACAGTACACCAAGGGTAGTTAGCACACAAAGCAAGATTTATTTGCAGCAAACAAGGAGCCCATGGGGAATAATTTCCAAAGTCGTGCCTCCCCACACTGGGGAGCCTCTGTGTTTCGGTCCTTTCAAATCAATGCACATGCCTGATGGGAATGTCGTCACACGTGCACAGAATGCAAAGCATGGTGTTGGGCTGTCCCGGGCGCGGTAGCAGCTGATGCTTCATCACGTGGGGCATCTTCACATACTGGCATCCAAACTCCTCCCAGAGGCCGGGATTTTACTATTATAAGGAGCTTTCCTTCCCCTCAAGTTCATAAAGGCTTCCTTAACGGGTTTGAGCAGGTTCTCTCTTTGGTGCCTTAGTGGTTTCTGCAGGTGGTTATCCAGGTTCCCGATCATTTCCTGGAAAATAGGTGATAAAAGTGCACTGGCACCTTAAGATGACTAACCATAGAGCTGGGAAAACTGTGGGTGGAGCTGGGCCCCTTGTTACCTCTCTAGTCCTGATTTTCTTTGAAACTTTGTGGTAGCTTCTGGGGGCGGGATCCTGTTTTTCTGACCAGTGGAAGGTCCTGCCTCTCCCCATTGCTCATGGGCTGCAGGACCCTGGGCAGTGAGGCTCTGGGCTCCAGACCTGCTGCCATCAGGCCAGGCCCCTCTCCTCCTGGGCTCTCTTCACCTCCATCCCAGCCCCACTGTGCTCTTTCCCTATTTCCTCCTCCTTTTCCCCTCCCCACACACACCCTGAATATTTCTCACCTCTTTAAAAGCTTTCTCCTTGAGTACAAACTCCTCCAAGCTCTAGGAAAACAAATGTCAATCAGAAATGCTGAAGGACACCTGTGGCTCCCACTCTGGAATCAGCCCCCACTCACAACCCCCACTCTACTCCCACCCCCTTGTAAATAGAGTCAAAGTCCTAACCTGGCATCTAGGGACCTCCCACCTTGCAATGCATGCAAGAGTTAATGTTATGTGCATATATGCCTTTGTTTCAGGAGATAAGAGAGTGATATTCAGCACAGTTCAAAGAACCCCGCTCCCTAAAACATGTAAAGGACTCTGCATGAGAGAGGAAGGTGAGACTGGGAGACCCCCTAACTCCAAGTCTACTGATCCCCCCTACACAAGGAGACACTGAAAAGTGGTGCAGGACTGTGCATTCCCTCCAGGGACCAGGTAGGAAGTCAGAGCCACCAAGGGTGGATGTCAAATTCCATCAAAGGAATAGTACAAGGAAACCTCTGTGTCACACTTTGAAGCCACACAAATGCTCACATAGAACCAACAGCTGAAAACCAAACTCCCAGTTCAGATGAGCTCACAGGTTGGCTGTGAGCCTGTGGGACCTGAAGGGACAACTCTATTTAGGGCTGCAGCCCGGCAGCCCCTCTGCCTTGGGGTCCAGGAGGGACCCTCTCTCTTCAGCAGCGCACAGTGAGGCCATGTCTGGGGAGAAATGTAGAATCCCCTTGGGTTGCTGAGGGTTTTACCTTCACTTCTTGACTGTAGATTGTGAGTTCATCTTTGAACACCTTGGCATTAATTTACTTTGGCCCTGTCTCCGTGTGGGATCTAAATCACGTCCCACATGACACTCCAGCGTCTCCCTTCTTGGGCAGAATGAAGTAGGAACAGGGACTGGCCATGTGGGCTATGGCCTCGTGTGCAGGTTCATTTTCCGTGTCCTCTTAGCTAGGCCACAGTACCCAGATATTTGATCAAATGTTATTCTAGAAGTTTCTGTGAAGGTATTTTTTGGGTGAGATTAATATTTAAATCAGTAGACATTAAGTAGAGCAGATTACCCTCCCGTCATGTGGGTGATCTTGATATAATCAATTCAAGGCCTAAATAGGAAAAAACAGAAAACGCTGACCTCCCCTAAGGAGGAGGGAACTGTGACAGCAGACTGCCTTCAGACTGGAACGTCAGCACCAATTCTTCTCTGGGCTTCCAGTTGGTGTCCTGCCCTGCCCGACAGATTTTCAGCCTCTACAATCACCTGAGCCAATTCATTAAACTAAATCCATCTCTCTCTCTATATACATATATTTTAATACAAATATGCATATTAAAATATATTTATAATACATAAATATATAATATGTTTTAGATAAATGACATATATTTGTATATATAAATATTTTGAAATTTATAAATATAAATATACATATTTTGAATATATTAGATATAAATATATATTAAGTAATAATACAGATGTACATAAATATATTTTTGAAACACTCCATTTCTGGAAATGTTTCATGTATTCTAATTTGCCTCATAATGTTCTAGCTTTATCACAGTCTTAGCATTTTAAAATCTATACTATTCTTGGTGTTGATTTTTAAATAACTCAATGTATCGTACTTTGGGTTTCTTGCAGGAAGCCACCGTGACTCAGCGGTGGAATTAAGGTAAGTACATAAATGTGTGGTTCTCCCCTGGGTCACTGCTAACACCCCTAACTGTACCACTGTGGAATCCATCACTGCTCAGAGCCCTGCTGCTCCATCCAGAACCGTCCTCTACAGCAGTAACAGGGGCCTTCCCTCTGGGGATGCTCATGCCCATCACCCACACAGCGGACACAGTGGTCTCTTAAACGTGAATTGGGACATACTCTCTCCACCACGTCCCACATGACACTGCAGTGTCTCCCTTCTCGGGCACAGTGAGCCCCCAGTCCCTCAGCTGCCTGCCAGCCCCGTATGACAGGACCCCTCTGACTGCCCCCGCCTCACCCTGCTCTCAGCCCGGCTCACTTGCCTCTATTCATAGGGGCCTCTGGACCCTGCCCAGTCCTGTCTCAGGGCCCTGTCCCTGCTGTGACTCCTCAAGTGCACCTCCTCCCCAGGGACGCACAGGGCCGCTCCTCACACCATTCAGGACTCTGCTCAAGTGTCCAGGGCTCAGTCAGTCCTCACAAACGTCGTGTCCAACAAACTCCGATATATATGCCCTGCCATCCACCTACCAGCCTTGTAGCCCAGGCATGTTTGCCTGCAAAGCAATTATCACTGATCTCATAAAAATTGTGTTTATTGTCAGTGAATATCACTGTAATACATGTTCCTTGTCTGTGATATATGGTCTTGTCTGTTTCTTCATCACTGTATCCTCCACATCATTCCCAGCTCATAGCAGGGACTCAATAAATGTGTATTAAATAAACGAATATGTCAGTATGCAATTTCAGGAAGCAGTTTGACCATATGTATGAAAAGGTGTAAAAATGTTTCAACTGTTTGACTTAATATTGACCATTAGAGCAGTCTATCAATTTAAAAATCCCAAGTGTAGAGGAATCTTTATGCACAATGAAGCTTGTGAAATCATTATTTACAAGAAGAAGAGATGAACGCTAAAGGATAGAAAAAGGGTCTGTTTATATCCCGTTGTTTCAAACAGTATGCAGCTTGTAAAAGTGGTGTAAAACTTACGCAGAGTTTATACCATGGAAAACTGCATGTTTTATAGTAACGCATTTCAGAAAGTAACATTTAAATTAACCTGTAACATACAAATGCAACTTTATAAAATGAACACACGTATACATATATATCTACTGTTACTTTTACATAACTTTACTTTAATAATTTTATGTATACTGTAATATTATTATTATTATTGTATCATATGAATTTAATATACATAGACACGTTGAAAATCAGGACCACTACAAAGGGTGGCTCCGGCAAGCACCATTCACAATGGAATCTGGGAAGTTACTTTATTTTTTTAAATTTATTTTTTAAATTTATTGGGGTGACAATTGTTAGTAAAATGACATAGATTTCAGGTGTACAATTCTGTATTACATCATCTATAAATCCCATTGTGTGTTTACCACCCAGAGTCAGTTCTCCTTCCATCACGATATATTTGATCCCCCTTACCCTCATCTCCCACCCCCCAACCCCCCTTACACTCTGGTAACCACTAAACTATTGTCTGTGTCTATGAGTTTCTGTTTCTCATTTGTTTGTCTTGTTCTTTTGTTGTTTTTGGTTTATATACCACATATCAGTGAAGTCACATGGTTCTCTGCTTTTTCTGTCTGACTTATTTCGCTCAGCATTACACTCTCAAGATCCATCCATGTTGTCACAAATGATCCTATTTCATCTTTTTTTACCGCCGAATAGTATTCCATTGTGTATATATACCACTTCTTTATCCATTCATCTATTGAAGGACTGTTGGTGGGAATGAAGACTGGTGCCGCCACTATGGAAGGCAGTGTGGAGGTTCCTCAAAAAATTAAGAATAGAATTACCATATGACCCATCAATCCCTCTCCTGGGTATCTACACAAAAAAATCTGAAAACATTTATCCATAAAGACACGTGTGCTCCCATGTTCATTGCAGCTTTATTTATGGTGGCCAAGACATGGGAAGTTTCAACGATGTAGTAGTTCACGTTTTCTGAGGAGAGGCCATATTTCCACTGTTGTGTGGGAGACCCTGCTCGCTGTGCCATTTGTTGTGCGGGGCGGCCTGCGGGGTCTCTGGTCCCGCTCCCCACATAAGAATGCAGGAAATGGTGAGGCCAAAAAGGAACACCCACGGAGCCATAGGTAGGGGAGTCGTACCACTATGGTCTCACTGGAGACTGGGCCCACCGGACGCGTGACCTGCCGTCCGCCTTTCCGCCAACCCACCGACGACTCTCTTCAACTCTCCTCGACTCTCCTCGGTAGCCGCAGCAGTTATACTAGCGGCCAATCGGCTAACCAGCCACAGCTGATGGCCAATCAGCCACAGCTGACGACCATCCACCACCTGAGCCAGCACCTTTCCACGTGAGGCCGAGAGCCTGTAAACTACTTTCTGGGGCTCTGTCCCCACACCACATTTCTTCTGCTCATTTTAAAGTTTTCTGTGCTTGAACAGGTTTCTATTTTTCGAACATGAAAAACGTATGTGAAATTTCACAATAAAGCATCTGAAGTAAAGTAATAATGAAAAGAAGTCCAGATCTCCTTCCCACCTCAGCTGACACAGCGTCTCTCATTGGGATCCATGGGCAGAATCGCCTCCTGAGAAAGAGAAATGAACTCTTCCTGCACCGTCCATGCTCCATCCCAGTTACAGAGGGCAGATGGGCGATAAAGGCAACACTAAGAACACCACCAGTCTATCGATTACCGATTGCCGTGCACATGATTGTATACGAACGTATGTATGTATTAATATACACACATGGATGAATGTATGCGGTTTATCCCACCGCATCTGAAAGAGTGGATGGATTCTTCCCTTTTAAATCTTCAGAAATTGAGTCCCTGAGGACCTAAAGCCTCGGCCTGGGGTCACAGAAATGTTGGCCTTGAGAATCAAAGGACACTCAGCCCCCTGTGGAGCCCCGATGGGCATGAACCATATGGAGGGAAGGAAGATGTTCCCACAACAGCAGGTAGATCAGCTGAGATCCCAGGGTCACTCACTGATCATTGTGGGTGTCGCTGCTGCTGCTCTTGCTGTCATCGTCATTCGCTGTGTCCTTTGGTATAAGAAGAAGACACCATCGGCTGCGGAGAACCCAGGTGAGAAATCTGGGCAGTGGGTTGGGGGCTGTGTGGGGACAGAGCCCCAGAAAGCAGTTTCCAGGCTCTCGGCCTCACATAGACAGGTGCTGGCTCAGGTAGTAAATGGCCATCAACTGTGATTGCATGGCCATCAGCTGTGGCTAGTTGGCTGTCAGCTGTAACCAGTGAGCCATTGGCCACTAATATAACTGCTGTGGCTACACTAGCAGAAGAATAGGGGCTAGCAAGAAGATGGTGGCTGAGTCTGCTAGCGGTGCAGTGAGGGTCGTGAATGGTGTAGCTCCTGTTGCCTGTTTCTCCAACCCAGCCTCCAGTGAGACCGTAGTGGTATGACTCCCCTGCCTATGGCTCCGTGGGTGTTCCTTTTTGGCCTCACCATGTCCTGCGTTCTTGTATGGGGAGCGGGAGCAGAGACCCCGCAGGCCGCCCCGCACGACAGGCTGTGCCTGTTACACAGGGTCCCTCCCACCTCCCTCTGCACAGACAGGTGTGGGGGTGACCAGCCTCTGTAAGAGGAGCTGGATGCTGAGTACCTGTGAGGGGAATGGGAGCCACCCCCTTGCATGGTGGGTGGTGGAAGCAGGGACAAATGACAATTCCCGTGTCATGGGAGGAGACCAGCAGGGGCTGGGAAAGTGGGGTGAGAGGGAAAATGTGGGGTGTTATCCTCCCTGAGAGAAAGGCAGACCTGATTTTGGAGCAACGGAAGGAGAATCCCTGAGGGAATAATACAGTAAGCAGTACTCTGCCACCAGCTGAACGTTTACTGGTTTCTCTGTCCCCGGAGCTTGTTAGCCTACAGGACCTGGGTCAATGGCAGATGGCGCCAACAGACCATAATGGCAGCAGGCAGCTGGGATCTCAGTGCCCTCGTCAGCCCTGGGCCCACTGTTCACCTGAGAGAGCAGAGTCTGCAGCCTGGAGGCCTGAGTTCAGCTCCCGCTCTGGTCTCACTAGAACTTTCCCTCTTGGTGCCTCAGTTTTCTCATCTGTGAAATGGGGAAAACAACAGAATTTATGTCCAGTTGTGCTTGCAAGATTTAAAGTGTTAGTACACGTGAGGTGCTTGCAGCTCTGCCACATCAGTTATTAACATTATTTTTGCTATTTTATAGATACTATATTACCTGTATAGTAGTTTTATTTTTATATGGTAAACTACTAAGGTTTGCTTTAGAATCTGCCCATCTGTCTTCTCTCACGAGGACTTTATCCCCTACTTAGAGCAGCCCTTGACCTTCTGCCTATAGAAAGCTGTCTGTCAGACCGTCCTCCTAGATCAGCAAAGTGCAAACCCCAATGTGACTTTCTGCCTTGGATCCAGCTACTCAGATGCAAGGCTGAGGCTAATTTTCAGGGGAAGGTAGGAGATTACCCGATTAGTAGGATTCATTGCGAGAGCCAGTGATTGGTCTTAATGCTCGAGATGTCATGTTTGCAGATCTGGAGAGAAGCCTGTTCAGAAATGAACATATCGTTTTGGTGTGTGCAGGTAGGGTCCTCAGCAGAGGAACCAGGGGCAGCCCAGGGACACCAGGCACCTGCACGTCCCTTAGCTGAATGCCTCAGCCATCTACCCATCTGTCACCACAACTGAAGATAGATGGCCACTCTTACCTCAGCCCATCTTTCAGCTGTGTGCCACTGGGGACATACTGGGAGTGTGACTCTGATGACCAGACAGACAAGAACACAGACACAGACAACACTTTAGTGGTTACCAGATGGTAAAGGGGGGTTGGGGGGTTGTCGTGTCCAGCACAACACGGGCAGTAAGGGTGCGAGAAGAGGCGGCTTTGGGTTAAGTTTTAAGAAAGAAACATACAGAGACTTAATGTATTTAAATCTCAGAAGGCCAGGGGTCTCACAGTTCTGAAAGACTGGAGCCCAGATTTGAGCCTGGAGGTTTTTATTGATAAGTATCCAAGGGAGTAGCAGTGTTTTTGGCACGGTCTGTGGGACTCATTTATCACGTTATAGAAACAACCCAAACCAATTATGTTGATCTTCAAACAGCCGAAGCAGAAAGTCCTTGAGGTGAGATATGCAACTCTTTTAAGGGACATATACCACATGTTGAAATTGTTTCACAGAGCTGAGCAGAGAGAGCTTAATCTTATCACTCTCAAGACTTTTCTCCCAATTAGGTGAGAGGGAAAAGTCAGAACCCGCAGCCGCTTTTCCCAGGCAGGGGGAAGGGGAGACAAGGCCCCTTCCCAGATCTTTCTAAGGCAACTCATTGGGGGTCTCCAAGGAGTTCCGCCTGGCTTGAGTTGTCCCCCACCCCCGCGGGGGATCTTACTCGTCGTTGGCTGCAAACCCTTTTTTGGAGAATAAATAGAGAGAAATACACAGTTCCAGAGATGCGCAGTCTCACAAACTATTCTTTCCTTAAGGAAAGACACAGGGGACAGTCTGCTAGGCAGCTGTGTGACAACAGGGGGTGGTAGAAGAGGGAAAAAAGTGTCAAATATATGGTGACAGAAGAACTTACTCTCGGTGGTGAACACACAATGCACAAAATAGATGACGTATTATAGAATTGTATACTTGAAACATATATAATTTTGCTAACCAATGTTACCCCAGTAAATTTGATAAAAATTAAAATATTTTAAATTAAAAAAATAAAAAGATTTTCTCACCTCCCTGGGGCTTGTTGTTGTTGCTTGTTGTGGATTGTAGGTGTTCCTTTGATTAGTGACTTTTCTAAACAATTTCTGTACAGATAACATATTATTTGTTGTATGTAGTCACTGAAGTCTGTGTTCTGTTAGCTTAGTGTCAGCTCATGATTTGACAGAGATTTCCTCAAATGTCTGGAACCAAAAAGAAAAATAGGAAAGAAAATACCTCTCTGTTCTCTCTCTCTCTCTCTCTCTCTCTCTCTCTCTCTCTCTCTCTCTCTCTCTCTGTGTGTCTGTCCTCCGGTGTGTGTGTGTGTGTGTGTGTGTTGGGACATGCCTTCAAACTCACCTGGGCAGGTTACAGCTCTGCCTTTGCCTTCACTTCCTGCTTGTGCAGAGACACGATCTCATGGCCTCCTCGGGTCTTCTGATCACGTGCCCCACGCTGGGCAAGCACGTGGCCTTTTACATCCCCAGCAATATGTGCATGTTTCACAGCTCTTACTGCCCCAAGCACCTCATTTCCAGCTTTTCTTTCCAGGCTTTTCTGCATGTCTATTGTTTGCCCCAACTGATGTTTTTGCCCCAAATGACAGCTATTGGTTCACTGACATTTTACATATTTTTTGACAAATGCCGTTTGCCTGAGCTCCTCTTCTGCCCTGAGAGTTCTGAGTTAGGTAAAATAAAGCTAAGCCACGTACATTCATCCTGCAGGGAACCAGCCACCTGACAGATGAAAACAGAAAATCACAATTCTTTGACAACAGTGTCCACTCTGATTCCTGTGGCCCAGAACCCACACCAGTAGCCCTGTCTTCAAGGTGACAGCTCTGCTGGGGAGCGGGGAACGGTCCAGGGGCCACTCAAGACACCCCAAAGGTCTCCTACTGAGATTCCCTTGTCTTTTTCTGTTCTAGCATTTTCTTGGTATCTGTAAACACTCCATTACTTTCCAGAGATCTGATAAAGTTGATTCTGACAGTTTTTGCTAGTTTTTTCATTGTTCTATGTAAGGATGGACCCTTGAAGTTCCCTCTACCACCACTTTCTTTGATGTCACTCCCTTCAGCTTCTTTTGAGTTCTATGTATGCATCACAATTCCTGGTCTTCTAGGAGCTTTCAGGAAACTCATTCACTTGCTAAACATGGACTGAATACCTACTTTATTCTGGGCATTACTTATGAGAAGTGGAGTCTGAAATAAAAATTCAATCTCTCTCAGCTCTCAAGGATGACACAGCCTCTGTTGGGGTGGGAAGAAAGGTAAAGAAATTATAACACAATACATATTTTATTTTATTTCTGTGCTTTGAACTCCATATTAGCAATATTTTATAAATGCAGTATTGATTTACCTAGACCTATCATCACCAATTAACTTTTCTGCTTGCTTTCTTATATATCACTTTATATTTTGTATATACCTTTAGAGTAGGTATTTTGCTATTAAATGAATGGGGTTTTTTTTGTATGAAAGTGTCTTTTTTTACTTGAGAAACCACTTTCCCTGTCCCACCTTCCTGGTTTGACACTGGTTCCCCCCGGCCCCCCAACCCCCATCCCACCCCCATCTGTGATGATGGCATTTCACTGTCTTCTGGCTGCAGGGAGAAATCAGCTGCATTGCAACCATAATTTCTTTCTAGATGATCTGTTTTCCTTCTGTGGTGACTTTTCTTTTCTTTTTAGATTTTATTGGGGGAGGGGAACAGGACTTTATTTGGGCAACAGTGTGTATTTTTCCAGGATTTTTTCCAAGTTGTTGTCCTTTCTGTCTTAGTTGTGGAGGGCGCAGCTCAGCTCCAGGTCCAGTTGCTGTTACTAGTTGCAGGGGGTGCAGCCCACCATCCCCTGAGGGAGTTGAACAGGCAACCATGTGGTTGAGAGCCCACTGGCCCATGTGGGAATCAAACCGGCAG